>NW_027531899.1:1349646-1350767 GCF_008692635.1 Crocuta crocuta
ACTCGTCCACAAGTCCTGTTAATCGACTTTTAAAAAGCAACGTTTGCCACGTGAAACCTTAATTTACTAAGCTGTGTACAAATCTGTCCATCTCGTGTTCATCAGCTGTGGGTTTCCGGCCTCGGTTAGGAAGGTGTCCCCGCGGGGGAGGCGAGGGAGGGCGGCCTTATCTCGCAGCTTCTCGGTTCCCACGGGTCAGGCGCATAAAAGCTCTTGAGGACGCGCGGCCCCGAAGTGTCGCCATGTCCCCGCTGTGCCCCCTGCTGCTGGCCCTGGCCCTGGCGGCCGTCCCGGGCGTCCGAGCCGCCTGCCCGGTGCCCGCCGACCTCAAGAACCCGAACGGGACGCGCACGTGCGCCCGGCTCTACGACAAGAGCGACCCCTACTACGACAACTGCTGCGGGGGCGCCGAGCTGTCCGTTGAGCCGGGCACCGACATGCCCTTCCTGCCCGCCGGCTGGAACAACGTCGCCTCCTCGCTCGTGGTGGCCCCGCGCTGCGACATCACCGTGTGGTCCCAGCGCGGCAAGGCCGGCAAGACGCGCAAGTTCTCATCCGGCACCTACCCGCGCCTGGAGGAGTTCCGCAAGGGCATCTTCGGAGACTGGTCCAACAGCATCTCGTCGCTCTACTGCAGGTGCCCGCCCGGCCCCGGCCCCGCCTCCGCCTCCNGCCCTTCTCCCCGCACCCTTTCCCCCACCAAGCCCATGCCCTTCGGACCCAGCTCTGGGATTCCAGGACTCAGAAGCTGACCCCACCCTCCAGCCGGCCTCCCACCTTCCTGAATCCAGAGCAGCAGCCCTAGGCCTGGCTCCTCACCCTGGAGCCCCCAGAACCAAAGCCAGTCATCCCACCCCCAGATCATCAGGTCCTCGGAGCTCCCAGGCCCACAACTCTGGCACTCCTGGACTCTAAACTGACCCGCTGCAGGATCTCAAACCCAGTTCTAGGAAGTCCCTCGCCCCCCTCACGTTCCGCATCCACCTAGACCTGGACACCAGCCCTAGAGCCCCCGTTAGGGTTCTGGAGTCCTCCAGACCCAACTTTGGGGGCCCCTGAGCCCACCCTGCACCCTTACACGCAAGCTCCCAGACCCTGGGACCCTACGTCGAGTCATAGCT
>NW_027531899.1:1350910-1352667 GCF_008692635.1 Crocuta crocuta
ACCTAACTCCTGAGCTCAGAGCCCAGCCCCAGCCCTCCACCCCATCTCAGGCTTTTAGAAGCCCCCACACCCTGGATCTCTGAGCCCCTGGCGTCCCCCCTGGTGATAATTTTTGCCTCTGTTGCAGGTGTTACTGACGCCTTAGAGGTACTTCAGCTCCAGCCCCCACAGAGTGCAGAGGCCCTCACTCGGGGTGCGCCGAAGGCCCCACGTCCCAGGAGGAGAGAACTTTCTGTCTGCCCCCTGCCCTGTCTTCCCTACAATATAGAGAGCCCGTGTGAAGTTATCCCTGTCTGCCATCTACTCGTGCTTGGGGCCCAAGTCCACACAGGACCAGGGGGTTGGGGGAGAGGGTAGGGTGGTCAGGCCTGCACAGCCTATACTTGGGACAATGCCACAGATGGGGACATACTCATAGATTCTGCCATGGATTTAGGTGTGCGCAAAGGCACACGTCCACAGGACAGGCACGTGACATGTAGCGTGGGCTGACTGTTAAACGTTAACATGCTTCCCACACTTTTTGGTAGATGGCCCTTCCCTGAATGTCCCCCCAGCTTTTCTGACCTGCCAGGGACCTCCGGACTCCCTCAGGTTTCATGTATGGAACAGCAGGAGGCTTTCCAGGACCCCGCCCCAGGGTCTCCTGCCAGATCTGGCCAGAGCCCAGGACTGAAGGGTTATTAGACTTTCAATCTCTCTTTCCCCAACACGTGGGAAAAAAATTTAGTTCAAATTTGTAATCTGTCCCACCATGATCCCCAGCGATGATGGCCTTTGCTGGGTTTGGGGGCTCTGGAGGAACAAGGTGCAGAAATGAGGGTCTTATGGGGGAAGGGATGGGGACAGTTCCAGGGGTTGAAAACTTGGGGTTATAGGGAGAAGGGAAAGGACAGCCTGAGACTAAGAGATACGAGACGAGAGGTAAATGGAGATGCCAAGAGGCTGTACACTGGGGACCCGTGAAGAGGTCAGAGGTCAAGGGCGGCGCAAAGGGCCGCGAGGTGCTGGAGGATCAGAATCTGAACTCCGTGACATTCTGAGGGAGCAAAGACCAGGGAAAAGACTCAGCATCCTCGCACACGTGAATTTATTCATCGATCCACAAAGATTTATGAAGCACCATGTGTTGAGCGCTAACTCAGGAAGAAGTCGCCGCCACCCTCAGCCTCCATGGCGCTCAGACAGTGCAGAGGAAAGGCCAACGAGTCAGCCAGTCAAGGGTGTGTGAAGATGTCAGGTGGGGAGCCGAGCGAGGGCCAAGCAGGAATGAGAGGCCCAGGGGGTGGCAAGCGATCAAAGAGAAGCTGAGGGGTCATGAAGGTATTAAGGGAACAGGTGGTGAGCATCAGGGAGGTGCTAAGAGAATGAGGCAGAGCCGGAGGGTCGAGGAGGTGCTAAGGGGTAGGGACTTCTAAGGGTCAGGGGGGCGAAAGAGATAGAAGTGGTCAAAGTGATGAGGGAACAGGGAGATAGATACTAAGGGGCCCCGGGAGGCGCAAAGGGCCAGGGAAGTGCTAAGAGATCAAGGAGGCGCTAAGGGACCATGAAAGTGTCACGGCAGTGGACAAGTGAGAGCAGGGGTCAGAACAGGCCCGGAGTCGGCCCATCACTCCCTGAACTGCACGGACACGGAGGAGTCCGTCACCCTGGTCCGCCGCAGCCCACCAGGCTCCCTCCGGTTCTTGGTCTTGTGCAGGAAGTGGACGAACCGCACGCCAGGGCCATACTGGCGGAACACGTGGGACACCTGCGCC
>NW_027531899.1:1352797-1355069 GCF_008692635.1 Crocuta crocuta
TGGTTAGGGACCTGCGACTCCGGCTCTCCTATCCCCGCCCTCCCTGAGGTTGACGTGAACACATGTCTGGGGAAGGCAGCGGGGCGGTGGGGACAGAGCCTCACCTGGACCCAGCGGCCGGGGCCGCCTCTCCCGGAGGCGCGGGGGGCCACGTGGTGNGCCAGACGTGCAGCTCGTAGACACACGTGTCCAGGCGGCTGTCCTCGTACCTGCAGGTGGGGCCTTCAGTGGCCACGACAGCCCCGACGTCCCTGCCCCGACCCCTGGCCCTGATGGCCACTCGGCACACACACTCACTGGCACCCACACCCGGCGCCCGGGCTGGGCGGTGCTGGCAACACAACAAGATGCCCCCACGCCCTGTCCTTGTGGGGGGCACAGTCCGATGGAGGAGGCAGACCTGTCACCAGACTGTGAAACCAAGAATGATCGGGGCACATAATGCATCTGAGCCAGCTTGACGGTAGTCAGGAAAGGATTCTTGTGTGACCCCGTGTAACCGAACCCCGAAGGATAAGGAGGAATGTATCTCGAGGACAGAGGGCGACAAGCGTCTCAGAAGGAAGGAACAGCCTCCCGCCTGGCACGTCTCGAAAGCTGGGAGTGTCAGGGCCAAGGGGCTAGAGCAACAGGCAGGGCTGGACCCTGCAGTGCTGTGACAGTCTTGGGGATGAGCTCAGACCTAAGGGGAGGGCAGGGGAGGGCAGGGGAGGTTTCCACATCGGGAAGCCCCGCTGCGCGTGAGCCGGCAGGACAGGCCGGCCGGGCGGGGGCGGGGGGGGGCACGTACCAGTCCATGACCGTGATGTCTGGTTGCTCATCGTCAAGGAGCTCCTCCCACAGGCCCTCCGCCAGAAGATCCACACACTGCTGCTTCACGGTCCAGCTGCGGGGGAGGGCGCGGGGAGGTGAGGCCTGGGACCTGCTGGGGTCCTAGCGCCCTCGCAGAGACATCAGGGGCACCCACCTAGGGGCGCTGAGCACTTCCTCAACAGCACCTTACAGCCTCAGTTTCCTCTGTTCCCCTCTGAGGGCCATTCCTTCCGAACCCCAGGATGCAGGTGAGGAACGGAGGCTCAAGAAGGGGAGTCACTTGCCTCAGGTCAAGCCACAAAGAAGGGGCACAGCTGGGATCCCAACCCAGGCGCGTGTGACTCCGAGACCCTGAGTTACACCCCTCATCATGTGCAGAAATGAGGCTCAGAGGTTTAATGAGAATAAGTAGCGGCCTGGGTGATTCCCCCTCCCAGGGAAAAAGGTTGAGAAAGCAATGGTAAGGGCTGTTATTTATTGAACATCTACTATGTGCAGGCGGGACCGGCTAGCCAGACCCTACGTTGTGTCCTGTGAGCATTCTCTTGTGTGCCAAGCCCCGTGCACAGAGCAGGAAAGGGAGGCCCAGAGGGGCCAAGGCGGTTTCTCTAGGCCCTGAAGCGAGACCCTGCGCGCAGGGAACCGAACGCAGGCCCCGCGCATCCTGGCCGCTCACCTGAAGTTCTGCTGGAGCTTTTCAGTCCTAATGTACCATCCGCGGAAGTTGCCTGGCAGGTGGAGGAGCCACGGGTTAGAGCGAGCACATTCCCCAGAGCTGCCCCCTCCCCCAGGGCGCCGCCGGCGCACTCACCCAGAGTCTCCAGGGGCTGCTGGGTGGGACCAGTGGGTGGCGCTGGCTCATAAATGTTGATGCCTGAAACGCATAGGTGAGTGGAGCCTCAGGCAGGCGGAGACTGCCTCCAGCCCCCCCCTCCCCTCCTCCGGGGCCGCCGCCGGCCTCCTTCCCCGGAGGGCTCTGCGGGAAGGGCAGGAATCTGTGCCAGACCAGACCTGCCTGACAGGGACGTGTGACTCAGAGCCTTGCCAGAGCCTTGAGAATGTCCTGGGGGAAGAGGGACGGAGCGGTGAAGGAAGAGGGTGGAAGGAGGAGGGCGTCCTGTTGAGACAGACAGACGGACCCAGAGAGAGGCATCTAGAGAAAGAGACAGAAAGACAGGCGGAGGAAGGCAGGGAGAGAGAGGTAGAGACACAGGGTAAGACAAAGAGCAGGGACTAATTATATAGAAAGCAACACACGGCCGTGCAAAGGGGGACGAAGAAAGACGCAAGGCGACGGAGAGGGGCACAATGACAGAAGAGACGGGGAAAGATGCAGAGGAACAGAGAAAGAGAGCGAGAGACGGAAAGAGGAGACCGACGGTCCGAGTGCGCGGCGCGCGGCGGAGGCTGGGCCTCGCGGCCGTGCGCCCCACGGGTCGCGCACCTTCGGGGTTGGGCG
>NW_027531899.1:1355144-1374718 GCF_008692635.1 Crocuta crocuta
CTCCTTCAGAGCCAGGAGTCCAGGTCCTGATCTCCTCCTCCTCGGGGACCCGGGAGTCGAGGCCTCCAGCCTCCCTCCAGTGCCCCAGGCCTCCTGTCCCAGCTGCCCCGGGGCCAGCTGAGGGCGCAGGTATTGACCCTGGGAGAAGCGTGTGTCCAAAGAGCTAATACGAGGGCTCCCTGCTCTCTAATAACGTCCCTCCCCCTCGTTAAGACCTGGCCCGGCAGGGTTAAGTTAAGGAAGACACCCCCCCCTCCCCCTCCTTCTCATCCACAGGGTGGGAGGTGGGGGAGCCCCTGCCTCTCCTCGGCTGCTTCCTCCTCTCCCCTCACCTGGGCCACACCCTTGGGACCCTGACATTCTGGAAGCCAAGGTGGAGGGCAGAGAGGGACACAGGGGCCCCTGGGTGGCTCAGGCAGGTAAGCTCTTGATTGCAGCTCAGGTCGTGATCTTACCGTTTGTGAGTTCCAGCCCCGCATAGGGCTCTGTGCTGACGGTGCGGAGACACCTGCGATTCTCTCCCTCTCCCTATCTGCCCTGCCATGTGCTCTCTGTCTCTATATATTTATTTCATTTAGAGAGAGAGAACGAGCAGGGATGGGGCAGACACAGAATCCGATGCAGGCTCCAGGCTCTGAGCTGCCAGCACAAAGCCCCATGCGGGGCTCGAACCCACGAACCATGAGATCATATTACAACCTGAGCCGAAGTCGGACGCTCAACCGACTGAGCCACCCAGGCGCCCCATAAGCTCTGTTTAAAAAAAGAGAGGTGTAGAAGCACGCAGGCAAAGGCACAGAGATGGGGGACCCCGGGGAGACGCTGAGAGAGCGGCAGAGAGGGGAGCAGCAATCCCACCCGAGTTTTGGGGGGACCTGCACCCGGGACAGGGGCAGGGCTTACGGGCTGCCAAACCCTCTTTCCCCAGAGGTCCTGGCGAACTGCGCGCGAGGGGAAGGGCGATGGTGGGGGCTGAGGTCAGGGTGCGGAGGAAGTGGGGTGCTGGAGGAAGTGGGGTGCGGAGGAACCTGTAGGGCCGGCTGCCCACGGCCACGACCTGCAGGGCCCCGTCCGCACCGGCCCAGACAAGCACAGGCGCAGCTGCACGCGGATTACTGGGGACGGTTTCCACGGGGCGTGCTCTCTGCGTGCGCACCGGGTGCCGGTCCAAGCGCTTACAGGTTCATTTCCTCGTCCAGCGGCGGAGAAGGAGGTGGGCGCCGCCATTAGCCGCACTTTGTAGACGCGGGAAACGGGATTGGAGCTGGCGCCCCAGCCTCGTGTGGGGCGCATTGTTATTCCCATTTCACAGATGAGGAAAGAGAGGCCCGGTGCCATTGCTGCCCTAAATAACCCCGCAGGCTTCCACGGGCACTTCCTGCCCCAGATTCCTGCAAGACGCGGACAGACACATGTTCCCGACACCCAGGGTTGAGCTCACACCCGAATGAAGCTGCTCATGTAATTGAGGGCCGCCTGCGTGCCAGGCATTGTTCTGCGGCCTTTGGGTGGAGTCATTCACTCCGTCTGCGCATTCTCCCCACGAAATACTGTTGTTGCACCCGTTTTGCAGATGAGGAAACTGAGACACGGAGAGGTCTAGTAACTCACCCAGGGTTACACAGCTGGCAGGTCGACAGGTGGATACACCCGGGGACTCAGACAACCCCCCCCCCACCCCTGCCCCCGAGGAGGACAACCCAGAAGCACACGAGAGATAATGGTCACCTTTATCGGGGTCTGTCTTTAACTCTCGGAACCTCACGACAACCCCCAGAAGGATCTAGTAATAGTTCCTTGATTCACAGATTGGGAAACTGAGGCAAGAGGTGAGATGACCTGCCCTGGGAAAGTTGAGAACTAGCCAGGGTCTGGGGTGGGGGGTGGGGGGCAGGGAGAGCCCATGGAAGGGGGCAGGCCAACTCTTGCACTCAAGGGCTGCAACCCAGGTGCACCAGGGAGTCCCCGGGAGATTCTCCAACACTCGCAGAGCTCACGGCACCCGCACAACTGGAGACACTCCCCCCACCCCACCCCGGCTGCCACAAGCACACAGCCCACACCTATATCTGGCCGCCTGTCCTCCCTGGAGAGGGAGCAGGGGCTGGTGGGGGGGAGGAAGGGCAGAGAAGAGCCGGAGTGTCTTTCTTGGGGAGTCACAGTTGTCCCTGGTCAGAATCTAGGGCAGGGAGTGGCCTGGAGCCAGAGACCTAAAGGGAAGAGCAGCAAGGAGTGTGTACAGTGGGGTCCTCACCCCTGCCCGGCCTGACTCCATGGCCTGCTGTGGTTTCCACACCAGATTTCACATCGTCTCCTTCCTGGGGTCCTCACCCCCTTCTGTATCTCACACACACACACACACACACACACACACACGGATACAGTCAGAAGGGTCTTACAAGAGCCCAAACCCAAGCAGACACCTCCCCCCACTTAAACCCACCATGGCTCCCCACTGCCTTCAGAAGAATGACCCCAGCTCTTTGGCTGACATTCAAGGCTGGAATTTCTGGTCTTTGTCTGCATAACCTCTTCTCTCCCACCTCAGGGATTTTGCTCCAAAAGTACTTTCCACCTTGAATGACTTTGCCTCTCACTCACCGGCCCCCCCAGACTCTTTGGTCCCAAACTTTGCAGCATGTCAGGCTCACCTGAGCCGAGATCGTGAGTCGGGTGCTCAATCAACTGAGCCACCCAGGGGCCCCAACAGTTTCTTATAAAACCAGATATCTGGGGAGCCTGGCTGGCTCAGTCAAAAGAGCATTGAATTCTTGATCTTGGGGTCGTGAGATCAAGCCCTGTAGTGGGTGTAGAGATGACTTAAAAAAAAAAAAACATAAAAAACTCAAAACGCACAAATGCTCCCCCACCCGACAACGCACCCATCCACCACCCCGAGGACTCAGCCACGGGAAATGAAAGCCCAGGTCCACGGAAAGGCCCACACGCCGTGCTTTTTCCTAACGACTCCGAACTGAGCACAGCGCAAGGGTGTACGTACGGGGCAAGGTAGTCCTGTCACGTCCTCTCCGCAAGGAAAAGGGATAAAGCATCGAAACATATCAGTGCGTGCCTGACACCAAACGTCGTCATCCGGAGTGACACACGCCAGGCAGAAAAGCGCATGTGCTGTGTGGTTCCATTTAAGGAGAAGGCTGGAAAAGGCGGCCGTCACCCAGAATCCACCAACGGCGGTGGTTATATGGGTGGATACGCGGGTCCAGACTCGCCAAGCTGTGTGTTTAAAATGGGCGTATTGGGGCATCTGGGTGGCTCAGTTGGTTGAGCATCCGACTTCGGCTCAGGTCATGATCTCGCCGCTCGTGGGTTCGAGCCCCGTGTCGGGCTCTGGGCTGACAGCTGGGAGCCTGGAGCCTGCTTCGGATTCTGTGTCTCCCCCTCTCTCTGTGCCTCCCCGGCTCACGCTCTGTTTCTCAATAATAAATAAATGTTTTAAAATTTTTTTTAAAAATAAATAAAGTGGGCGTGTTTGGGGGCGCTTGGGTGGCTCAGTCGGTCAAGCATCTGACTCCTGACTCCGGCTCAGGTCGTGATCTCATCATTGGTGGGTTCGAGCCCTGCGTGAGTCTCTGCGCTGACAGCACAGAGCCTGCTTGGGATTCTCTCTCTCCCTCTCTCTCTCTGCCCTTTCCCTGCTTTTGCTCCCTCTGTCTCAAAATAAATAAACATTAACAAAATAAAATAAAATGGGTGTGTTGCATTGTAAATTATACCTCAGTAAGAAGCAAAACAAAAATTCTATATACTAAAAAGAAATTATCTACAAGCTTATTGAGTGAAAAAAGCGAGATGACCAACAAGGGACCTTATAAGTTACTATTCATGTGAAGAAAAAAATATAGACGGAAAAAACAAGGATCACTGACTTTCCATGGCCTTTCTACCTATCATTCTTTAAACAAACACTTAACTATTACATAATAATAAGGAATAATACTTATCAAATAATGGTATTACATATATCAGCAAGCCCTGTGCATTGGTGACGTAATGTGAAAGAACAGACAGATTTCTGTTCCCTTGTCCGGGGAGGGATGGACTTCAACAACTCAAGGGGTAGCTGATTAATTGACAAATAGCATCAAGTGCTTTGAGGAAAAAGAATAGGCTGTGAGGACAGAGAAGAGGAGTGGGAAGCCTACGTTGACCAGGGTAGTTAGGGAGGGGTTCTCGGAGGAGGTGCCATTCGAGTGAAGACCCGAAGAAGGGGAAAGAGCTGAGCATGTTCAGGCAGCAGGAACAGCAAGTGCAAAGGGCCTGGGGTGGGACCAAGCTTAGTGCGTTTGGGGAATGGCAGGGAGGCCCAGAGGAATGTAGGGCAATGAGACCCTCAGGGAAGGTCTCAGCTGGGAAATGATGAGATATAACTGATCTCTGGCTGAGAGTGGTCAGGGGAATAGCAAGGAGGCAGAGGAGGGTGGACAAGACCGGGGGGGCGGGGGGAGGTCATGGGATGGGAGGCAGAGGGCAGGTTTAGTATCCCCTCTGGATGGGCCTTGAGCAGTGGACAGAAGGTGGCAGCGTTATCAGAGAAGGGAAGATGGGAGGCAGAGCAGATGGGGGAGGGGAGGAGAGACAGGAAATTGAGCATTCTATTGAGGATGCATTCAGTGCAGGACATCCAAAGGGAGGTGCCAGGCGGTGACTGGATGTACGAGGCCACAGTTCAGAGGTGGATCAGGGCTGAGACACAGGTCTGGGAGGCCCCACCATGTCGACAGCTGCAGAAGATAATGAGACACAACAACAGTAATAACAGTAATTGTGGAGCACTTACTCTGGGCCAGGCACTGCTCTACACACTCTGTGTGTATTCATGTGATGCACCCGCTATGGTAAGTGTTGTTATTATTAAGCCCCCTTTACTGTGAGGAAACTGGGGCACAGAGAGGCAAAGTAACTTGCCCAAGGTCACCCAGCCAGGAAATGGCAGAACTGAGATCTGAACCCCGGCAGTCTGGCCCCAGACAGAGTCTGCATCCCCAGGGAGGGTGGCTGAGGTCGGGGTCCAAGCTCCCCACGCTAGTACCTGACCCCCAGTGGGACCCTTCTTAGCAGCCATCCGACCATGGCTCTGCTCTCCTTAAAACCCTTCCCGTAGCCCCAAAGGCCTTAGAGGGGATCCTCGTTTGCAGCCCCGTCTCTGAGCCATGGAGCTGGTCCCGATCTACCCAGACACCACCCCTGCCCCCCTCTGCATTCCGGCTGCTCCAAAGGCCACTCCTGGGCTTCAGAGCCCTAGGGATGAGGACAGGATGAAGGCTGTGCTGGGCACGGTGACAGGGCTCCATCTCATCCCAGGTGGGAAGTCCCACTGGGGTCTGTCGGTCTGTCTGCCCCATTACACAGTGGATTACTTTCCTAAGGCTGCACAGCAAATTAGCGCCAACTTGGTGGCCCGAAGCAACAGAAGTTGATTCTCTTGTAATTCCAGGGGCCAGAAATCCGAGATCAGGGGTCGCCAGGGCCTCGCTCCCCCAGGAGGCTCTAGGGGAGGATACTTCCTTGCCTCTCGTGCCTTTTGGTGGCTGCCATGTTCCTTGGCTGGTGGCCACATTACTCCAAACTCTGCCTCTGTGTTCATCCTGCCTCCTCTTCGCTCTCAACTTTCCCTCTGCTTCACTATTTTTTCCCCCTAAAGTTTGTTTGTTTTTAAACTTTTAAAGATTTTTAAATTATTTTTGAGAGAAAGAGACAGGGCACAAGCAGGGGAGGGGCAGAGAGAGGGAGATACAGAATCCGAAGCAGGGTCCAGGCTCCAAGCTGTCAGCACAGAGCCCGACGCGGGGCTCGAACTCCTGAACCGTGAGATCATGACCTGAGCTGAAATCCGATGCTTAACCGACTGAACCACCCAAGTGTCCCTAAAGTTTATTTATGTTGGTGGGGGGAGGGGCAGAGAGTGGGAGAGAGAGGATCCCAAGCAAGCTCTTCGCTGTCAGGGCAGAGACCGATGTGGGGCTCGATCCCACGAAGCATGAGATCATGTGCTGAAATCAAGAGTCGGACGCTCAGCAGACTGAGTCATCCACGCGCCCCTCTGCCCCACTCTTATAAGTCAGTGGTTTGTCATTAAATTTAGGGCCCACCTGACTGATCCAGGATGGCCTTTTCACCTTCAGGTCTCTAACTGAATTATATCAATAAAATCCCTTTTCCCAAGTAAGGTAGTATTCACGGGTTCTGGGGATTATTAGGCTATGGCCGTGTCTTTTTGGGGACTGCCATTTGCCGCCATGCAACCCGCGATGGACAGGGAGCCCTCAGAGGACAGGAACAATGTTTGGAGAGGCAGGAGGGCCTGGCTTAGTGGTTCTCAAATTTGACTATGTGTCAGAATCCTCTAGAAGGCTTGTTAATCGCAGACTGTTGGGCTCCAAACCCTGCTCCCACCCCCGAGTTTCTGATTCGGTAGTTCTGGGGTGGGCCAACAGCTGATGCTGGCCTGGGGTCCACACTAGGAACCACTGTCCTGGCGGTTAATAGCATGAGGCTGCTGAGCTCAACAGTCCCCACCCTCATGCTGCGTGTCCTTGGGCAGAGGACTTTCCTTCTCTGAGCCTCAGTTTCCCATCTAGTATATGGGGCTAACTCCTCCCCACAGTGCTGTCCGAGGCAGCCCGCACTCTCCCCTCACTCGCAGTATCCCATATTTTTGCTGGTTCTTGACCCTCCAACTTCTTTTCTACCTCAGGGCCTTTGCACATGCTGCCCCTTTTGCCTAGCAGGCCTTCCACTCCATCTTCCATTCAAATGTCACCTCTTCATAACACACGCGTTTCTGGCTTTATTCTACTCAACAGTATATCCTGGTGATTGTTCCCTACTGGCACATCGACAGCAACCTGGGGCCTCCCAGCCAAGGTCAATTTCCCATCCCCAGCTCTTCCGTGTCCTCACACCCTGTTCTTTCTTTCTTGAATTTTGTATGATTTATAAATACCTACGAGTATGTGGCCGCGTTCACTTGCTCATGAACCGTGTCACTCCTTGAGAATGTCTGCCTCACCAGGGCAGGGCCTTGGGCGGGTTTGGGGTTTTTTGTTTGTTTATTTTCAGCTCAGGGCTGACAGACTGGTTGCCCTGTTTGCTGAGCAGGGAGGACAAGAAGGCAGGCGCGCGAAGCTCCGTCAGTCAAGGAACCACGTCCAACAGGCCAGAGTCTAGCTCCCACCACTTCACCGCAAAAGCAGAATCACGCCCAATCCTACCGGTAGAGAGAGCATGGTGTGGTTCCCCGAGGGCCTGCCCCTACCGCCTACAGATGGCCTGTAGGGGGTGTTCCCCTCTGCCAGGCCTGCAGGGGGTGGGGAAGCCCAGCCAGGGCCGGAGGGGACAGGGGCTGGGAGAGAGAAAGAAGCTGGGTTGGGTGCTGCCTTCCCCCAAAATAAACCACAGGGATCTGGCGGAGGCGGCGGTGAGCCAGCTTCTTCCTGCAGGGGGCGACAGAGAGGCAGGGATGAGTTGGGTAGGAGGGAAATGGGAGGGGCCGAGGGAAAGTGGAAGAGACTGGTGGGGAGGGAAGCAAAGAGACATAGAGACACACAGAGATGAAGACAAAGACGGAGACTGGGGTGAGGTTGGCCAGGGGCAGGGAAGGATCTAGAAGGTTAGAGATACCCAGGAGGCATTACTTGGGGCAGAGGGCCGGTGGGAGTCTAGCGGCAGGTGCGGGAGGAGGCAAGGCGTATGTACCCCAGATACACTGGGTGCCAGATACCAAGCATTTGTACAAGATCTCCACTCAAGCTTCCCGAGAAGTCCATCATCAGGGACTGTTTCAGTAACTCGCGGATCACATGCTCCGTGGATGATACTCAGGCCACCGGCAGGAGTGAGCTTGCTGTTTCCGTACCAACAAGGAACCACCACCACGGCGGAGCGTTAGGGAGGGAAACGCAAAGCGTAGAAGGATGTGTACATTATGCTGACATCTGTGTAAAGTAGGACACGTATCTGCATATGCACGGAGGTATTGCACATGCATCCGTTTCTGGAAGGAGATGGCGAGAAGCTTGTACCGGGGTCGCCTCTGGGGAGAGCGGGTGGGGGAGGGAGGGAGGTTGGTTTTGCAATTTATCCCCTTTGGAATCTTTTACATTTTGTTCCATGGGTTTGCGTTACCTGCTTAAATACTACGTAAGGTTAAGCGATAGAATAAGGGAGAGGGGCGCCTGGGTGGCTCAGTCGGTTGGGCGTCCGACTTCGGCTCAGGTCATGATCTCACGGGTCGTGGGTTCGAGCCCCGCATCGGGCTCTGTGCTGACAGGTAGCTCAGAGCCTGGAGCCTGCTTTAGATTCTGTATCTCCCCCTCTCTGTGACCCTCCCCTGCTCATGCTGTGTGTGTGTGTGTGTGTCTCTCTCTCTCTCAGAAATAAATAAAAACATTTAAAAAAATTAAAAAAAAAAAGAATAAGGGAGAGACAGAGATAAAGGTACAGGGAAGAGAGGGAGTGAAGAAGAAAGTGAGAGATTCTGGCCTTGTTTAACCCAGGGGCCCCAAACGTCTGCGATGCCGCTGATGTTCTAGGGACAGGCCGTGAGCTGTCCCCACCTCCCCAAACCACAGGCCGAGACCCTGTTTGCCGTCCAGACTCACTCTCAGCCCCAACACCCCTCAGCCCTGATGCTTCTGAATAGCCATCTGTCCCCTGAGCCTTCTTTTTGGGGCCTGGCCTTTAGTCCAGTTGACTGGCCACCCCCAGCCCCCCACCCCCCTGGGGAGACAGAAGTTGACACCCTCCTTTTGGGTCCTGTGGTCCCTCAGGTGCAGCAGCGAAGGGAGCCCTGCCCAGTCCAGGAGGCTGTGATGCGGCCATGATGTGCAGAGGCTTCCAGACCCTGTGCTTAGGTTCACATCCCGCCTCTTCCACCTTCTGGCTGTGTGACCTCAGGCTGGTGACTTCGGCCACTTCCGGGAGGGCTGTATTAGCTTCCTAGAGTGCCATGATGGAATCACCGCAGACTTGGTGGCTTCAACCAGCAGAAAGGTGCGGTTTCCAGGCCTGGAAGCCAAAGTCCTAAATCAAGGCGTCGGCAGGGTCTTGCCCCCTCTGAGGCTCGCCGGGGAGAATCTTCTCCGGTGCTGTTCACACTACAGCCCTCCCGGGTCCGCCTGACTTCACATGCCTTCTCTGGGCATCGCAAACCTCCCTCTGCTTTTCTGAGGACAGGACGTTGTCACTGGGTGCAGGCCCCAGCCACATAAACCAGGGTGATCTCGTCTCAAAACCCTTAATCACACCTGCAAGGGCCCTTTTCCTACAGAAGGTGGGATTGAGAGGCCCCACGTGGATGTATCTTCGGGAGGCGGCAAGGGGCGCCTTTCAACACACTGTCAGGTTCAACGAGGTAAACTCGGAGCTCGGCGAGGCCCTGGACACTTAGTTTTTGTTGAACGTTAGCTATGACCTTGACTTTGCTTGGCCCACGAGATATTGTTCAAGGTGCTGTGTTTTGCCTACCTTTTAAGATTGAAGAACTTTCACATGAAAATGGGGATTTCTCAAGGAACATCAGAACATTCGGCATCGTGAGGCCAAACTCCCACAAGGTCACAGTGACCTGAGAAGTGACTGCTCTTCGGGGGGGGGGGTGTGCTCCCCCCACCTCCCTGCTCTCCTGCTCCCTGGTGTTACTGGCCTGGCCCTGGGGCTCGGAGGCTGAGCCTCTTGGACCATGTGTGTCCTGCTCAATGTTGCAGCCCCACTGCCTAGCGCGGGGCCTGGCACAGAAGCCAGCGAGGGACCTGAGACATCAGGCTTGGCCCTCCTAGGCCACGGGACCTGGGGCAGGGCCTTACCCTCTGTGGACAGGATTCCACATCTGTGAAATGGGGGACAGCATGAGATGCTTCTCTGGGCCCCTCTTCGTAAGCTGTGGGGTGTTGGCAGGAGGCAGGCACGTGGTTTGGGTCCAACAGTGACACCGTGGTGGACAGAGTGCTGGACGGTCCCCACAACCACGTTGGAACCACCTGCATAGGGGCGCCTGGGTGGCTTACTCGACCGAGCGTCCAACTTTGGCTCAGGTCATGATCTCACGGTTCATGGGTTCAAGCTCCGCTTCAGGCTCTGTGTTGTCAGTGTGGAGCCTGGTTTGGATCCTCTGTCCCCCTCTCTCTTGCACTCTCTCTCTCTCAAAAATACACACACACACACACACAATCACCTGGATAATTTTCATTTGAATACCCATGACCAGGTCCCAGGCCACACCAAAGGGGGCTGCCCTTTGTTCATAGGACAGACCTTCAGCATGACCGTCAAGGTCTTTATTCGTCCCCAAACCCCTCTCTTGTTCATTTGTTCTTCCTCTTTGTTCCCTCTTCCTCCCCCTTCTTCCCCACTGGGAGCCATTCTATTATGTAAATGAGTCTCTCTCTCTCTCTCTTTTTTATTTTGAAAAATGAATATTAGTGTTTTATGTCCATAATTTGTAATCAACACACGTAGCCTGGTACATAGAGCTTAATTTTACTTTTTCTGTTGCTGGGCTGGCTCCCCCTTCCCACGGGCACACCGGTCCCTGGCTCCTCAGCACGGCACGGGAGTCCTTGGCGTGCAGCCAGTGTTTACCACTCGTTGCCCTCGGATGGACACCCGGGCTGTCTCCCGCTCCTGCCCCACAAGCACTGCGGCAGGGAGCACCCTTGTGTTCACTCCCTGCCGGTCCCATGATTTCTTTGGAAAGTCACCCAGGAGCGGAATTATTGGGAGATGCGCATGTGCAATACTTCACTTGTCTAAACCACACACTGATTTTTACCAGACGTGTGACAGCTTTTTGTTGAAATTTGCCTTCCTCCGATTACCACTGAGTTTGTACCCTCATACACACCCTGGTTGGTCTTTTGGGTTCTTTTTCTTCTGTAAGTTGCCTGTTTATACTCTTCGCCCATTTTTCTATTTGGGCCACTCTTTTTCTCATTAAAAAAAAAATCTTGGGGCACCTGGGTGGCTCAGTCAGTTGAGCATCTCTTGACTTCAGCTCAGATCGTGATTCCAGGGTCATGGGATAGAGACCCATGTTGGGCTCCACACACAGCATGGAGCCTGCTTGGGATTCTCTCTCTCTCTCTCTCTCTCTCTCTCTCTGACCTGCTTGCTTGTTCTCTCTCTCACACATACCCACACACAAATCTTCTCCGTGTTAGACTTTGCAAATATTTCTTCCCATTCTGAAACCTATTACATTTGCCCATGATGTCTTTCCTTGAACAGAAGCTTTAAATTTTAACATAGTCTGGGGCGCCTGGCTTAGTCGGTTAAGCGTCCGACTTTCGCTTAGGTCATGATCTCGCGGTTCGTGGGTTCGAGCCCCGCGTCGGGCTCTGTGCTGACTGCCAGCTCAGAGCCTGGAGCCTGTTTCAGAGTCTGTGCCTCCCTCTCTCTCTGACCCTCCCCTGCTCACACTGTCTCTCTCTCTCCTAGAAATAAACAAAAATAAAAAAATAAATAAAATAAATTTTAACATAGTCAAATTAATTATTATTATTATTATTTTTACAATTTGTTCCAATGGAGGGAGTTTTAAGAACTTCTCTGCCCCCGGTCATCAAGTATTTTCCTTCGTCACCTTTATGGTTTTTCAGAGGATGTTGAATCCATCAGAGAAACCTTGACCAATAGAACTCAGATGATTTTAAGCTTTCAGATCTATGCTGTCTAATTAGTAGCCGCTGGTTAAAAGTGGCAATTGAGGATGTCAAATGTGGCTAGTGCAGCCACAGCACTGAATGCTTCACTTTATTTCATTAATTTAAAATTAATAGCCACACGTGGTTAGTGACTACCGTTCTGGATAGCACAGATTAAGGGTTTGGTTGTGGTGTTAGGTACGGATTCAGTTTTCTTTTATCTCCAGAAAATGAACCAATTTCCCCAACACTATTATTAAGCAATCTCTTCTTCCCTCATTGCTTTGGGGGGCCATCCTTATCATATATTAAGGTCCTGAATACACTTGGGTCTGCCTCTGGGTTCTCCGGAGGAGCCCAGCGAGTCTGGTGAACAGCAGAGGTGGAGAATCACAGTTCTACAATAATACAATTTTAAGCCAGACACACAGCAGCCCTGAATAAAGACTACATTTCCCAGCCTCCTTTGCCACCGGGGGAAGCCACGTGACTAAACTCTGGCCAATGAGACGATGGTGCAACCTCTGATCACCTCCGTAAAGGGGAGTGCCCACCTCCGCCGTCCTCCTCTGGACCATGTTCAGCCTGGGGCGTGGCCTGGGAATCTGCATTCCCAGCAAGTTCCCAGGGATGCTGCTGGTCCAGGAACCACACTGGGGAGAACCACTGGTCTGACTTGTTTCACTCACTCATTTTGGGTCTCTGTAAACATGCCTTTGACCTACAGGCTAATACATCCTGACTTACCCTCCCAGGCCTTTGCAGTTGAGAGCACAGCACCCCCTGCTGGAGCCGAGGTAACGCTGCACGCGTCACACCAGGTCTGGTCAGCGGGCTGCTGCTGTGCCACACCCGCCTTGAGTGCTCCCTTGTTCTGCTGGAAGCCTGAAGAACTAACTTGCATGGACCCCCTTGCCAGCTGGGGGCAGTAGGGTCCTACCTGCAAGAGGCACTGGTACTGGGGGGGCGGGGAGCTGGAAGAACCTCTGTTCCCCCAGCAGCAGAGGCACGAAGGGACCCCCCCCCGGGGGGTTCTGGTGGTGCCACCCAGCCCTTCTGTTCCTTCAGCCCCACGCGTGGCCAGGTTACTGTCCCTGTTGGCCCCCCAGACTTCCCAACACGTTTGTAACCACCCCCTGTNGAGCACAGCACCCCCTGCTGGAGCCGAGGTAACGCTGCACGCGTCACACCAGGTCTGGTCAGCGGGCTGCTGCTGTGCCACACCCGCCTTGAGTGCTCCCTTGTTCTGCTGGAAGCCTGAAGAACTAACTTGCATGGACCCCCTTGCCAGCTGGGGGCAGTAGGGTCCTACCTGCAAGAGGCACTGGTACTGGGGTGGGGGAGCTGGAAGAACCTCTGTTCCCCCAGCAGCAGAGGCACGAAGGGACCCCCCCCGGGGGTTCTGGTGGTGCCACCCAGCCCTTCTGTTCCTTCAGCCCCACGCGTGGCCAGGTTACTGTCCCTGTTGGCCCCCCAGACTTCCCAACACGTTTGTAACCACCCCCTGTATTAAATGTCCTGTTTGAAACAACTAGAGGCGTTTGGTGGCACAGGAACCCCTTCTACGGGGCGGGGGCACAGGGCCTGCAGAGGCACCCTCAGGCCACCCAAAACCATTTTTAAACTGCAGTGATGGTGACTGAGGGTGACAATCACAGCTGAATCGCCTCCACCCCGTAATGACGACCGTAGGAGGGGCTTCCGGTCCTTCACCTGCAGTGGCTCTTCCTGGAGTGGCCCTGGGGCCCCAGGGAACGAGGCACTCAGGCTGCGAGCGAGGCACTCAGGCTGCGAGCGGAGGGGTGCTGTTCACCGTCCTGAGCTGGTTTTGGGATCACAGGCTCACCAGCCTCCTAAAATGAGTGGGGTTTCTATCCTTTTTCTATTTTCTGAAACAAATTGTACCAGGCAGGCATTACCTGATCCTTCCAAGTCTGGTAGACATCCTTTGCAAAAGCATTTACGCTCCAAGCTGCTTCTTTGGTGTGTGTTTGGCGGGGGATGGGGGTGGGTGTGTCGCTTTGGACTTTTCCGGTTTTCCATTCCTCCTTATGCCAACTTTGGCTCTGCCCAGGGACGCGACAGCTCCACCCTGGCTCCAACACATTCACACACAGCAACAGCTGCTGCCCTTGGTATGATTCGATCTGAGTCCCCATCTAGCCTCAGTGCGTGTTCCTGGCCAGCCCCGGTCACAGACACGGTGCCCCATCCTCGGTGCCCCATCCTCTGGGAGTTCAGGGCTTGGGGAGAGGTATGCTCTGAGGAAGTGGGTGGGGGGGGTGTCATGTGACCGTGGGGAGCGGGAAGTGTGGCTCAAGCCGGACTCTCTACATACTTCCTGCCCACACACCAGGCTGAGGTCCCTGGTGCCTATGGCGATGGCGCTCGCTCCTCACTCTGCTGCTTCCCGCCCCCTCCTGGGCCCCCGGGAGGACTCACGCAGTCGAAGCCCAGCACCCGCCAGGGCTGTCCGTGACCGGTAGGTACAAAGAGGCAGCGCGGTCATTCTGATGTCAGCCAGTTGCTTTCTCCCTTGTGGAGACCCAGGCTCAGCCTCCCCGGACCCCAACTTAGAGGGAAGGCTTCGGCCAACGGAGCATCCTTAGAGCCGGCCACTCGACAGCCGCCTGCCTTTGCCAATTCCTCAAAAGCCCACCTCCCAACCGATCAACTTTCTGAATGGCCAACTTGCTGTACCACAAACTCATCGCGGATCATCTCTGCCCACTGAACATGCTCAAGACAAACTACCTTTAAAACAAGTTTCCAGCAAATCCCAGATTTGGCAAACCGGTCACAGTGGCTCATGGACTCTGGTAAACTGGCTGTTAGCAGGCCAGGGGGTGAGCGAATCCGTGCCCCTACTGGCTGCTTCAACCTTCCAGGGGAGGCTGGCCTCTCTCCACCCTAACCCCTCCCCGCAATCCCCACCAAGCTGCCCGGACGGGGGCGGGGCTCTCCACACATGGAGCATGCGCGCGCACACACCCAAAACAAGAGAACATTTTAATTGTAAAACTAACTTGAGGGAGGGGAGGGTGGGGCTGCTCCAAGGGAACAGGAACCTGATTCTTCAAGTGGTGGTTCTGTCCCTGGTGCCGCCCCGCCGGGCAGGGACCATCCGTCCCGAGTCGAGGCAGGGGCCAGAGTGTTATAAAATGACAATATAAATAGACTTCTAGAAAAGAGGAGGCTGTCCAGGCGCAGTAGTCGTCCTCTGCAGAGGCTGGGGACGGGCGGGAGGCCCTGACCCCTGTCTCCCCATCCAGCCACAGAAAGGGGGTGCGGGACTTGGGGAAAAGGCCACTCTTCAGACATTCATGATCGCCCCCCGCAATGGCTCAGGGGGGGGGGGACAGGGGGCTGTATGTTAGGCAAGGTCTCTGAGACGCCCAGTCACAGGCTGGAGGACAGAGCGGGTGGACCTTCTGCACATGCACACGCGCACACACATGCACACCTGCGTGCGTGCACACACACGCACGCAGACACACACACACCTTTTGTAGTGTTCTCTCCACCCACCACAGCCCCCACTGCAGATGATTTCCAGTGATGGGGGGCTGCCCATCCTTCCTGGAGACAGGAAGACACAGGGGGGGCCGTCCCCAAAGCTGGGGGTTCTGGGACCCTCACGTGCCCCCACGAGTCCTTGTGTTTTTGTAAAAGTCACAAAATCAAAACTGGAGTTCAGTAGTAGGGTCCTGCACCCCCCACCCCCAGCAAGAAGGGCGGTGCCACGTGGAGTGTCTCCCGGGCTGAGGAGGGGGGGCCGGCCCCCTACTGGCCTGCGGCAGGGCGGGGGGTGACCCCGGGGACTCTTTGGTTCAGGGACAGGGCGCGGGGCCTCATCTGGTGCGGTGCTGGCGCATAAGGGGCACGATGCTGGCGGGTGGGCCCGCTTTGGCCAGGAACGGGTGCTTCAGCAGCTCGGCCGCCGTGGCACGCTGGGCCGGGTCACGCACCAGCAGGCGGTCCAGGAAGCCCTTCAGGGACGGGGACACCTGTCGGGAGGAAGGAGGAAGGGGAGGCCGTCAGGGGGTCTGAGTGCCACCTCCACTGCTCCCTGGCCACTGGGCCTCGGTGTGCGCTGTCAAATGGGATGACAACGTCCGCTGCCCAGGGAGGGGGCCATGGGATCCCGTGTGTCCAGAGCTCAGCCCCAGGGGAAGCAACAAATCCACCCAGGGGATCCTTTCTTCTGCATTTTTAAGATTTGTAAGGAGGCAACAGCAGCTGGGCCCCGGCGGCACCCCTCCCTTACCAGGAAGGCTCCTCTCCTGGCCCCGGCTATGCTGTTGTGTGTTCAGCACAACCACCGCAGGACGGCCGGCTAGGCTCAGGGGCCCCACGGGGGTGGGGAGTCCAACACGGAGCGAGCGTCCTGTCCCTTATCCACCGCCTGCCGGGCGGGGCCCACCTTGTGCAGGTTTTTCAGTCGAGGTGGCAGGTTGTCCCGAATCATCTTCATGGCTTTGAGGGGTGGCTCGTTGAAGTAGGGGGGCTCCCCGTCCACCATCTCGATCACCATCACCCCCAGAGACCAGATGTCCACCTGCAGTGGGGAAGGGACAGCAGGGCTGAGCTGTGCGGGGGGCCCAGCTTGTGCCTTTGCCTCTTTGTGACTGGGGTCCTGAACACCCGCTCCGGCACCCACCTTGCCAGACCCACACACTTAAAGTTCTGCGCACGCCGCACCCCTCCCTTATTCCCGCTAACCACGCCCAGGTCTCCACCAGGAACAGCCCTCCCTCCCACCTGCAGGGGGCGGAACCAGCCCAGCTGGGACATAGTAGTTGGTTCAGGAACAGGCACGTGACCTAGGCTGGGCCAATCAGAACCAAGCCTAAGATTAATGAAAACAGTGGCACTCCGGGGAGGGGAGCAGGGGACTGGGACACTTAGAGGTACTGGGCCATCTCTGCTCCGACAAGGGGAGTGCCCGGCTGCCTGAGGACACACTGAAGAAGTCGGAGCTAGGGGGGAACAGTGCATGGATGGCTGGGCCAGAAGACTGTCCCCATCCTCAACTTCACAGTCCTTGGGACCCAGACCTTTCATGTTCCGCTAACTCTGAGCTGGTTTTGTGACTCACAGCCCTGGGTGTGGCTCCGAACAAGCACCCAATCAGGGATGAATGCACGCGTACCTACCTCGTTTCCCAAAGCTCATCCCTGGTGACCCATTTCCCAGACCGAGCCCCACCCGGCCCCCAGCACTGCAGCTGTTTCAGATGGTCACGCCATAGCCAGGGCTGACAGCCGGACAGCCCGGCCACCTCCGGCTTACCTCTGGCCCATAGGGGAGGCGAGAGATGAGCTCTGGGGCCATCCAGTAGGGCGTGCCGACCAGTGACTTCCTCCGTGGTACCTCCTTGCTCACCTGGGCACAGAACCCAAAGTCTGACAGCTTCACCTGCAACAGGGCACGGCCAGCGGGGGGTCAGAGGGGCTGAGGTGGGAGAGTGAGCAGGGTCCGTCCACCTGCCGTCTAGAGGTTGGAGCCAGACCACTGGGCAGCCCCACCATCTGCAGCAGGGGGCCCTCAAGTGTGACCCTCCCCAGGATCACATGGCTGCCTTCCTGACAGGGTCTGCCCTGGGGCTCCTGGGGGGAGCGGCCCAAGCCCAACAGGCAACAAATGCTTCCTGGGGGCTCAGATCACCCCAAAGCCCATGCCCGGGGTCCCTGGAGGGAGCACATCTTCAGATGAGAGGGGCGCAGCCCTGCCCAGGAGGGCCTGAGGGGTGCGGCCCACTCGACAACGACCACGTGCCCAGAGCCACAGAATCCCACCGTTGTGGAGACAGGGGCCCTTTCCAGATTCTTGGGGAGATGTATGGATCCTCTCACCCCCCAGGAGACATACGCACATGGTGTGCACACAATTTCAGACGGCCAGAGGTCCTCCAAACACATGTGTAGACGGCTTTAGGGGTTGGTGGATTTCAAAGGAGACTGCCAGTGAAACTTGCCATCCCTACCCCTACTGAAGGGCTTAGCCCTCCTGGGGGAGGGCAGGCGAATCACCAACAAGATTTTGGTGCAAGTCGAGGACCCTCTCCCGCTGAAAATCACGTCTACTCTTAAAATATAAAGACAGGCTCTGGTCACTGGGGAGGCTCCTCCACCGACCTCAGATTCGGAGCCTCGGTCCAGAAGATGGGAGACAGGGCCGTGATTGACGGCCCACCTCTGGGTGCTCGGCTAGGGACAGTCTCTCAGTGGAGGAGGAGGCATATGGCCGAGAGCTGGGGTCGGCCACCCAGAGGCCCCTCTGCCCTCTCTGGGCCCAGTGTGACGCTATAGTTCCCAGCATCCCTTGCTGAAGGCAGAGCCTCCCCAGTCCAGGGCCCCCAGTGTCGCATGAACAGAGGCCCCCACTGACCCAGACCCAACTCTGGACTGTCGCTTGAGGAGCAAACTGCTCCGAACCTGGGGCCAGAGACACCCTAAGAGCAGAGGAGAGCTGGGGAGAGGTAGGGGGAGCCTAAGCCACCCTGCTCCTCACCCTGCCGTCGTGGGTGAGCAGGATGGAGTCACTCTTGATGTCGCGGTGGATGACGCCCTNAAGGAGCAAACATACTGCTCCTCCAGCCACCGAACCTGGGGCCAGAGACACCCTAAGAGCAGAGGAGAGCTGGGGAGAGGTAGGGGGAGCCTAAGCCACCCTGCTCCTCACCCTGCCGTCGTGGGTGAGCAGGATGGAGTCACTCTTGATGTCGCGGTGGATGACGCCCTGCGCGTGGAGCACAGACAAGGCCTGCAGCACGGCCAGGCACACGGCGGCGATCTGCTCCTCGTTCATCCTGCGCGGGAAGGGGGTCAGCGACAGGGGCAGACAGGGCCCCGCCCAGGGGTTTGAGGGGGACGCGGCCCTCCTGGCCCCCAGACACGGCACCACCCCAGAGAGTCTGAGGGGACTTCCTCCTGTCGTGGGACAGGCCCGAGGGGATGCAGCTCCCCCCTCCGGAGAGCCCGGGGAGGCAGCAGGCTGGGTGCCCGCTGGGGCCCGGCCATGTGGTGGTACCTGGTGTGGGTGACGATGTCGGTGAGGGCGCCGCCCTCCAGGAACTCCATCACCACCCAGAGCTCATCCCCGACCAGGTAGCTGTTGTACATCTCCACCACGTTCTCGTGCTGGTAGTCACGCATGATCACCACCTGGGCACCGGGCTGGGTCAGCGGGTGGGCCACCCTCCTGCCTCCCCGTCCCGCCCGGGCTGGGGTCCCACCGCAGGCCCAGTCCCGCAGGTTGCTCCCACTCACCAGGGTCATCCTGGACCGCCCACCCCAGTGCCAAAGCCAACAGACCCCAAAGGCGGTTCGGGGCCCGATGCCTGCACGGCGGGGGTGAGCTCCGCCCCCTTCCCATGTTTGGATCCTGCTCCCTGACCAGCCCTGAGCCGGTGTCTGAGTGGCCCTGAGGACCAGGCTGGTGCTGGGACAGGGACTCGGGAGAAGAACACCTACGCACAGGGGTGAGACCTCAGGACAAGGAGGTTATCGGCCGAGGTCAGAATGAGAGGCTGGGGGGATGGACTGCAGGGGCAGAAGGCCTAACAAGGCAAAGCCGGGGGGAGGTGGGAACACGCTGCGTGCAGGGGTCCCGCTGAGCAGCTCCCGGTGCAGCTGGAGGCCTGTAATGTTGGGGGGCCGGGGGAAGGGTCACGGGGACAGCCGAGGACTACTGAGACCAGGAGGCAAAAGCCAGAGTTTAGACTTGGGCAAAGAGGCCAGACTTTTATCCTGAGGACACTGAGCGGTGGGGAGGGGGAACTGCAGGGGTCAGTAAAAGGGGGGGCCGCGGGACAGGTGCACATGTCTGAAGGAGCCCTTCAGCCGCCGTGTGGGGGTGCCTGGGGGTGCCCAAGGGGGGAGGCGGGCAGAGGTGAGGAGAAGATAGGGCCGC
>NW_027531899.1:1375018-1378947 GCF_008692635.1 Crocuta crocuta
AGGGACGTGCAGGGGCAGCTGGGAGATGGGGACGGGCCAGGGAAGGGACAGGGTGGGGGAGGGGCTGGGGGCCAGTTTGGGAGGGTGGGAGCGACCTGGGGCTCAGGAGAGGCAAGGAACAAGGATGCAGTGGGGGTGCAGGGGGGCGGAGAGGGGACAGCCCGGGTAGGTGTGAGGAGTAAGGAGAGGAGACAGGCCCAGAACCCAGCCCCAGGGAACCCTAGCTCTGGATGGCCCTCTCCCATCCCCACCCCTACAGGGGTTGGCCCAGAATGAGCCTCGAAACCCACTGGTGGAGGACACCAGGAGGAGGGTGATGGCGGGGACAGGAGGGACAGGAGGCGGCCCGAGGCCCACCTCGTTGAAGAGCAGCTCGCGCCTCTGCTGCTTGCGCAGATCCATCTTCTTGACGGCCACCAGCCTGCCCGAGCTGCGCACGGTGGCGATGCACACGATGCCCGTGGAGCCCTCGCCGATCTTGATGAAGTTGTCCAGGTAGGAGCGAGGGTCGCCAGGGTCCACCACCAGCTGCAGGGCAGCCCGGAACTGCTCGTGGGACACTCGCTGTGGCTCCCGCTGTGGCGAGCGGGGCCCGGGGGGCCCGGGGGCAGCGGGGGCGGTGGGGGCTGCGCCNGGCCTAGAGGAGGAGGAGGACTGGGGGACAGCCCGAGACCCTGCCGACGGCCCGTTGGGGGCCAGGTTGTAAGGCTCCCCCTGCAACAGAAAAGAGAGGCGGCTGTGAGTGGAGGGGCCAGGGGCCAGCTCTGCTCCCTGAGCAGGACAGGGGCCCTGGCTGTGGGACAGACACACGGCGGTCAGGATGGAGATGGACAGTGGGCTGGGCACAGGGTGGGGCTGGCGGGTGAGGGGAACAAGGGAAGCTTTGGAGAAAGGGATGGCGGGGGTTCCTGGGGCAGGGGATTGGTTACCTGGGCGCCCCGGGACGGGTGGTCCGTATCAGCCCTCGGGTACGTGTTAAAGGGCCGGCCAGCTGCCACTTTTGCCCCACTGGCCAGCCCGGCAGGTTGGGGGGTGCCGACGTCAGGCCCGGAGAGGGGGCGTTTATCCCGGGAGGACTCCTGGGGTCCCCCCGAGCCCTCCCTGGAAGGCTTGGGCCTCTTCTCTGGCCCCACCCGCCGCCTGTCACCACTGCTGCCGCCAGCCTCGCTGCGACCGGCACCCCGGCCTTGGCCGCCCGCCTTCTCTGGGGCCCCTCTGGCCCCAGGGGCCGGCTCTGCGGGCATCCCGTTTTCCTGGCGGGCTCGGGCCGGGGGCGGCGGGCTGTCTCTCCGCAGGGAGTTGGAGCGCGTCACCGACATGTTCTCGAACTCGTCGAGCAGCAGCGTGAGGGCCCCATCCTTGGCGCCTTTGCTGCCCCGCACGATGGTCTGGGGTCCAGGGCAATGGCGGGACGGGGGCCGGGCAAGGAAGAGGAGGACACGGGACGTGGATCCGACACACGAGGGCGGCACAACACAACACACACACAGAGACAAGACAGAGACGGAATGAAGAAATGCCATGGGGTGATGATGGGGCCGGGCGGGTGGGGGAGGCCCCTGCAGTCCCTCCCACACCACTGAGTTGTCTGTCTGTCTGTCCATCCATCGCAGGAGTTGGAGGATGAACCTCCCGCAGGGCAGCCTGTCGCCCCTGGGCTGGCGGGGCCCCCGAGAAGCACTCCCTGTCTTTCTCTGACTCTGCACGCCAGGAGCGGGCCTCTGCCCTGCGGGCCAGCGGAGGATGGAGTGCACAGCCCACGCCAGCCCGTAATCAGCCCCGGAGAGCCGACAATTACAGGATGCTGGGGCCAGGGCATGGCTCTGACCTGTACCTCCCCTGCGGCCCGCGAGGGCTGTCAGCCCCAACACCACGCTCTTGGGTTCCCTGGAAGCCGAGGGTGGAGGACAGGGACAGTCAGGAAGGGCTGGGCCCGAAGCGCAGGGCAGGAGTACCCAGGAGCAACAGGGGCAAATGCGAATTCCCGTGGGGGCTCGGTAGACCGAGTGTGTCCCATCCACGCCTCACCTACCACATCCACCACCCTCTGGGCCCCGGCCGCCTCTCCCCTCAAGTATTGAGTCAAGGCCTCCAGGATTCCCCCAGCCCCCATTCAGCTCCAGGCACACAGGCCTCCCTCAGACATACCAGGCACACTCCCACCTCAGGACCTTTGCACTGGCTGTCAGCTCTTCCTAGAACATCTTCCCCCAAGTATGCCTGTGGCTCCTTCCACAGGGTCTCAGAGGGAAGCCTTTGCTGACCAGCCGCAGTCTAAAATGCCAGGCCCAACTCTCCCTGCTCCCGTTCCCTGCCCTTTTTTGTCTCTAGAGCACTCCAAGCCAGCAGATGCGCAGCACTCATGAGCGGTCCATCGCCTGTACCCCTAGGGCAACACTCACGAAGGCGGCCACCGCACAGCACAGCCACCGTCCTGCCCTGCCTTCCTGGCCCAGCACGTCTAGACACCCAGAATGGGGTCTGGGATGCATGCAGAAGAGTGCTCAGTAAACACTGGCTGAACTGTGGTGGGGGGGGACTGGGAGGAGGCTGCGGGAAGCAGAGAGTACGCACCCCCATCCCTCTGCTATCAGTCACTGCTGGGCGAGGATGCGGGCCCAGGCCTGCCAGACAGCCTCAAGCCAGAGCTGCCTCGACTGTGCAGAAAACACCGATGCCACCAAAGCCACGCACAGGCCGCGGCGCCCCTGCGCCCGCCTCCCCCAGGCCCGCCTAGGAGCCCAGTGAAGAAGGTAGATACCCGCTCACTCTGCTGCTGGGGTAAGAGGCTAAGTCCCTGTGGGCTGGGGGAGGGCCTGCGGGGACCAGGGAGGTTCCCAGCCAACAGCAGCCCATGTGGCACCTTTGTGCGAATTACGATGAGGCACCTCGTCCTCCGGGCAGGGTTCACGGCGGGCTGAGCTGGAGCTAGATTTTAGGAGGTCCCTCAGGGAGGCCACAGCCAGCGCTCCCGCGGCCCCAGAGCCAGCCAGGGGAGGGAATGAGGGGGGCTGGGTGGGGCCCGGGAGAGCCAGAAACAAAGATCTACACGTGAGGCCTCGGCTGCTTTAAGCGGCGGCAAAGACTACGAAGTATTCCAAAGGCCCGCATGTGATGCCCCGACGCCTCGCGGGCCACCGGATAGATCCCCTGGTCCTCCTGCTGAGCGCCTGCCCTTGTGTCTACACCCGCCACGCGGATCACTAAGGGCGTCCTCCCGTCAGGCAGGGGCTAGGCACCAGGGGAGGGTGGGTCAGCTGCAGGCCTGCCCCCAGGCGCCGGGCCACTGCTGGGCACACCCGTCTCTGCCCCCTAGAACGACCCTGGCTGTGCCCCTGGCCCTTCCGGGTTCCCACTGCCCGTGGGGTGAAGTCCACGCTCCGAGGCCAGCTTCCCGGGCTGGGCAGGCTCACACCTGTCACCTGGCCAGCCTCCCTGCAGGCCACGCCTGGGCGCCCGGACCCCACAGACACGGGGGTAAGAGTGCGGGCCTTGGAAAAAGATCAACTCCACCCTTTTGCTCAAGACGGCAGGGGAAAAAAGCCTCAAATTGAAAGACCCCCCAAGCCTTTCTCCCCTAAATGTCGGGGCTCCTCTCCTTTCGGCACAGGGACTCCTCCGCAGCCCTCCCGGCTGCGCAGGCGTCCCCTAAGATGCTGTCCAGGACTGCGGGGCTGGGTCAGCAGCTCCTCTGAGCCTCCTCAGACCATNGGTCTGTCCATTGTCCCAGGACAAGTTTCTGGTACTGGGGACAGGGGCGTGGAGCCCAGGGAAAGCAGGACTGGGAGGCGTGGGGGGCTGCTGCAGGGGGCAAGGTAGCGGTTGGTGTTGAGAGGCAAGGGGAGGGATCAGCGGGTGGAGGGGTGAAACGTCAGCGCTGGGGGCGAGGCGCAGGGTGGACGGTTGGGGGGGGGTGTGGCTGGCGGTCA
>NW_027531899.1:1379088-1389506 GCF_008692635.1 Crocuta crocuta
CGAAGCCCGTGTGCACGCGGTGCTCAAAGTTGGATGGCGCGGAGATTTCTACCCGCTTCTTCTTCTTCCCAAACATGATGCTGAGGCTCTGGGCACCACGAGGGTGCGGACTCGGGCTCCTGTCAGCAGGCCTGCGGGAAGGGGCCACTCACCAGAACCCACCCACTCCTCTCTGCTGCTCCGGCCCTGCCCGCCCTGGTCCTGTCCCTCGTCGTCTCCTCCCTGCCCTCCCGTCCCGCACAGGCAGCCCGAGGGACCCTGCGGACACCTGCCCATGCTCTGAGCCCTCAGCCGAGTCCCCCTGGCGGCCCACTCCACACAACCTGCCCTGTCACCTCTCTGCTCTCACCTCCCCCTCACTCATGCTCACACTGGTCTTCAAGCCTCAGCGCCTTTGCACTGGCTGTTCCCTCCTCGTGGGACACTGTTCCCTCGTAGCCACACATGACTCCCTCCTTCCCCGCCTTCAGGTCTCAGAGCCTTCCATGACATCGCTTCAGAACATGTTTAACGTCTGGAAATTCTGCTGTTCGTTCTCATGTTTACCAGCTCAGTGTCTACCCCCACCAGCACTGGAATATCAGCACCAGGGGCCAGGTCACACCTGCCCAGTGTCCCTGTGTCCTACCCCATTCCCAGCACTGTGCCGGGCACATAGCATGTACTCAGTGACCGACTCCTAAAGGCCTGGCCTCAGCCACCTCTGCTTTCCCAGCCCGGAATCTGGGCCAGCCCCCCACACCTTTGGTTACTTTCTCAACAGCTGCTTACACAATCCCCCTCCCATGCACGACCCCTAGAAGCCTCAACGCAACACTCTCACTTTCTAAATGAAGAGACTGAGGTTCACAGAACTGAGTTCACACAGTGGGGAAACTTCTACCGTGCAGCGGATGCTAACAGACAAAACGACACCCGCCTTTGGGTGAATACTTAGGATAGTACCAGGCTAGGCATAAATGCTCAATGAAAGCCAGTTTTAAAACCCAAGGGGCTGTAGGGGAGACTGGGGCGACAAGGAGAAGGGGACTCAAATGGCCAGAGCACAAATCTCTCTCTGCCACTTACTACGTGTGACCTTGGGCAAGTGACTTGACCTCTCTGTGCCTCGGATCACGCCTCACAGGGCTGCTGTGAGGAATAACTGAGTTCACAGGAGCAGAGCCGGGCACGGAGGGAGGGCCCTGTCCACGTGTGTGACTCTGGTGATAAGGAGTACTCCTTGCAGTGTCTGAGGGAGGAGGGGCCCCGGGTCCTGCTCCCCTGTCCCATACACGGGCCCCGGAGTCCCACAGACCTGGTTTGATGCTGGCTGTGCTAGAAGTGCCCTCGGGCAGGTGATGTCTCCTCTTGGGGCCTCGAGTTACTCATCTGTAAAATGGGAAGAAAACATTCATTCGTTCACTCATCCATCAGTAACCCACTCCTCTGTGCCCAGTCCTGTGCTGGAAGATGCTGGGACACAGTGGTGACCAAGATAGCCCCCTGACAGCCCAGGGCGCTCAGGGCTGGGGTCAGAAAGTACCAGCCCTGTGTGAAGGATGGTCGGGTGGGGGCCACGGGAGGCTTCCCAGCAGAGAGGCCATGTGAACTAAAGCCCAGAGGAGGAGGGGAAATGCACTGGGCGGGGATCTCTGCCTGGTTCGTGCTGCAAAAGCCTGGCACAGCGCCCGACTCGGGGTAGGCCCCGAGCTTAGTGAGTCTTGTGACCTCGTGAGGACGCTCTCAAGCGTGTCCGGGATGCGGCCCTTCGGCCTGGGCTCTCCTCCCTCCCGGGTCCTCTCCTGTGGGAGCAGCTCTGTGAGGGTAGAGGTAGGACCATCGGTGGGTAGCCTGGGTAGCCGTCTAGGAGAACCGGTTTGGTAGCAGGAGCCCAGCGGGAGGGGGTGGGGACCCAGCAGACAACCAGCCTCAACTTGTTGGGGCCTCTGGGCAGCAGGTGGCCAGAGCCAGGTCTGGCCAGGGCTCCCCAAGCAGGTCCAATTTCCCAGCTTGCTCTGGGGCCCCTGGCTGCCGGGATGTGGGGTGTGACAGCCCTGGCCAGGCTGGGGGCCTCTGCCTCTTTCCCCTCTCTGACTCCAACCAAGCCAGGAGCCCCTTCAATGTCTCTCCCCCGTTCTGGCCCACAGAACCCTGCCCACCCCTGCCCCCAAGACGTCCATCCCTGGCCCCGCCCACCCTATCCTGGCTCCGACCTCTCTGGCCTAGGCTGTCCCCCACTTCCTAGTACAGTCCTTGCCTTGTCACCACAGCTGGACCCTACCCTGTCCTCTCTGCTGTCACCCCAGGGCCTCTCCTCCATCTCCTCGCTGTGTTCCCAGAAGTGCCCCCACCTGGCCCTGGGCCCGGCCTCACCCCTCACCTTGGCCTCTCTCACTCCTCCCTACCCATCCACCAGGCAGCCCACAGCCAGAGGCACCAAGTCACTCCGGGGGCACAGAGTTAGCCACGTGACCCCTCACCATACCCAGGAGAGGGAGGGGAGGACCCTAACGTGGGAGGAGCTTATCGCAGAGATGGGGTGCGCTGGAGGCAGCCTGGCACGTGGGAGCGCCGACTTGGAGCCCTCACCATAAACCCTAAGCCACCTTGGTACACCGCAGCCAGCTCCGTTTATCGTGCCCTGCACGCGTGTGACCCTGCAGGGGAAGGGGATGGAGGGACACACCTCTGGATATTTGCCCTTGTGTGGAGGGGAAGGGGGGGCACTCTTTCCCTCTGGGCACCGCACGGAGGAGGGCCAGACAAACAGAGGAACTGGCCATGTTTATAGTGATCAGGCTCCATCCAGCTCCACCCTGACGGCTCCTGGCCTGCCAGCTCCCTCGCCAAGCTCCCCGCCCCCACCAAGTCCCCAGTCCCCTGCCCTTGTGGGGGCCACAGAGGGGAAGGCAGAGGAGCCGCTACACAAAGGCGGGTGCCTGTGACGGGAGCACGGAGGTGAGTGAAGACGGGGTGCCCAGGTTCCCCAGCAAGCCTGGAACCCGAGTCAGCCCAGGGCCCAGAGCCGCCTCGCCTCCTATACCCATGAAGCCAACCACCACGGGAGCTCAGCGGCCAGGGGCCAGCGGCTCAGCCACTCCGTGCCTCGGTTTCCTCCTCTGTTACAGAGAATCATGCCAGTGCCTGCTCCCTGGAGCCCTTACAGGAGTCAACAGTGAGAACGCAAGGCCCTGTCCACCTGGCAGCAAGGAAGTGCTCAGCAAAGATCGGTCATCGTCACCACAGCAGCAGCCAGCACTTACCTGAGCACCTACTGTGCGCTGCCCCCTCCTCTAAGTACCCCCCCTCTGGAGTCCGTCATTGAATCTGCACACATGACCCACGAGGAAGCAGCCTTCACGAGCCCCGCGTTACAGACAGACCTCTGTACGGTAGACCCAGGTGCGGGCAGGGCACCGGCCACTTGCCCAGCTCATGCAGCTTGGCAGCGAGCGACACAAGGCTCCAGGCCTATTAACCCGCAGCCCGGGCCCAGGTGGTCCTTGGAAATAAAGGCGGCTGCCCCCTGGAGTCCCCTGTCCAGGGCATCCAGGACTTGAACTCGGGCAGATGAGCACCCAAGCCCCTGCCTGGCCTGTCCCGAGGGCCACAGGGACGCCGCTGTTTCTGTCATCATCATGGCCAGGATGCCTTCCTCCATCCCACTCAAGCCTCCAGTCCACGCACACACCCTGCCCTTCGGTCCTGCCCTGGCCCTGCCTGGAGCCGAGGGTCCCTACCTTCTGTCTCACCTGTCCCAGGGCCCCAAGGTGGCAGGAGGCACCACAGAGCGGGCTGCTTGCCCCTGCCCCCCATCTTTATCCACCTTTACCGCAGGCCTTCGGCAGGACACTCTGGAGCAGAAAAGATGTCCACCAACCAGCCCCTGCCACCAAATGTGCCTTGCCGAGGTTCAGCTCTGGGACTTGCATCGCTACCACCACCACGAGGGCCCCCATGGCCCTGTGCAGATGGGGACACTGAGCTAACGGATCTCTGATGACCTTGGGGGGGGGGGGCAGCTGTTCTCTTCCCCATTTTGCAGACGTGGAAAGTGAGGATCACAAAGGTGAAATCTCTTGCTCAGGTTACCAAGCAGAGCTGGGCCTAGAAGACGGTCAGTCCCACCAGAGTCGCCCTCCCTCAGCCTTCTGCTGGCTCCCACGGCTCCTCCCTGTGTCCCGGGGCCTGTACGATCGGCCTGTTACCTCTGCTGCCTCGTTCATTCTGCTCCAGCCACATGGGCCTCCTTGCTGTTCTTCAAGCCCTAGACATGCCCCCCACCTCAGGGCCTTTGCACTGGCTGTCACCTCACCTGCTGGAATGTCATTCTCCCTGATCTGCACAAGGCCCCCTCCCTCCTTCCCCCTACCCACGTCTGTGCTCCAATATCCCTGCTCCTGTCCCGGCTCCTTCTATGCCTTCTTCTTCTTCTTTTTTTTTAAATGTTTTTATTTATTTCTGAAAGAGAGAGAGAGAGAGAGAGACAGCATGAGCAGGGGAAGGTCAGAGAGAGAGAGGGAGATACAGAATACGAAACAGGCTCCAGGCTCTGAGCTAGCTGTCAGCAGAGCCCAACGCGGGGCTCGAACCCACAAACCGTGAGATCAGGACCTGAGCCGAAGCCAGGCATTTAACTGACTGAGCCACCCCTATGCCTTCTTCTTTGCACCTGTCTTGCATCTTGTTCCCCACTGGACCCCTGTGTCTGCAACACGGTCCCGGCCCACACTAGGCACTCAGGGAACCTTTGGTGAATGAACTGATTCATCTGTGCCCACTCGGCTGCAGCCCTGCTTGGGCACCGCCGACCCTGCCCAGGCAGTACTTGGGGAACTCTGGCAGAGAGGTGCCCGGGACCCAGGGGCAGCGGGTGAAGCAGCAAGGGAACACAGAAGGACAGTGTGCAGATGCCTCGGAGGCCTGGGGTTTGATCCCAAGAACGCAGGCGTGTTTTGCATTCTACTCTCAAATGTTCATTGCGATTAAAAAAAAATAAATAAAGTCTTTTGAATTATTCAACACATGGGACAGGCAGTTTCCAACCTGTCCCAGCAAAAGCTTCAGATTGCCTTGGGACCCCTGGATTCACCGGCTCTACACTCTGAGCTTTCAGGAGAAATTGAAGGCCACACACCCGCTCATCCGAACTCTCCCCAGCAAGGAAATCAGCTCCAGCGGAAGAGCAAGATCCACTTGGACGACCAAGCTGCGTCTGGGGCGTGTGTGGGCCAAGCCCCTTGCCTCCTGCTCCCTTCCCTCCCCCCAGGCCTGACTACAGCTGCAGTTCTGGGAGCTGACCTGGCGGGACCTGGGGGGGGTGGCGGGGGCGGGGAAAGAGCAGGAGATATGACAATGTCACGGTCCTTTTGTATTCGCCCAAACGAACCCCTCAGTCAGAAGAGGACCCGAAGGAGGGCTCCCTGTCCCGGGCTTGCACTCAGGGCTTTCGCCCCTGGCTCCACTCGCCTTTCTGCCAAACCTTCACCTGCTGGCCCCGGGAAGCCCCTCCCCAGCTCAGTGTGCCCACCCCCCTGGCTGCGTTCTGACCACAGAAGGGGAGTGCGGCCCCCAGCAGAGGCCTCACTGCCGCCCTAACCCCCACCCCCGCCCCGCCCCCACACCCGTGCTGGGCTCGCTTGTCCTGGCCTCCCCAGTCCAAACGTCTCTCCCAGGCTCCTGTCTGGAGCTGAGCTCCTCCGAGGAGTCCTCAGGGACCCTGACCCCAGACCCTGCCACGAGCTCTGGGCACCTGCTCTACCCAAGAAGGACCGCATTATGCTCCTGCGCCCGCCCACCATCGCTGATCTCTGCCCGGCAGGGGCTGGGCTCCCAGCGGTGGTCGGGACAGCCAGCAGCCTCCCTGCCCGTGCAGAGCCCACTGTCTAGGGGAAAGAAGACCGTCCATCAATGAGCTGACTCAGAAAAACATCTCGTAAGTCAGATGGTACGTGCTGAGGACATACACAAAGGAAGGGTCAGGAGAGGTTAGAATTTTTTTTTTTTTTAATAGTTTATTGTCAAATTAGTTTCCGCATAACACTCAGTGCTCATCCCCACAAGTGTCCTCCTCCATGCCCATCCCCCCCTCCCAGGTTAGAATTTTTAACGAAGGGGTCAGGGGGGCACGGCTGGGAAGGGGACACTTGAGCAGCAACCTGAGGGGGACAGGAGAGGGAACCATGGGGATACCTGGAGGAAGAGCACTGGGCAGGGGCAGCACCCAGAGACGAGTCAGGACAAATGTCCCCAGGTGTGATCAGGGCAGAGGAGGCCGAGTGGCGGAGGCAGATCACGTAGGGACTTGTGAGCCACGGGGATCGCTCTGTCCCTTCCCCGGAGTGAGGCACAGCCACGCAGAGGCTCTAAGGAGGGAAAGGACGTAGACTGACTCACGTCCACAGGCTCCCCGTGGCCAAGCGTGGGGCGCAGACCGGGAGTGGGGAGCCCAGGGAGGTGCGGGATGTGANGTCGGGGCTCAGCAGGGAGAAGCGGGCGGCTCCAGGCGTGCTGTAATGGTCGAGCTGACAGGACTTGGGCCGACAGCGCTTTCCGCACCAGCTGCAGCAAGAGCGCCACGGGGCGGGGCCTGGTCTGGTCTCGCCCATCACCGCACGCCCAGCGCCTGGCACATTCCGGCTGCCCTCTCCCGGCCCCTCACATCACCTAACAGGTCACACGGTTATGAATGTGCCTATTGTCTCCCACTAAGTCACTGGCTGGACACAGGCAGGAACCAGGTTTCAGTCGGTTACGGCTCAGTCCCCGCCCCTAGAGCCGGCTGTCCTTCTTGGTGGCAGCGTGGACGGAGGGGATAGGCACGTGCTTTGGTGCCGACTCTGGCCCCGGCCGGCACCAGGCATGCGGCACCCCGCGTGCAGACAGGCCACGGGGAGCCCTCCGCGCAGTTCCTCTTTCCCAGACCAGAACACCGAGGTCCAGAGAGGGGAAGTCATGGCTCAAGGCTGCCCAGCACCAGTTCACAGAAGGGTCCACTCTGACCCACAGAGAAGGCCTGGCCGCCACCCCCTCCACCTCCTGCTTCCTTGTGGCCCAGGCTCCGTCCAAGGACCCCGCTCCAGACAAAGGATCCCAGAGGTTTATGGGACAAGAACGAAGGCAGAGACAACTGACTCTACGGCTGATAAGCAGAGCCGAGATGAGCAAGGCTGCCTTGGTTGGGAGGGAACCAGGAGCAACGTTAAGCCGACAGCTCTCACCGGGCTTCCCCCTTGGATAAAATCCCCCNTGATTTACCACGGCCCTGACCAGTTGGGCTCTGCTGACCTCAGGACCTCATCCCACCCCTCTCTTCATACAACTACGCTGGCCTGCTGGCCTCCTGATTTTTCGTCTCAGACACCTCAAGCTTGTTCTGGCCTCAGGGCCTTTGCACCTACTCTTGAGCTGCATGGCTTACCCTTTCCTGACATTTGGGTCTCCATGCAAATAAAACCTCATTAGAAAGGCCTTTCCTGACCCCTGGCAAAATTCGCACCCCTGCTTTATCTTCCTCTGTGGCATTTCTTAGCACCTGACCCCATGTACATCCCCTCCTCTTCCTCTGCCCCCCACTAGAGGCTCCCTCTCCCTGAGAGCAGGGGCCTTTGTCTCACTCTGGCTATACCCCTGGCATCTGGAGCAGCAGGCACTCGGCAAATATTTGGGGAACAGATGAGGGATGCCATCGCCCAAGCGATACATCCAGACCCTGAGGGGAAACGGCAAGGCTGGGGAAGGCGGAGAGCAGACCTCAGTCCCCATCCCTGCCCCACACCACCTGCAAGTCTGACCCGGAGCCTCCGGCAGGAGCTGGTCTGGTCTTTAGAGACCGAATCCAGTTATTTGTGAAGAGGCTGCTCTATGTTCCAAACAGCACCAGAGGCGCCCACTGCGATCCTGTCCCGGGCCCTGCCCACCACAGGGAGGCCCACCCCGGCCACGCTGCCGAGGCTCCAAATGTGAGGAAGTGGCGGCCTATTTTGGCGACAGGCAAGAGGCAGGTCACACAGTGACAAATGCCGTGGGAAATCCCCTAAGAGGACACAGATCCAGGGGTCCCCTTGGCCTTGGGAGGGCTGGGGAGTGAGGAGCAGCCCTGCGCCCCCACCAGGCCTTTGTGCAGACGGTGCCAGGCACGGACGCAGGGGGTGTGGGTGGTTAGGAGTGGGCTGCCCAGGCCCAGGCACCCGCTCCAGCACTCCCAGGCCGTGCGCCCCTGTGCAAGTGATTCAACCTCTCCGGGCCTCATGTGCAACCCGGAGATGACGATAGTCCCTGTGTCCCAGGACTGGCTGACAGAGTAAGGTGACACGTGAAAAGCATTTAGAACGGGACCGCCCCGAAGCGGGTCCTCACTACGGGTGAACCTGCTGCTGCGTGAACATGGGAAGGAACAAAGAAACGAGAGAGGACGCCAGGTGCCGCCGTCTCCTGGCCCCAGCAAGGTGCCAGCCTGTCTCTGTTGTCCTCTGTCCTCCAGGGCCCGGATGGGGAGAACGGGCCGCGCTGTCGGGGGACAGGTCTGCCTGCCTCTCCCGCTGCACCAGGAGCCTGGAGAGGGCAGGGCCTGGGGCCACCTCAGCCACTCTGGGTCCCCAGCCCTGCCCAACACAGGGCGGTGCACAGCTCAGGGGGCGGGGCTGAATGGAGAGACCGTGTTTCCTGGGCCCAGCCGGGCGGGCAGGTGCTCAGAGCCCCCAGGTAGGCCAGGCGGCCTCTCTGGCAGCCTGGGCCCAGGTGCCTCCCCACCCCCAGGTGCCTCCCCACCCCCGGGCAGGCACGACAGGGCACAGACACAAAGGGCACTGGTGGTGTCCCTCACCCCCCAGAGGTGTGAAGGACGCCACAACAAACCTGAGAGTGTGGGTGAGCCCCCGGGGACCAGGAAAATCAGATTAGGCTTCATTCACTCCTCCCCTGAGGCAGCGCAGGAAGGAGGGAGGGGGTCACAGGCAGGAAGGAGCATCTGCGGCCCTCCCAGCGTCTCCCTCAAGGCCTCCCCTGCAAACAACTCCCCGCGACACACACACACACACACACACACACACACACACACACGAGCCTTAGACACTGAAGAGCATGAAGCCGCCCCACGGCACCCCGGTGACAGCGGCCATCCAGGGGCCTCAGAGCAGGAAAGGCCATCCCACCCTGGGCCGAAGGTCCCGCCCCCGGGAACCAGGCCCCAGCAGCGCGGGGGCCGGGCTCTGAGCATGAGTGGGAGGACACAGGGGAGGCGGCCGTGAAGAAGGGTCTGGCTGGGAAGAACCGCTCAGGACGGAAGGGATGATCGACAGCCTACAGCTGCCTCTCCACAGAGAGTATGAGACCCACACTCCCCCCGCCCCCTGAGACGCACGGACTCCCAAAGAGACCCAGACACATACCACCGACACACAGCACACAGACCGGCCCGCACCTCCAAGCACAGGCACTCGGACACAGTCCCGGCGCTCACAACTGTTGGGTTTACCTGGAAAGGACCCAAACACACGCAGGAACGCTCCCCGACACACGAGTTAGACCACAAGACCCACGCAACCCCAGGCCCACGCACAGAGGGTAATGAGACCCCGCACAAGACCCAGGCACAGCCACGGCCAACCCCAGGGCCATCCAGGGTGACCCAGCGAGGCACAGCCCCTCGGGACCACACTGAGATGGCAGGCCCCAGGGATGTGCCCCACCGAGGCGCTGGGGGCCTGCGCTGAGGCGTACGGTAAGCCCCAGGCGACAGACACCTGTCTCGGTACACCTGGAAACACGGCCACCTCGCCCGGGCCCCCGAGAAGAGAAAGGCGTGAGGCCTCGAGCACATGTTACCCCGGCTGGGGGAGGGGGGCTCTGGTGGCCAGGCGGCAGGACTGCCCTCCCTCGCCCCATGTGGCCCTCCCCTTTCCTCCCCTCCTGCCCGAGGCCAGAGTCAGCTCACCTCCACCATCCTCTTCCCTGGTCGCGGGCCAGCCTCAGCGGGGCAGGCCCGCAGACAGACAGGCTTCCGGCTGGCAGAGCTGCGAATGGGGACCAAGGGGCTCCCCCGGCCCTCGATGCAGGGCGCCCACCAAGGAGAGCTGGCTGGCTCGGCACGCTGGCCTCCCTGGCAGCGGGCGGCGCCGAGGCCCTGCCCTGGCAGGAGTTGAGCTTGGCTGTGGCTCCAGTCCACGGAGGGGGGAGGGACGGGGAGGAACGGAGGGAAGGAGGGGCCGAGCCTGGAAAGCCTGGGCCACATGGCCACAAGCGCCCCGGGCAGAGGGAGGGCCTGGGCAGGGACACAGCAACAGGGGACCCAAGCCCCAGCCCTTTGCTTCAACAGGGTCGGTCCCCCCGACACACCACACCCCCGTGCCAGGCTTGGTGCCACGAGCCAGGGCAGCAGGGGCTACACAGTGTGGGGCTGAGTGGCTGAGAGTGGCGGGGGGGGAGGGCCCGGGTGC
>NW_027531899.1:1389516-1390302 GCF_008692635.1 Crocuta crocuta
CGGGAGGCCAGGTTTGAAATGACAGCCCGGCCCAGGCTGGGGGACGGGGGTGCTGGTCAGGGCGGGGACCCCTCTGATGTGGAGGGGCGCCTGGAGATCCAGAGCCTGCTCTATCTGCCCCCACCCCCACCTCGTGATTCCAGCAAGAGCCGCAAGAGGGTGCACAAAGGGGGCCTCTCCTGCCGCACCCACTCTCTCATTAGATGCAGGGAAGGTCACGGGGGACCCCGACATGGCGGCCGTCTCTAGGTGTGAAGTGGGGCTGGTGGGCGTGAATGGTGGACATGTGGAGGGAGGGAGGCAGGGAGGGCAGGGGCGTCCACACACACCCCCGGCTCAGTCTCCCAGGATGCAACTAACCTTCCGAAGGTAGGGGGCCCAACTTTCGGGGGACCGACTCTGGGCTGGGCCCGCTCTCAGCACTGACAACACAGAGTCACTGCCACCCACCACTGCCCTCAGAAGGAGAGGTTCTTTCTCAGGGGCATTTTACAATGGAGGAAACTGAGGCCCAGAGAGGTTGAGAGACTTGCCCCAGGCACCCAGCAGGGAGGTGGGGCACCTGCCTTCCCAGACAGGCCTCTGTGCCCTTCACCAGCTGTTCTAAGCATGAGGCTAGCTAGCTCTGAACCCCCATCCCAGACAGGAGAAACCTGGAAGGGGTATGCACCCCTCACCCCACCTCTGCCTCCCTCTTGCCTCCCCTTCCAGACCTTACTTCCTCTGCAAAGCCTTCACTGGCCCAGGTCAGAGCTCCCTGCATAAAATGTGCTTGGCTGTTGGTGT
>NW_027531899.1:1390449-1402312 GCF_008692635.1 Crocuta crocuta
GGGGCCGCCTGGTTTGTCTCTATTCACATTTTTGGCCCTGCCTCAGGCACCTTCTCCTCCAGGAAGCCCTCCCTGACACCAGGCTGGGTCTGGTACCTGCTCGAGACTCCATCCCGGTGCTGACCCCTCTGGGCCACCGCTGTCTCTGCCGCGTCAGTCTCCCGCATTCGTCCACACTTTCCCTGAGCTCCTCGCACCGACCACGCCGGCCCGCTGGAGGGCCTGACAATTCAGCAGTGAACAAACTAGACAAAACTCCCCACTCCAGGGGCTGACATCCGAGTGGGACTGCTTCTCCATTGGTGGGGGGGGGGGGGCGTCCTGTGAGTGGCAGGCACCAGGTTCTCAGGTTCCCACAGGTGGCCTAGGACAGGTGCCCAGTCGACGGTAAGCCCGTGAGAACAGCGAGCAAGGGGCCTGGGCGGACAGGCGGACAGAGAGGCCTGTGTCCTTCTCGCCCTCCCGCCCTGGCACCTCTCCAGAGACTACGCCCACTGCAGCCATCTCCCCGGGCACTTAGGACTTTAGCACTCGGACCAGGCCTGCACGGGCCCCAAGGTCCTGGAGGTCACGTCTCCCCTCCTCCTGTCTACCACCCACCCACCAAGCCAGGGGCTCGCAGGCAGGCCCAGGCTGGGCAGGGGGTGGGGGGCCACAGCGGGGCAGGTCTAGGAGACCCCAGAAGTCCGGATCCCAGGCCGCTCCCTCCTATATGGGGTGGAGCACCTGTCAGGCAGCCGTCCAGAGAGGAGCCGAGTGGGTGGGCCCCCGGATCTTCCCAAACCGGACCGGCAGGTTTGGGCTCCACTGGGCAGCTGGGGGCCAGCCAAGGCAAACTAGGTCCCAAGGGGAGGGAGGGGGGGAGCACCCTTTCCCCAGAAGTCACACTGGAAACAAGGGGTCCTCCTGGGGCACAGGCTTCTGGGGCAAGGAGAGGTGGCTCCAGGACCACCTCACAGCGGAACAGACTTTGTGAACACGCCCCCGAATACAGACTAAACCCACAAACCCACGCAAACTCCATCACGTTCTGCTACGTCTGGGCTTCCCCCGTCTCCTTTCTTTCCCTTCCTTTTCCCTGGCTCGGCCTCTGTCTCTATGTGACACAGGCCCAGGGTTCCAAAGCCAATGGCACCGAAGGGTAAACAGTGACAGGACAGCACCCTCCCGGGCGGCCCCGGCTCCACCCTGGAGGCAGCCTCTACAGTTTCTTTTTTTTTCCCTTTCTGAGAGAGCCTACACAAGCACGCGTGTGTGTGCACACATGCGCACACACATGCTCGCACACCTTTTGGGAAAAAAAACAAAACAGAAATGGCAGCACACCTATCTTGACCCTGCCGTTCTCAAAAACATTCCTTGGCTCCCCAGCACCCCCGGCACAGGGAGGGGCTTGGCAGCACCCGGCTGGGGTGAAGACGCACACGGGGGCCCAGCGCGCTCGCCCAGGCACAGTCCCTGGAGACCCAGAAAGTGCTCCCCGGGCATGCGCTGGGGAATCAGCCCGAGACGCTGGAAGCAACACAAAGGCTCAGTCCGCCAGAGACAACGATGGTCTGGGACCTGCTGGGGAATGAACGGCACACGGCAGTGGGAATAAACGACCCACAGCTACGTGTGAGCCAACAGTCAAAAGCGAAGAAGCAAACCGCAGAACAATACGTCTCATGACTTTGTTAGAAAGAGCTCCAAGCTAGACAAAATGCACTGCGCTGCTCAGAGATGTAGGGATGCCTACAGGGGCGGCGAAACCCAGGAGAAGCACAAGGCAGCGACTGCCTCCAAAGTCAGGGGAGGGGGCTGCCTCTGGGGCAGGGAGGGGGCACCTGGGGGGCTGGCACCAGCTGCTTCTTCACCCGGTGAGGGCACACTACGTGGGTTTCCTCTTTACAGTAATTGCTTATGCTACACGTCCGTGCCTTACACACTCTTCAGCACACACGCTCACAACTGAAAATTATGATGTTACTGGGGCGCCTGGGGGGCTCAGTCAGTTAAGCATCCAACTTCTGCTCAGGTCATGATCTCACGGTTCATGAGTTCAAGCCCCGCATGGGGCTCTGTGCTGACAGCTCAGAGCCTGGAGCCCGCTTCGGATTCTGTGTCTCCCTCTCTCTCTCTGCCCCTCCCCCGCTTGTACTCTGTCTCTCTCAAAAATAAACATTAAAAACATTTTTTTAAATAAATAAAACTATGATGTTACAGACTCATATACACATATGTATGTACACACACACACACACACACACACACACACACACACACAGAGTCTCTACAAGTCCTAGGTGATTCTCGACGCCCCGATCTTGGCAAAGCGTTGCTGTGCACTGGAGCAGCTGCGGGGAAGGGCCAGGATGCCCTGAGCCAGTCCCCACAGGGCCAGGTAGGTGGTTTCCAGCCTTCTGCTCTTACAAATGGTGTGGCAATGACACCTGTGTGCAGATGTCACTTCACGGTGGGTGCCGGCACGTCTGGGGGCCACGGGCTGAGAAGCGGGCTCGCCGGGCAAGGGGCAAGGACCATGGCTGCCAAGCCGCCCACAGGAGGGCTCTCCACCCCCCACAGCCCCTCGGCCTCCAGCCCAGGGTGTGGCCCTGCTCTCTCTGCCCCTTGCCTGTCAGATATGAGGTCCGGCCCCTCTTAGCCTATGTTTCATCTGCATTTTCTCCTCAGGATGCAACCCCCTTCGCAGTTCTGAAAGCCATCAGATTCCTTCCCCGCTGAGCGTCTCCACCAAGCGCTGCCCATTACCCCAGGGGCTCGGGGAGACCTCTGTAAACCCGATCTGCGTCCCTCTCCTGCTGCAGCGCTAGCAGGGCACACACAGCTAAAGCCACCGCCTCTCCAGGGTCCCCCAGGCTCTTCCCACCTCTCTGGGCTCATAGCCTCCTCTTCCCTTTCCCCCAGTCGCGGGTGCAACTTCCTTCCCACGTTCAGGGACTGTGTCGACAGAAATCCACTGCATGTCCATCATGTGTCACCAGGGCTGGTCCCTGCCCGGGGTGCCCGGTCAAGGGTCACACAAACGAAATGTGAAATTCCAGCTGAGCCGGGTGGTCGAAGGGACGAGAGTGTGGCGGGAGAGGGGCAGGAGCCGGGCGGGCGCTGGCGACAGGCCTGTACTTGGGAGAGAGCACGCTGGCTGTCCTGCCTGCGGAGGACAAGGCCAAGGTGGTCCGAGTGGGTGTGGGAGACAAGTGACAAGACGCAGCATTGGTCCAGGCAATGACGAAGGTGGCCAGGACAGCAGGACACCGAGAGAGGGGGACAGGCCAGGGCATTACTTGTTGACGAGTCAGATATGGGGACTGAGGACGAGGCAGGCGTCAAGGGGGTCCCTGAACCTGGGGAGACCGCAGTGCCACCTTCCACACAAGGGGCCGGAGAGGCACTCCAAAAGTGACGGGCCCCAGGCCCAAGAATGTGTCAGTTCTGAAACCGAGGAAGGTGGAGGCCTCACACCCCGATGGGAAGGCCGCTTACGAGGCTGCAGCAATCGGTGCGGGTGAACACGCACGGCTCAGTGGGCGGGAGCGAGGGCCCGCGAACAGACCGGCACAAATGTGCACGCTGGGCTTTAAAAACCTCACTTTGCCAGGTGCCTGAGTGGCTCGGTCAGTTAAGCATCTGACTCTTGATTTCAGCGCAGGTCACCATCTCACGGTTGGGGAGTGCGGGCCCCACATCAGGCTCCGTGCTGCCAGCGAGGAGCCTGCTTGCGATTCTCTCTCTCTCCCTCTCTTTCTGCCCCTCCCCGCATGTGCGCTCGAGCATGCTCCCTCTCTCTCTAAATAAATAAGCTTCAAGTAAATAAATAAAACACTGTTTTTTCCTTCTTTGCGGTAAAATACACACAGTATTTAACATTTTAACCATTGGTGAAGCGTATAATCAGTGGCATTAAGTACATCCACAGTGCTGTGTAACCATCACCACCGTCTACACCCCAGCAAACCCCTGCAACCGGGAGACAACAGCCCCATTCCGTCCCGTGTCCCAAGAACGTCTGTCCTGCCCTCTCCGGGAACTTGCCCGTCCTGGGTGTCTCCTTTACATGAGATCTTACGACACTTCTCCTCTGTCTGGCTTCGCTCACTAAGCACCATGTTTTCGAGGTCCATCCACGTGGGAGCGTTTTTCAAAACGTCATTCGTTTTCGCGGAGGAAAACCGACTCACCGTGTTCTACACACACACATCATATTTTGTGGATCCGTCTGCCCGCTGGTAGCCACCCGGGTTCCCACTACCTTCTAGCGACTGTGAATAACCCAACAACGCACACTGAGGTACGAGCATCTTTTCAAGTCTCCGCTTCCAGCTCTTTCGGGTATATTCCTAAGGAGCAGACCTGCCCAGGTACGTGATGGCTCCATGTTTAACCATTTGAAAACCTTTCAGACTGTTTTCCACGGCGGTGCCCCAGGTTAGGTTCCCACCGGTGACGCACAAGGGCCCGCAGCTTCTCCACATCCTCGCCAATACTTGTTATTTTCCCTGTGTTGGTAATAGCCATCCTGGTAGGTGCGAAGTGGTATCTCACTGGGGGAACTTATTTCTGGGCAAAAAAAAAAAAAAAAAAAAAAAAAAAAAAAAAAAAAACAAAAGCAACTCAACGGAGAAAAGAGCATTTTCCGCAAATGGTGCCAGATCCGTGAACCTTGATCTTAAGCCCCGCACTCTGCATTAATTTATAATGCATCACAGACTCAAATATAAAACCACAACTTTCAGAAACCACAAACTTTCAGGATCTAAGGCTCGGCAGAAATGTTAGACTTGATATAAAAAGATTCATAAAAGGAAAAATTAATAAAGTAGACCTCCTCAAAATTATAAACTTAAAAAAATTTTTTTTGACATTTATTCATCTTTTGAGAGACAGAGACAGAGCATGAGTAGGGGAGGAGCAGAGAGAGAAGGAGACACAGAATCGGAAGCAGGTTCCAGGCTCCGAGCTGTCAGCACAGAGCCCGATGCAGGGCTTGAACTCATGGACCGTGAGCTCATGACCTGGGCCAAAGTCGGACGCTTAACCGACTGAACCTCCCAAAGGCCCCCAAATTATAAACTTTTGGGGGCGCCTGGGTGGCTCAGCCGGTTAAGCGTCCAACTTCAGCTCAGGTCATGATCTCAGGGTTAGTGGTTGATTCAAGCCCCACGTCGGGCTCTGTGCTGACAGCCAGCTCAGAGCCTGGAGCCTGCTTCGGATTCTGTATCTCCCTCTCTCTCTGAACCTCCCCTGCTCACGCTGTCTCTCTCTTTCTCTCAGAAATAAATAAAAACATTTAAAAAAATTAAAATACATTTTTTTAATTATAAACTTTTTCTCTGTAGAAGCCCACGAGAAGAGGGGAAAAAGCTACAGATTGGGAGACAATATCTGCAAACCACCTGACCAAGGACTAGTCCCTAGCAGAAAGAACTCCCCAAATTCCACAGTAAAAAAACCAAACAACCCTGGGAGAAAATGGGCAGAAGACACGAAGAGACATTTCACCAAAGACAAAGCAGAGATGGCAGATCAGCACGTCAAAGATGTGTGGCGCCGTCAGCCATGCGACAGACACAAACTAAAACCACAACGAGATATCGTTATGTGCCTGTTAGAGCTGCGAAAATCAAAAACAGAGGCAACACCAAATGTGCGTGCGGATGCAGAGAAATGATCATTCGCACCGTGCTGGGGGGAATGTAAAATGGTACGGCCGCTTTGAAAAACGGGTTGCTGATTTCTTTCTTTTTTTTTCTTTGGCAATTTCTTTAGACGTGCAGCTGGTCATACTGCCCAGCAAGTGCACCTCTGGGTATTTATCCCAGAGAAACAAAACTTTACGTTCACACAGAAACCTGTATGCAATTGTTTATGGCAGCTCTAGTTGTAACAGCCACCAAAATGAAATCAACCCAGATGTCCTTCCATGGGTGAAGCGTTAACCTGTGGTACGTCCATACCATGGAATCCTCTGCAGCAAGAAAAAGGAACTATGTTTTTTAAATACCTATTGATTTTTTAATGTTGTGGGAATTGAACTCACAAACTCAGGTTCATGACCTGAGCTGAAGTCAGACACTTAACCGACTGAGCCACCCAGGCGCCCCAGGAACCAACTATTGATATTCGCAACAAACTGGGTAACTCTACAAAGACTTAAACTGGTGAAAAAAGCCAACCAACCGAAAGGTTACATATGGGAGGATTCCACTTACATCTTTTTTTTTTTAAGTTTTTTTTCTTTTATATGTTAAATTCTCATTATTACGGTTCATTATATCAGGGCTGTGAAAACTGCTGGACAGTACATCGCATTCTGGAAACGCAGGATTATAAAAGTGGGAAAGAGACAGATGAGTGGTTGTCAGGGCCTAGGGACATGCCAGGGAGGGCGTGTGGCTATAAAAAGGCATCAGGAAGGATCCTTGTGATGGAATGTTCTGTCTCTTGACTGTATCAATGTCATTATCCTACTTGCGGTCTTGTGCTAACTATAGTTTTTGCAAGATGTTACCTCTAGGGACACAGGGGCCTTCTCTGTGTTGTTTCTTATATCTGCCAGTGAATCCACCATTATCGTGAAATAAAAGCTTACTTAAAAATATTAATAGTTTAGGGGCACCTGGATGGCTCGGTCAGTACAGAGGCTGCTTGGGATTCTGTCTCCCTATCTCTCTGCCCCTCCCTTTCTTGCTCTCTACCTCTTTTTCTCAAAGATAAACATATGAAATATACATATATACATATTAATAATTTATTAAAAATGCCAGAGACCTTTTTCCCACCTTTTAGCCTTTGAACATGCTATTCTCTCTCCTTGAAACACCATTCCGCATAACTAACTCTTGCTCCTCTTTCAGCCTTCAGCTCAGAGGTCTCTTCCAGGAAGGCTTCCCTGATTTCCTAGGCCCAGTCCTCTGGGCTTTCCTCCTCCACAGCCGAGACAGTGGTCTGTGCTCCAAGGTCACTCTGGGCTGTCACTGACTGGCACTGTGCCTGTCTCCATCACTAGACCACAAGTTCCATGAGGGAGGCTGACGGGCCCCCAGCCTCTCCCAGGCATCAGCCAGAACACAGTTGGAGGCACAGGAGGGATTCAGGGAATATCTACAAATGGAATGAGTGGATGGTGGTCACGACAATAACACTGACTGCTCGTGCTCATTACGAGGATTCTACGCGCCTCTCTCTTGAGTGCTTTCCATGGATGAAATAACCTTTATACGATCCCATTTTATAAATGGGGAAACTGAGGCCAACAGGGGGAAGTTGCCACATGTCAAAGGTCACCAGCTAACAGGGGGCAGAGCCAGGTGGCACACCCAGGCCTCGGCACCCAGAGCCTTTGACAGTTATCTCCACCCCCAAGGGCTTCTCCACGAAACGCTGGATGAGCCGGCTACCAGGGGAAGGAGGGGGCACAGCAGGGCAGGCAGGAAGAGATCGTCTGGCCCTCAGCCCGCAACCCACTCCTACATAGTGGGTCAGACGGAGCCGGGATGATCCCAGAGCTCCTTTATCCCTTACAGGAGCTCAGGGAAGACCCCTTACATAACGTCAAGGGCCTGTGACTGGATCCCATCTGGTGACCTGGGAAGCCAGCAGTGCCTTCCGTGGACAGAAAATGCCGATATCACTTGAGGTTTCAATCCCCGCCCCCACCCTGTGCCCTCCTGAGGCTCCACCAGGGCTGGGCTGCTTTCATCTGGGGGCTCTGATCCATGCTGGGAACACCCCTACTGGCACGGGACCTCATCTGCCCACCTACGGAAGCCTCAAGAGCAACATATTGAGAGCAAATTACAGCCAAGAGCTGGCGGTCTGGCACCATTGCACTTGGTTTTAAAAGCCTCTGAGCACTAGGGGAGCCTGTCCGGGGAGGTGCCAGGGCACCACGGTGGGGCCTGAGTACCTACCTGCAGGTGGGCACCAAGGGCTTTAACCAGGGCAAGGGTGTTTTCCCTCTCAGCTGGGCAAGGGGGCCCGAGGGGGTCCATCAGGTAATCCCCTGTCCCCTTGGGGCACCTGGTTTCTTTCATAATTCACAAAAATAGAGGCAGCAATTAAAAGGAAGAAAAGAGGGGCGCCTGGGTGGCTCAGTGGGTTAAGCATCCAACTTCGGCTCAGGTCATGATCTCACAGTGGGTGGGTTCGATCCAGCGTCAGGCCCCGTGCTGACAGCTCGCAGCCTGGAGCCTGCTTCGGATTCTGTGTCTCCTCCTCTCTCTGCCCCTCCCCCACTCACACTCTGTCTCTCTCTCTCTCTCTCTCAAGAATACACAAACATTTAAAAAAAAATTTAAAAGGAAGAAAAGATGGGTGGATTTCTTTGACAAAGCTGGAAAGAGCTGCTGACGCCTGCCTTCTTGATCGGGGTGGTCGCTGATGGGTGTACGCTTTATAATTACATTCATTACACTGAACAGGGAGCGATGTATGTTTTCTCTACACATGTCCTATTTTACACTCCCATGTGGCAAACACCCGGGACAGCAATTCTGACAGCTGGAGCTTCCTCTATACGCACCTGTACCTTCAGACAATCTCTTTCTCTTGAGCCCTCTGTATCTCCCAACACACACACACACACACACACACACACACACACACCCCATGGAGGGCTCAGGCCCGGGGGCAGCCAGCCAGCCCTAGGGCCCTCGGACGCCACCATGGACCCAGGTCTCTGCGTCCCGGGCACTCCTGTGTCCCGTGTGTATCACTCTTTGGTGAGCCTTTCTGGCCAAGGGAACGCGTCCCCAGCCTCGGTGTCCCTGCCCTGCCCGGGGGCACCAACAGCCACTCACACAGAGCAGAAGATTTATAAAGGGTCCCCCTGGCTGGCTCCTTGGTGCCCTGTGCTGGAGAGGCANCACGCTGCAGGGGAGGAGAGTGAGGCTCGTACCACTCTGCTCTGTCTGGAGACCAGTCTGACCAGGAGCAATGGAAGAGTTTTTCTTTCAATCCACTCAATTTTTAATATTTAATGAAATTTATTTTATCTTATTTTATTTTTAAAAAAATTTTTAACATTTACTCATTTTTGAGAGAGACAGAGTGTAAGCGGGGGAGGGGAAGAAAGAGAGGGAGACACAGAATCCGAACAGCGCAGAGCCCAACATGAGGCTCAAACCCACAAACCGTGAGATTGTGACCTGAGCCAAGTCTGATGCCTAACCGATTGAACCACCCAGGTGCCCCTATTTATCTTATTTTAATTTTCACTTGTTTTTCTTAAGGAATCTCTACACCCAACGTGGGGCTTGAACTCACAATCCTGAGATCAAGAGTCGTGTGTTCCACTGATGGAGCCAGCCAGGTGCCCTCTATGTTTATTTTAAAAGTGCCCCAGGCACGAATGCTGACCTGATGTTCATACATATACCACTACCTGGGAAAGAAACAGAACCTGATATAACCGAGCCTCTAGACCAAAGTCCCAATTTACAGGAGGCACAGGGGACAGAGGAACAGGTTAAGAGACACAGGGACTCATCGGCTGGATCCGACTGTGGAAAACCCCAGGGGGCGAAGGGCTAGGGTCTTTGATAGACACACAATGCTAACGCAAGCACACAAAAGCGCTGATCTCGCACAGACGGCTGCGGAAGCCTTAAGGGATGTGTCGGCCAAACGCAAAGCACAGCCCTTGTCTCGATTCCAAATCAAACAAACAAATTGAGAAAAGGGGATGGTAAGACAATGCGGAGATGTGAGGACAGTAAGGAACTACTGGCTCTTCTTTTCCTGGGACAGCAGTCTTGTGGGGTTTGTTCTTTTAGACCCTTTAATCTCTTACAGGAGGAGAACCAGAAAAATGTATGGCTGACATGTACGACGTTTGGGAATCGCTGTGAAATAATCAGGGAGGTGGGGACTGGGTTCTAAGATGAAAAAGCCTGGTGACATCGTTGGTAACTGTGGACGCCAGTGACAGGGACAGTGACGGGGACAATGACGGGGACCAGGGGACGGCATGAGACCACCCTTCTGAGCATGAGCAAACACTTCCATTATACAAAGGTTTTACACGTTTTGCAAAAGGAAACATGACCTAATGATAACAGCAGAGAATGATGGACGGATTGCTCACCCGGCAAATCTTTTATTATTACCAAATCCAAACACGTGCCCTGCCTCTAATAACTGTAGCAGCGATCACGACCAAAGAGACCATAATGACACACGGATGGCAGCGCTGTGCTGAGTGTCACACACACCACTGACTCATTCAGTCCTCCCAGCTCCTGGGGGGGGGGGGGGGGGAGGCAGCAGGAACCCCATCTCCTCCTGCTCCAGATGCCGGAACCTGGGGCTCTGGGCCCAGTGGGGGGTTACAGAGGAAGGTCTGCCAGAGCCCAGAGGCCTGATGGGGAGCCCTGGGGCTGAGGGGGCATGTGGGAGAGGAGGCCGGGGAGCCCCGGCGAGCAGGGGAGGGGGGGCACACGAGCACTGGACCCACTCCCCTTCGTTCTCATCAAATAGTAAAGCACACACCCCCATGCAACCTCCACATGGGAGCATAAACCTTTGCTGAAATTAACCCTTGGCCGTCCCACGGAAGCCTGAAAAGGGAACCGGCAAAAGACGACAGCACCAGACTTCTGGGCCCACGGAGGGGTCTCGGGTCACGGCATCTGTCGCCTGCCTGGACAGTTCTCCCGCAAGGCTGCAGAGCTGGCCCCAGTACCCCCAAATATTAGTGGGACACTTGCCCCCCACCCCCACTCCAGGTGCCAGGACCCACTCCAGGTGCCAGGAGAGGCGGGGGGGGGAGGGCTGACAAGGTGACAACAGCATCCTTCCCATCCCTGTCCTGGGCCCGTGGCCCCCATTGCCCTCTGTGGCTCCGGCAGGATCCTGACCAAATGGGAAGTCAGGTGAGCTTCGAACAACGACCAGCAAAGGAGGGAGGTAGAAGCTGAGGGCGGGAATGGGGGAGGGGGCGGGAGAGAGGCCAAAGGCAGAGAGACACAGAGGGAGAGAGGAGAGGAGGGAGCCGGAGAAGGCCGCCACCAGGAGCCTGGAGGACAGACAGGTGGGAAGACCAGATGGCGGCAGAGGCCACACGGCCAGCACCGAAGCCTTCTCCAGGCCTCAGCTGCCTCATCTGTAACGTGGGAATAACGGTCCCATCTTCTGACAGTTGCCTCTGGGGGTGATGTGGCCCAAGCTCGCCATGTCAGAAGCCTAGAAAGTTCCCCCAACATCGCAGAAGTGAACACGTCTGTTATCGTTTCCGTGGGCCGGGTGGCTCGCATCGTAGCTAGTCAGCCAGGGAACTTAAAACAAAACCCCCCAATCAATGCTCAGGCCCCACAGCCAGAGCCTGGGATTCGAATGGTCTAAGCTTGGGCCCCTGTATCACTGCCCCCAACAGGTAATTTAAGGTGCAGTTGGGGAGAAGTACGGGATGTCACGGAGTGGGCTGGACACAGAGCTCCAGGCCTGAGCCCTGAGGGGTGGGAGGAGAGAGGTGGGATTTGTAAACAGACAGACTAATGACAAAAGAGGAGGGAAAGGGAAGGGAGGGCCTATGCCCAGGAGGCCCCTCTGCCTGCGGCCCTCCCCCACCCCAGGCAGTAGCGGAATCTGGGGCCCGAAGTGGAATGCAGGCGGGCCTGGCACGGCCATCTCCAGGTCCCCTCCCCCTGCACAAGCTCCCAGGGGCCCAGGCACCCGTCTCCCCTGGGAAGGCACCAGCTACCTCTCAGTCCTCCAGCCCCGAACACCCACTCCCAGCCTTCTCGGAAGGCCTGTCCTGAACCTCTTCTCCTTTTGGGTCCTCTGCAGCTCACATGTGGGACCTGGGCCGGCCCAGCACTTACGGGGGTGTGTGTGTGTGTGTGTGTGTGTGTGTGTGTGTGTGTGT
>NW_027531899.1:1402391-1442222 GCF_008692635.1 Crocuta crocuta
GTGTGTGTGTGTGTGTGTGTGTGTGTGTGTGTGTGTGACCCTGACAGCCAGCAGGGAGCTAGCAGAGCTTATCACCTGCTCTGGTGGGCGGGGCGGGGGGAGGGGTGACCCAAGAAGGCTTCCCAGAGGGGGTGACCTCTAGTTCAAGATAAGGAATACAGGAGATGCACTTCACAAAGGTCAGCAAGGCTAAGTGCAGCGGGCAAGGAGACCTGGGGCAGGCCCTCGTCAACCAGAGGAGGGGCCAGGTTTGGTCCTCTCCCCAGGCACAGAGAGACATGGGAGGATTTCAAGCAGAGAAGGAACCCGAGCTGACCTCAGCCACACCCGCTGGCCCACTGGAGGTGCCAGGGTATCCCCAGGTCCTGCCACCTCCGAGGGGCAGAGCTGGGCCCTGGCTCCTTCCTGCCATGCAGTGAGGAGACTCCACCAGAGCTGCCTCCGCATCCCCGAGCCTGCTCCCCGATAATTAAACCGTAAGCTGATTAGTCAAGGAAAACCTTTAATTAGCCCTTGAAATCATTCAGGAAAATTACAACCTCCTCTCCAGGCACCCTGCCCACCTTCTCCCAGGGCCCAGGAATGATGCCAGGGAGGAAGCAGGGTTTGGGGAGGGGGGCTCCTGCCCCTAATGAGAGCCTCACCTGGCAAAGGCGAAACCTAGGGTGCAAGGCGCCTTGTGGGAGAGGAAGGCACGGACTCCCCCGGCCACATCATCAAGCACCTCAGCATAAACCCAACAAGAGATGAGCAAGGTCTGTTCTGGAAAAGTAGGGCGCGTTCCTGAGACACGTCAGAGAAGACACATAAATGGGGAGATATACCACGTTCATGGACTGGTAGACACAAGATGCTTGTCAAATATTTAAATAGAACTCAAGAAGCCAGGAATGGCCCGGACACTCTTGAAGAGGAACAAGTAGGAGTGCTTGCTCTCCCCATGATCAAAACTTCTTATCAACTACAGAAATGAGGGCAGCGTGGGAGTGATGCAGGAATAGGTCAAAAGAGCGAGAAAAGGACACTTATACAGACACAGGGTTTATGATAAGCGTGGCCATGGAGAAAAGCTGGCCTGCTTTTAATAAATGGTTTTGGAGGACTGGGGATCCAGGCGAAGAATATGAAACTGGATGCCTACCTCACACCATACACACAGATACGCACACACTCACGCACACTTCCAGAAGAAGGACTAAAGGTGAGAAGCAGAACTATAAAACTGTAGAGGAAATGAGCGATACATTTGACCACGTTAAAATTAAGCATTTCTGTTCATCAAAAGACACAATAAAGAAAGCAAAAAGACAGGCAGCAGGTCAGAAACAAAGGCTCTCAATCCAGAACCCAGGATTTAACTTAGAGAACAAATAAAAATGCAGACAGCCCGATGGAACACAAGGGAAAACAGGCGAGTGACTTGAACAGTCTCTTCCCCAAGGGAGCCTCCCTGACTGGCCACCAGCGAAATGCAAATGCAAATCGGCACCCTGAGGAGACACACCAGAGAGATCTGCTCAGCTCCGGTCTGGGGGATGGGCTAGCACTCACCACTGGTGCCACCCTTACCCTCCCCGTCTATGAAATGGGTCAGAGTCATGGCCACCTTCTAGGATCCCGGGACAGACCGGGCAGACGCACAGGAGTGCTACACGGGGCACCGGGCCTGGCAAACAAACCTGCAATTAGTTTTCCCTATTAATCAGTCTAAGGAATAAGCACTCCCCAGGCCCGAGGTCATTTCAGGCCCTCCCCTGCCTCCGAGCAGGGAAGCCCCAGAAGGCTGAGAATCCAAGAGACAGACGCCAAGTGGGCAGCAACTGGATCTGTTTATCCACCAACCACTGTGTCCCTGGAGGCCACAAAGGGCCGGCGTATTTGTAGGAGAGAAACGAAAACAATCACGTTCATGTTTATACGCCAGGCACCAGCTAAGTATATCAGGAGCACCCACACCCAGAGTGGCCTCGATCCTAGAGAAGAGCTGGGGCGTGGTGAGGCCTGAGAGGCCGTCAAATCCAGACTGACCACAGAACCGGCCCTGATGCCAGTTACCCTTCAGTTCCCCAAAGGCCCCTGCGCCCTCTCAGCCCCCAGTGCCCATCCCCAGTCAACCTCTATCCACCCTTCAGTGGCGCTCCCTCCTCACCCGTCTGCCATCATGCGCCGGGGACAGAGGCACTCTGGGCTTGTCACAGCTCATTCCCTTCCTCATCCCTTCACGTTCAATCCAGCAGCATTGACTGAGCGACCAGGGCACAGACACATGAAGCTGAGGTCCCAGCAAGGGACACAGTAAGGGTCCCCCACTGCTACCCCCCAACCCATGAAGCCAAAGTATGAGGGGCAGGGAGGACAATAAGCCAAGTAACCCACAAATCCCAACGTAACATGATATAGGATGAGAGCCAGAAAGAGAATCAAGCAGGGGAAGGTGGGGAGAGACAGAGTGACAGGTGGCAGAGGAAGCAGCATGAACCAGAGGCCCTGAGGCAGGACCCAGCCTAGGACGGTCCAGCAACAGCGCAGCAGGAGGGACGGGGAAGCTGGCAAGGAAGCTGGGTCAGGAGCTCCCCCCCCCCCCCCCAAAGAGATGAAGCCACAGGAGGGTCCCCAGCAGGCAGGGACATGACATGACCCCAGCTCCCTCTGTCCTCAGGTGAGGGCAGGCTGTGGGGGCAGCGGGGGCGCAGGGCACGAGGAGGTGGGTCCAGGCAGGGGAGAAGAGTGGCTGAAGAAGAGGGGGCGGAGGTGGGGGGGGAAGAGTGAAAGGCGCCGGGTTCAGTTCTGAGGCTACGGCAAGCGGCCTTCCTACCACGGTGGGTGTGAGGGGAGAGGACATGAGGACTCAGGGTGATGCCAGACTCCGGGCCGATTACGGGATGGAAGGGGGCCCGACGATGACACAGGGTGGCTGGGGGAAGGCGGGGCTTGGGGGGCCAGCTTCCTTGCCTGTCTGCGTATCCATCTTCGACTGAGGTCTATGCACTAAGACGCACTACACCCAGGGCCACCTACAGTGGTCACCTCTGGTCCCCGTGGTCCCAGCACAGCACTCAGTCGGCAAGAAGCACTTGACCCCTGCTGGAAGGACAGGTAAGAGGTGTCAGGGACAGGAATGGGGGAAAGAGAAAAGAACAAGAGGACTCCAATCACCGATAACAAGCACATGCTACTTCCGCAGTAGAACAGAATATAAAATCCGCCAAGGTCAACTAAATACTTTAACTGACCAGCGGTGCCTGGGTGGCTCAGTGGCTTAGGTGTCCTGTCCGCCTCTTGGTTTTGGCTCAGGTCATGATCTCACAGTTGGTGGGTTCGAGCCCCGCATGGGGCTCTGCGATGTTGGGACGGAGCCTACTTGTGATTCTCTCTCTTGCTCTGCCCCGCCCTGCCCCTCTCTCTCTCTCTCTCAAAATAAACTTAAAAAGAAGAAAAATAAACAAGTTTGACCAAGCGCTGGTGAGGCTGTGTAGTGCACGGCGGTGCCATCCCCACCCTCTGACCCAAGCAAGGCACCCTGGGTAGACTCCCTGGAGAAAGGCTGCACACGCGCGCGCCAGCAGACACGGTCAAGGACAGTTACACCCTGCACAGCGGGGGACACAGCAATCAGCTCTGGTGTGTTCTCAGACAGAACACTATGACCTGACGGCCCTAGAGCGCACGGCTGGACCTCCCTGACTGCCTACGAAAGCCGGTGGACACAAACAAGGACAGGCCAGGGGGATTCCATTTACATGAGGTTCGAGCGCAGGCGAGGTGGCACTCTGTCATTCAGGGGTGCGTGTGTGGTAAGAACTCTGCCGAATAGCAGGGACATGGTGACCCCCAAGGTCAGGGGGGTGATCGCCACTGGGGTCATGATGGACAGAGTGGGGGTGGGGGCTTCCAGGGAGCAGTGTTCGGTCTTCCCCTGGGTGTGGTGAGGAGTCGGTCACCCTGTAATTAGGTGGAATCGATGTGTGCACTTACGCACATTTCCGGAGCCATATTATGCCTTGCGATCAGTAAAGGCAGGAAAGTAGTGGAATCATAAACATACATGAATATATACAGACACACACGTGGCATCTCGGAGTCCAATCATCTGCAGTCAGGCTGCTGTGGAAGGTCTGGGGGTGCCCGTGGGCAGCAGAGGAGGGGGCCCTAGGGAGAGAGGGGGTAGGGTGGCCCAGGGGGGCCTCATCTCACCTCAGGGGCATGTGCAAAGAGCCCTGTCCTCTGGTCGTGTCCTATTTTCTCCCCATCCCTAGCACTGACCACTGAGGGGAGGGGAGGGGAGGGGAGGGGAGGAGGGGGAGGGAGGAGGGCGGGAGGAGGCCCAGGAGAGCAGGCCACTGCCCTTCCCTTCCCGTTGTGTGGGAGCGGCTGAAACCAGATTGGGGAAGTGAGCCCAGCTGAAACCACAGCACAATGCCGCTTTATCAGGAGTTTCCACCAGGCCCAGGGCACCTGGGGGTGGAAGCAGGGAGGGTCCCGGACCCCGCCCGGTGTCCGCAGTCAAGGTGCTCCCCTCCAAAGCTCAGCAGCAGCAGCCTGCCTGGAGCAAAGACACAAAGGAGGGGGGCGGCCAGGGAGGGCCTCCTAATCCCTCAGGCTTAGTTCTGGGGGCGGCAGGGGTCATGTGCCAAGGTGGTCTAGAGCCAGACTCGGCAGTGACCCCAGGCAAGTCTCCCAAGTCCGAGATCTCCTCCCTGTGGAAGGGGAGCAGTGGGAGCCCCCAGCTCGGGAGGGTGCTGGCCGGGGCGAAAAAGTCAGTTCGCAGGAAGCAGGGAGCTACCAGTCGCGACATGGAGCGAGGCTGTGCGTACTGACGCGAGCAGCTGAGTCTCCGAGCCTCACTGTGCATCCTGCCTGCCGATTACGCATTTATACCCTCACAACTGCCCTCCGGCGAGGTGCCGTTATCCTCCCTTACAGATAAGGACACTCAGTTACGAGGGGCAAAGCTGTCTCCAGGGTCCATGCCCGCAGCCTCCACCGTCACCGCGTCACATGACAACTCCAGACTGGAGCCAGGAAGGCCTGGGGTTCGAGTCCTGGATCTGCCACTTCTGTGCGGAGGGGTGGACAGCCTGTGCCTCAGTTTCCCCTTCTCGGGGAAAGTACAAGTCCCACAACCAGCTCCCAGGAAAGGAAGCCTGGACGGCTTTCACCAAACTTCATTCACATTAAAATCAGAAGCACCGTAAGGGCGACCTGGCACCTTGGCTGATGGGCAAGGCTCAAAGTCAGCAGATAACACCCAACCACGTGGCCGGCAGGGGAGGAAACCTCGGGGCCACCAGACACAAGGGCTGGGGCGTAAACGGGCACGTGCTCTCGGGCAGGCCCCCAGGGCGCCCCTCAAGCCCCCAAGCCCACCTCCCTTGGACACACCCAGAGCGGTGCCCACATGCGTGCGAAGCCCTGTTGGGAGGAGGGAACACCCGGAAGGGCCTGCGCGGCCATGGGCACGAACACGGGCGCGCCGGGCGACGGCCCCCAGCCGCAGAGAGCGCACGGAAGCGCCCCGCGTCCTCGCAGGGAACCGAAGAGGGAGAACTGCAAGAGTTGGGGCGGAACACAAACATGGGAAGTCGGCTCCACGCGGTGAAACAAAGGGGGCAGACTGTGTGCAGGGACGGGCGTCGCAAGAAAGAAAAGCCGCCGCCGGGAACAATGGCTGTCTCTGGGGAGGGGACCACAGCCCGGCCTGGCAGGGGTCCCCTGTCCCCACATACCCTTCTGTGCTGTGCGGGGTTTCCCAACTCTTAATTTAGGGGGCCGGGTGAGGCGTGCACACGGAGCAAGAACATGCCTTCTTAGAACGAGGCGGCTGGCAAAGGGAAACGAGGTTGCCCGGGGTCTCTGGGCAGAGCGCTGCCAGGGTGCTCGGAAAGCGCCCGGCCCTAAGCGCCCGCCCTGGGCCGGGAGGAGGAGGCCGCAGCCTCAGGGGGGATGGGCGGGGGGGGGGATGTTAACATTGCTGAATTATCAAACTGTCACGGCAGGCTTACTGTGGGCCAGGCATCCCACTAAGCGCTGTACTGCATGAGCTACACTCTCCCCAACAGCCCATTTAACAGGTGAGGAATGTGAGGCCCCGGGACACTGGGGCTCTTTCCCGGGGTGGGGGGAAGCAGGGACGCATGTGCACTGTGTGGCCCTGGCAGGGAAGCTGTCATTGCCCCTGAGGATGGCAGCAGCACCCGGGGGACGGCAGGGCAGGACCAGAGGGCCACAGGAGACAGGCTGCAGTGAGCAGTGGCCTCTGTCTCATCTGCCCCAGCCGGCTCCCCTGGGACCTGGGAGCGCTCTCCTCTGACCCTCCCTGCGCCGCCCCCCACCTTCCTCTGGGCCAAGGCAGACATCAAGCCCCAGCCCCGGCAGACAAGCCACAGCCCCGGAAGGGTGGCTGGGGCGGGAAGGGTCCCATTTCCCTGGCGGAGACTTGGAAGGAGACCGCTTCCTGCTGGCAGCATCTGTGGCCGCCTGGCTCGGGTGATGGGATCAACAGCTGCTGGGGACACCCCGACCGGCGTCTGGCCAGGAAGTCTGGTCGACTGTGAGCCAGCAGGACGAGGAGGGGTGGGGCAGGGGGGTAAGAAAGCGAAGGGGCTGTGGGGGGCCCTCAGGGAGGCAGGGACCCAGGGCCCAGAAACAGCCCAGGTTGGACAGATCTCCAACAAGCCTCCATCTAATAAGGAGGGGCCTGGGTAAGGACCAATGGGACAGGAGGTGGCCTTATCTCATCGAAGCCACTTCCAAATCACTTGAGGGCAGCCACGTGGCTCTAGAGTCTGAAGGCCTGGAGTTCAAGTCCTACCTCTGCCACCCGCCTGCTGTGTAACCTTAGACCCTTCACGTGCCTCTCTGGGTCTCAGTTTTCTCATCTCTAATATGAGGATAATAACAGAACCTACCTCGTAGGCTGTTGTGGAGATCAAATGGGTTAATATGCAGAAAGTACTCACAATTTCCAGGTCCCTCCTCCATCACCGCCACCCTCATCCTCTCCACCCTCATCTCCTGCTGCGACTGTTACAGTGGCCTTCCCACCCACCTACCTACCTATGTCTCCCTGCCCCGCCCCCCATGATCTGTGGCCCATATGGCAAAAGGAGCAATCCTTATAAATGAGAAGCGGGATGTGGGTGCCTGGGTGGCTTTGTCTGTTAAGTATACTCTTGATCTCGGCTCAGGTCACGGTCTCACGGTTCATGAGTTCGAATCCCGAGTCAGGCTCTTTGCTCCCAGGGCACAGCCTGCTTGGAATTCTCTCTCCCTCTGTCTCTGCCCTTGCCCAGCTTGTGTGCTTGCTCTCTCTCTCTCAAAATAAGTGAACTTTTAAAAATATTTTTTTTTAAAAGAAAGAAACTCAAGGGGTGCCTGGGTGGCTCAGTCGGTTAAGTATCCGACTTCGGCTCAGGTCATGATCTCGCGGTTTGTGAGTTTGAGCCCCATGTCAAGCTCTATGCTTACAGCTCAGAGCCCAGAGCCTGCTTCGAATCCTGTATCTCCCTCTCTCTCTGCCCCTTCCCTGTTCATGCTCTTTCTCTCTCAAAAATAAACAAACATTTTTAAAAAATAAAAAGAAAGAGGGGCGCCTGGGTGGCTTAGTCGGTTAAGCGTCCGACTTTCGCTTAGGTCATGATCTCACGGTTCGTGGGTTCAAGCCCCGCGTCGGGCTCTGTGCTGACTGCCAGCTCAGAGCCTGGAGACTATTTCAGAGTCTGTATCTCCCTCTCTCTCTGACCCTCCCCTGCTCACTCTGTCTCTCTCTCTCCTAGAAATAAATAAAAAGAAAAAAGAAAAAAAAGAAAAAAATAAATAAAAAGAAAGAAAAAAACTCAACGTTGCTTCAAACCTTGCAAGGAGTCCCTGGTAGACACAGAACAAAGCCCACGCTCCTGGCCTCAGCCTGTCCGCCCCTGCTTATCTACCACAACTTTCCCGCCCCGGAGTTCAAAGCCTACTTGGTCACGCTGGAGTTCAATGCCTACTTGGTCACGCTGGCCTCCGTGGTGGGACTTGACCATCCAAGCTCATTCGGATCTCAGGGCCTTTGTACTTCTCATACCCACTACCTGCTCTATTCTTTCCACCTCCTTTCTAGGCCTGGCTCACTCTTTCTCATCGGTCACGTGTCTCCTTCTCCAGAAAGCCCTCCCTGCCTCCCCGGGCTGGGCCAGGTGCTTCCCGGATCCCAGCCTTGACGCTTCTGCTGCTTGCTTGTGCTTCCCCAGCCCAGCCCTGACACTCCAGGCTGTCACTGTCTGGGGACGGGTCTGGCTCCTGCATATGCTGAAATTCACGCAGGCAGGGCCAAGGCCATGCTGGTCGCCAGCGGAACGGGCAGTCAGACACACAGAAAGAGTGTAACAAAGCTCTGTCCGTCCCTTTCCACACTTCACCTCCTTCCTCCCTGCCCCGTTCCTGAAGAGGTTCAAGTTAGCGCAGGTTCCTTCCCCACCGTCAGCCCTGAGAGACACCTCCCAGGGGAGCTGGGTCAAAGCCGCGGTCACTGCCCGATGCCCTACAGGGCAAAAGCCTGGGTGTAGGGGTTCGGGGGCCCCAGCTAAGCCTGCCGAGTGAACCACCTCCCCAGCTGTTCCCAGCAGGCCCGGGGGGCCATAAAGCCACCATCTCATGGCTGACTAAAGCCGTTTTGGCAGGGCTATGAACTTGCCCTGAGCAGGACGTGGCGTGAAGGGAACCCGCAAGCTCGGCTGGAAAGCAGACGGTTACGATTGCTTAGGAGAGCAATGTGGAAGGTCTGGCGGTTCCACGGTGAGCCCCATGCCAGAGAGAGAGACTCCGGCCACGATACGAAACACATTCTAGAATGTTCCAACTAGCACTGTCACCGTCCCACATGTCCACCAAGAGGTAAACAGGTAACTGCCGTGCGGCATGGTCACGGCAGAGGCCATGATCCCAGCGCAACACGCGTCCTCGCAGCGCGCTAGGCAGACTAATGCTAAGCAAAGAGCAGGCTGTTTACCGGAATACCACTCACCTGATCTGCGACACTGGACAGCAGCGGTCAGCCCCTGCGGGGCCGCCACAACCTCGCACGGATGCCAGCCCCACCCCCCACCCAGATCCCAGCACTCCAAGCCGGAATCTCTAGGCCGGCTGGGCACCGGCGTGTTTGAAAGCTGTCCAGGAGACCGCAGCGTGCGGCCGGGACTGAGGACCGCTGCTGCATCGTTCCTGAGCGCTCTCAAAGGTAGTAAAAGTCGGAAGACCCGCAGAGAAAGGCTGAAGTGCAGGGGCAGGGAGGCTGGGGAGGGGGCGGGGCATTTAACTCCATCCGCACTGCCCGCTCCTGCCCGATGGTGGAGGCGGGGTGTTCCCTTATGCCAAAAGCTTACTTTCTTAGCTAGTCTAAAATCATCAGGAACAAGACTGGCATGTAAGAAATCCCTTGTCTAAGTTCCCACGGCCGGTGACAGGGCAGGGACCCGAACTCGGGTCCCCAGTGCCAAAGCCCTGTCCCTCCTTATCTGTGCCAAGCCCGGCATGCTGAGCAAGCTGGAGCCACGAGGGCAGGAGGCTGGGCTGACCTCATGGGACCGCCTGGCAGCGTGCCCTCCCGGTGACTCTGCCCAGAAGGGGGCGGGGCGGCTGGCTGAGAAAGCCTGGAGGCAGGTGGGGGTGGGGAGGTCCTCCCGAGGGAGACCGACACTAACACAGCACCTACTGTGGGCCGGGGCCTGGGCCAAGCGCTTTACACCCTGCACCGTCACGGCAATCCCGCGAGGTGGCCACCATCACTATTTCCATTTTGCAGGCAAAGAAACTGAGGCTCAGAAAGTTCAGCAACTTGCCCAGAGTCCCAGCCTGGGAGCGCAGGTCCCCTCCCCTCCCTGCTCCTCCGCCCCGCCCAGGCCAGGCACCCCAGGGGTACGGATGAAGCCGTGTATCACTGGCTGGGGGTCTGCTCCCACGAAGGGATGCCGAGAGGGGGGAGGGCTTCCGTGTCTCTGTCCCGTCCACCACCACCACGGGCCCCGCACGCAGCCATGTCCACCGGTCCACCGGCAAGAGCCGGGCAAACTCTGCCACCGGGCCGTGCTTCGGGTGGGGGTTCAGGGCAGGAACACGGGGGAGACTCCTGCCGTGGGGGGGCCCACATTCTGGGGAGGAGGCAGGGAACAAGCCGTGCCCTGAAAACCCAAGTAAGAACAGAGCAGAGGGCTGGGGAGAAGACGAGAGAGAGAGATAAAGAGAGTGGGGGGCTGAGAGAGCTGGTGGAGTGACTGGAGTGAGGGGGCGGGGAGGGAAGGGATTCCAGGCAGAGGGAACAGGAAGGTCAAAGCCCCGGAGGAGGGCATGTGTCCAGAGCTGAAGAGCAGCAAACACAGGGGAGTGGGGTTGGCTCTTGAGGAGGGATGGGGAGGAAATGAGGTGGGGGCGCCTGGGGACTGAGGTTCTCAGTACAGAGAACACTCAACTTTGTATAGGGTCCCACTCAAGGACACCCTCTCCAGGCAGAAGCCCATCAGACTGCCTTGGACTCTGGGCCACCCACAAACACCCACACACAGGAACTTCTCTTCCCAGATCACGCCCTTCCAAGAAGCCCAGAGACAACCCATTCCAGTCCAGGGAGTGGCTCAGCTTTGCCCAGCTCCTGGCTTCCAGGAACGGACCTTCAACAATCTAGGAAGTAAGTGAGGACTAGGGGCAGGAGCTCTGGAATCGGCCAGACCCAGCGCGGAATCGGCCAGTGTTACTCAGCAGAAGCTATCGGAGCCTCAGTTTTCCTGTCTGCAAAGTGGGTCTATCCGGTACCCACGTCACAAGACTGTGGGATAATGAAACAGCACCGAGTACAGCGTTAGCCGTTATTAAATGTTAGACAAAACTATGTTCGAGAGGCAGCAGCGCATAGCTCCGTTTCGCACCCAGAAATCCAGAGTTTGAATCCCAACCCCACAACTTATTCATTAGATGATCCTGGGCAAATCACTTGGTCTCTTAATAACAGTGCCAACCCTATAAGGTTGTAGGAAGGATTAAACATACGTAAAGCATCTAAACGACCTGGCACGTAGTAATTTATGCTTGTTTGCTATCATTTTCATTATCTGCGGGAGGGGGCTCTCTTTTACTCCACCAGGACACCCCTGACCTCCCTCTGGAACATTCCTCGCGTCCTCTCCAGCAATGCACCCCGCTAGGGTTTTAACTTTTGACCCTCAGGTAACATCATCTGTCAGATTCTGACCTTAACTCCCCTTTGGCCACGCCCCACATTTGATCCCTTAAAAAGATGCCCCCCAACGTAAATCGCATGCATCTGCTCCGCGGGCTGCTGCCATAAACCTGCGAACCATCAACCCCCATGGCTGTGATCTCTGACCCTGGTAGGCGCACCCTGCCTTCAAGTGATTAGCTTTGGACCCCATTTTTTGACACTCGCCTCGGCCTCCCCAGAACGCACCCCACTCTAAATTTCGAAATTTGCGCTCTCCTTCGCCACGCCCCCTTCGCGAGTTTGACCTCTGACCTGCCCTACACCACCCTCCCCAGCAGTATTGACCCCCAACCTCTCGGACGCGACCCTTCCCTCCTCGAGTGAACTTTGACCCCAGCGGCCCCGCCCCCTACTTGCGTAAACGATCTCCCACCGCCGTCGCCCGGCCCACCCCAACCCCTGGCCAGACCGCTTATCCTACCGGCTCGGCGCTGCAGTCGCTCGCGGCCTAGCTGCTCGACTCGGAATTCCGAACCCTCACACGGCCCTCAACTCTCTTGCGCCGCCGCCACCGCGGCCACTGCCGCCGCCATGTTAAATCCCCAACGAACATCCGGGGCTTTCCCCCCTCGCCGCCCACCTGTCCCCATAGCAACGGGGCTGACCGGGCAGGGGGCAGGGCCCACTCAGGGGCGGAGCCGGGCCGCCGGCGGAGCCCGCTCCAGCCTCTGATTGGTGCAGATTGTCCAATCGGAGGCCTTCGGGCGGAAAATGCCAAGCCGGGATTGGAAAATTTGGAAAGGGTGCGGGGAAGCTGATGCCCCGCGGAATCGAGTTCTTAAAGGGGAAATGACTCTTCTCTTGTAACAGACCCACCTTAACCAAAAGGAGTTCTTGGATGGAAAGCGGTAATGCGTCATAATGGCCAGAAACAGCTATTACTCCCTTGTTATGTGCCAGACACCCGACCAAATGCTTTACTTGCATCGTCTCGCTAAACGCTCATTAAAACCCCATTTTAGCGTTCATACCCAACTTACAGATAAAGAAACTGAGGCTCAAAATGGTGAACTAGCTGTCTCAGGATTACAGGAAGTAGATAATGAGTTTCGAACGACAGTCTGTCTGAGTTCAGGAACTTGACCTGGAATCAAGACACTATTTGATCTTACTCTTTTTAATAAGCTTTTAAAAAGTGAATACTTAGAAAGAAAGAGAAAGAAAGAAAGAAGAGAAAAAAAAGAAAAGAAAAGAAAAGAAAAGAAAAAAAAGGAAAATACCAGAAAACAAACAACAAAATCCTTAAACTAAACCCAGACAACCTCTCCTGTGATTTCACTCACTGGCGCCACCTACCTGGCTCTTCCAGAAAAATAATCAGGTGCTCTCCCTCCTCGACGTCACTACTTTGGCTGTTCCTTCTGTCCAGATTAGACTTTCCCCACGTACCCCAGGGCTCCCTCCCTTGCTTCCTTCAGGGATTTACACTAATATCACCTATCAGTGGTCTTATTCCTTCCCACCCTAACTAAAGCAGCAAACAAGCCTCTCTCATGCTACTAACTTTGCACTTTTTCCCCCTTATTTTCCTGCTCTAATCGCTTCTAACAAACCAGATGATTAGTTAATTCTAGTTATTGTTTCTTGGTAGTTTACTGAAATGTCAGCCCGAGGAAGATTGCACGAGTCATTTTTTTTTCTGTATATTTACCTACTTCTTTTGTTTTAACAGAATCAGAGGCATACGTTTATATAGCATTTTACATGTTTTTAAAAACAAGAGCAGAAATATCACCGGTCTCTTTCCCTGTCATTTTCTTCAAAAGCATTCGTTTTAATGGCTGCAGATGTCATCCTGTCAATGAACTCTGATTTGTTTAACCACGCATTCTTGTTGAACGTCTAAGCTGTGATAAATATTTTGCTATTATAAATAATACCCCTCCCCATTCAAGCAGTTAAATATTTGTGCACATCTCTAAATAATTCCTTTGAACGAATTCCCACGAAAGGAACTGCTGGGTCAGAGGAAATGTACAGCTTTAAGATTTAATAATAGTAACAGTTGCCATGCTTGGAGCTAAGCTGTGTAATTTTAACTACAGGGGCTATGATTATTCGTGCCTGTGCCTCCCAGAGGAAACCCAAGCCTAGAGAAGTAACTTTATTTGCTCCAAGTCGCACAAGCTAACGGGACAGAGCCAGGGCTCACCCCCAAGCTTTAACTCCCAGGCAAGACTCCCGCTAACTGCCCTCTGCTGCCCCCACACGGCCCGGAAAGGACATTGCCAAGTTGTGCTCCAAGGATCCAGTTCACACTCCCAGCCGCGATCAGAGGGAGGAGCGTGCGCTTTCAAGTATCTTCGCCAGCATTAAACATTCTTGTTTTTGTGCTCTTTTGAAATCTGTACGGCTTACAGGGTCTCCGTTTTTTAAAAAGCACGTCTGGTAGCGAAGATGACGGCACTTGATGCAGGTCGGAGTGATGGGAGGAGGGCCAGGGGTAGTCTTTCTCTTTAAGGCAGGGCATTAGCTCTAGAAGCCCCCTTGGAACTTAGCTAGGGGTCTCTGTCAGAGATCAGACCCCCAAAACAAGCCCGGGGGTAGATCTGCTCCAAGGGCTTCCTCAGGATGCCCTTCTTCAGGGTTCTGAGAGAGAAAATCAGCCTCCTACATAAGGCTTTCTAGAGGAGGTGACCCCCCCCATGGATCGAAACAGGTGAGGAGGATTTGGCTTCATACAAACGATAAATTTCAGTACATCAAGGGAAAAGATAAGTGGCAATAGATGGCAGGCAAAGCTTTCTGTCCTTCATATGTAAAGAGCATTTTCAAATCAGTAAGAAAGATGAACATACAACATAAAAATAGGCAAAAGACATGAACAAAAATCTAAAATACAGACAACGAAGAAGAAAAAGATGGAACTGGCAAATAAGAAATTAATGAACTGGATATTAAACTCTTAAACAGATCCTTTTTTTTTTTGATCTCTCAGAAAAAAAAATTGTATTATAATTAGTGCTGAGGAGAATTCAGGACAGCAACCACTCTCCTACCCCACTTCTAGGACTATGATCTGGGGCAGGCTTTCGGTAATATCCATCAAGAGACCTAATAATGCTGTCAACCCTTTGATACAACAATTCTTCTTAGAATTGTTCTTAAAGGGAAAAAAGACATAGACAAAGATATATATGTGAATGTATAGGTGACCTTTGAACAACACAGATTTGAACTGCATCGGTCCACTAAAAAGCATATTAAAAATTTTTTTGTTTATTTATTTTGAGGGAGAGAGAGCGTGCACGCACAAGCAGGGGAGGGGCAAAGAGAAGGAGACACAGAATCCCAAGCAGGCTCTGTGCTATCAGCGCAGAGCCAGATGCCAGGCTCCAACTCGAAAACCGTGAGATCATGACCTGAGCCGAGATCATGACCTGAGCCGAGATCAAGAGTCAGATGCTTAACTGACTGAGCCACCCAGGCGCCCCTAAGCAGAACTTTTTGAATAAATGCAATACAGTACTGTAAATGTATTTTCTCTTCTCTGTGCTTTTCTTTTCTTTTCTAAAAACATTTATTTATTCTTGAGAGAGAGAGAGATCAAGTGTGAGTGGAGGTGGGAAAGGGCAGAGAATGAGGGAGACAGAGAATGCAAAGCAGGCTCAAGGCTCAGGGCTGTCAGCACAGAGCCCAACGCAGGGCTTGAACTCACGAACTGTGAAATCATGACCTGAGCCGAAGTCGGACACTTAACTGAGCCACCCAGGTGCCCTCCTTTTTAACATTTTATTTTTAAGTAATCTGTACACCCAGTGGGGGGCTCAAACCCACAACCCCGATATCAAGAGTGGCATGCTCTGGGGTGCCTGGGTGGCTTAGTCGGTTAATCGCCCGACTTTTGCTTAGGCCATGATCTCGTGGTTCGTGGGTTCGAGCCCCGCGTCGGGCTCTGTGCTGACTGCCAGCTCNAAAAGAGTGGCATGCTCCACTGACTGAGCCAGCCAGGTGCCCCTAATCACCATTGTTTTTTTAATTACTAACCAATCATACCAAACTTCACAATTTCCCTAGTATTGCATATTCAGATTGCTTCCAATGTTTTGCTTCTTGCTACTCTCTAAACACTTTACCTGCATGATCTCATCCAATCCTTACCACTTCCCTATAAGATGAGATCCTTAGCTCCATTTAACAGATGAGGAAACTGAGGCATGGGAGGAGGGTGGGAGGTGGATCAAAGTCCCACCACTTATAAGCAGCTTTGCTGGAATTTCAACCAGGAAGTCTGACTTCAAAGCCGATGCTCAAATTCATTCAATAAATATAGTTGTTGAATGCCATCCATGTATTGGATAATTACAACCGCCAACATGTATTGAAGATTTTCTATTCCAGCAGCCCGGGCTAAGCACCTTACATATACGACCTCCTTTAATCCCTACAACCTCCCGAGGCCCTCCTGTTATTCCCGTTCTACGAAAGGGCAAACAGAGGAACAGAGAGGTTAAGTAACTTCTCCAAAGCCACACAGGCAGCCTGGCTTCAGGGTCTAGGCTTCCAACCGTTTCTCTTCTTTATCAGAGAACAAATGCTTGAGAGGTAAATAATAGACACCTGAACACGTCAACACTATAAAAAAAGGTGACGAGCGGAGCTCAAAAGGTGTCACAAAATACAACCGGGCTGCCGTAAAAAGAATGTGGAAGACACAGGACCCAGCGATCCCACTCTGGGTATTTACTCCAGAGAAATGAAAACATACAGTCCCACGATGGCCTGTACGGGAAGGTTCAGAGTGCTTGTTTTGGGGGTTTTGGTGGTTTTTTTTCTTTTTTTTTTAAATATTTTTATTTATTTCTAGGGGAGAGAGAGAGACAGCATGAGCAGGGGAGGGTCAGAGAGAGAGGGAGTCACAGACTGAAACAGGCTCCAGGCTCTGAGCTGGCAGTCAGCACAGAGCCCGACGCGGGGCTCGAACCCACGAACCGCGAGATCATGACCCAAGCGAAAGTCGGTCGCTTAACCGACTAAGCCACCCAGGCGCCCCAATGGTGGGTTTTTTCCCCCCACAGCGCTTGTTTCCATCATCGCCGGAAACTGTAAACAGCTCCAAACGTCCATCAACGAGTGAACAGATAAATCGGTCGCAGTATATCTATTCCGTGGACGCTACTCGGCACAGAAAGGAGGGAACCGTGGATACGCAGGACCTCACGGGTGAACTGCAAACGTGTTAGGCCGAGTGACAGAGGCCAGTTGCTTATAGTTCCGTTGCCAGCATTCTGGAAACGGTAAAGCCAATCTGTCGTGACAGTGGGCACATCAGTCGTTGCCTGAAGCTGGGAAATGACTGCTGGGAAGGATCCACTGCAAAGGGACAGGAGGGAGACTTTGGGGCGGTGGAAACGTTCAGGCTCTTGACTGAAGTGGCAGTGTCCGGGGAACACGCACCGGTCAAAACTCCTCAAATTGTACATTTTATTTTCTTTAATGTTTGTTTATCTATTTTATTTATTTATTTATGTTTACAGTTTGCTTATTTTTGAGAGTGAGAGAGAAAGCACAAGCAGGGGCAGAGAGAGAGAGAGAGAGAGACACAGAATCCGCAGCAGGCTCCAGGCTTCGAGCTGTCAGCATAGCCGGACATGGGGCTCGAACTCACAAACTGTGAGATCGTGACCTGAGCCAAAGTCGGATGCTCAACTGACTGAGCCACCCAGGTGCCCCTATTTATTTATTTTTGAGAGAGAAACAGAGAGACAGCATGAGCAGGGGTGGAGGGGCAGAGAGAAAAGGGGGAGAGAGAGAGAGAGAGAGAGAGGGAGAGAGAGAGAATCCCAAGCAGGCTCTGAGCTGTCAGCACAGAGCCCATCGCGGGGCTCAATCTCATGAGTGGTGAGATCATGGTCTGAGCCAAAATCAAGAGTTGGACGCTTCAGTGACTGAGCCACCCAGGTGCCCCCAAAATTGTACATTTTAAAAGGGTCCAGTTAATTGTATTAAATGGAGTTATAGTTAAAAGGTTTTTTTTAAGTTTATTTGTTTATTTTGAGAGAGAGAGAGAGAGAGAGGGTTAAGCGGGAGACACAGAATCCAAAGCAGGCTCCAGGCTCCCGGTTGTCAGCACAGAGCCCAACACGGGGCTGAAACCCACAAACTGTGAGATCACAACCTGAGCCGAAGTCAGATACTTAACCAGCTGAGCCAACAGGCGCTCTAAGAGGTTTTTCATTTGTTTGTTTTTAATTTTTTTTAACATTTATTCATTTTTGAGAGAGACAGAGTGTGAGTGGGGGAGGGGCAGAGAGAGAGGGAGACACAGAATCCCAAGCAGGCTCCAGGCTCTGAGCTGGCAGCACAGAGCCTGATGCAGGGCTTGAACTCACGACCTGTGAGATCATGACCTGAGCCGAAGTTGGACGCTCAATCGGCTGAGCCACCCAGGCGCCCCTCTAAGAGTTTTTTTTTAATGCAGTAGAATAATGCATGGGGTTTAGTTAATATCAATATTGGTTAGTTTTAATAAATATACCAGATTTAGGTAAGATTTTAATAGTAAGAGGAAACTGGGTGTGGAGTTTATGGGAACTCTGTGCTGTCTTTGCAATTTTTCTGTAAATCCAAAACTGTACCAAACACTGAAGTTTATTTTTAAAAGTGAAAAAACAAAAGAGCAGACAGGAGATAATACCATGCCAATGTTAATTTATACAGGAAAGAAAAACAAGTTACAAACCCACCCACATCATATGATAGTATTTTCATTTTAAAAAGTCAGGGGTTATGAGGGGAAATGTTACAAGGTCAACAAAAGCTGTTAGAGATGGGACAGCCAGGAAATTTCTAGTTCTAACTTTATTCTTTTTTGCATGGTTTGAATTTTTTAAAAAAAGATTTATTTATGTATTTTTAATGTTTATTTTTAAGAGAGAGAGTGACCAAGGGAGGGGGAGAGAGAGAGGGAGACACAGGATTGGAAGCAAGCTTCAGGATCTGAGCTGTCAGCACAGAGCCAGACACGGGGCTTGAACGCACGAACCAGGAGATCATGACCTGAGCCAAAGTCCATCGCTTAACAGACTGAGCCACCCAGGCACCCATGAGCTTTTCTTAAACAATCAGTGTGTTACTTTCTCCCCTGAAGTAAAATAGGGCAGAGGCTGAGAGGAGGGGTCTCTGCCTAGAAGCAGGGGCCTGGGTGGCTCAGTCGGTTGAGTGTCTGACTTCGGCTCAGGTCATGATCTCAGGGTTTGTGGGTTTGAGCCCTGCGTCAGGCTCTGTGCTGCCCACTCAGAGCCTGGAGCCTGCTTCGGATTCTGTGTCTCCCTCTCTCTCTCTGCCCCTCCCCCCCCCAGAATAATTAAACATTAAAAAAAAATTTTTTTTTTTGGAATGGAGAGAGTGTCTTGTCTCCTCAGGCCTGTGTGTGGGACAAACAGAGAGGAACTTTTTTGTCCTATGTCCTCATCTCCACAATCTCTCTTGCTCATTCCTACGGTTACAATAAAAATGTAGCCCGAGTACAAAAACAGGATGCTCAGTCAGTATTGAATTTCAGATAAACCTCAAGTCATTTTTTAATATAAGCATGTCCCCATGCAATACTGGGGACATACATAGACCACACATTTATTTATTGTTTCTGAAATCCAAATTTAACTTGGCATCCTGAAAAAACATAATAATTGGCATCCTGTATTGTATCTGGTAATCCCACTCACCCCACACCAGTTACCCTGGCCTCACGGCTGTTTCCAAACACAGCCTCAGTCCTGCCTCAGGGCCTTGGCACCTGCTGGTTTCTCTATCTGTATCACTGTTATAGGTGTTTTCTTTGGCCAGCTCCCTGTCCTCTGGCTCAAATGTCCCCTCCTTAGAGAGGCTTTTCCTGGACATGATATCGACAGCACCCTTTGCTATCTCAATGCTTTTGTAAACATTTTTAAAAATTTTTTAAATTTTTTTTTATTTATTTCTGAGAGAGAGAGAGAGACAATGTGAGCAAGGGAGGGTCAGAGAAGGAGGCAGACACAGAATCTGAAGCAGGCTCCAGGCTCTGAGCTCGCTGTCAGCACAGAGCCCAATGCGGGGCTCGAACCCACGAACCGTGAGATTATGACCTGAGCCAAAGTTGGACGCTTAACCAACTGAGCCACCCAGGCTCCCCTTGTAAACATTTTTTTAATGTTTGTTTATTTTTGAGAGGGAGAGAGAAGCAGGGAGAGGGAAGACACAGAATCCGAAGCAGACACCAGGCTCCGAGCCGTCAGCACAGAGACCGATGCAGGGCTCGAACTCACAAGCTGCGGGAGCGTGACCTGAGTCGAAGTCGGATGCTCAACTGACCGAGCCCCCCAGGCGCCCCCATCCCAGTGCCTTAATTCCAGTGTATTTTCTCCGCAGTGCTGATCTCTATCTGGCGTGCTCACATGATAGCATTTTTGTTCATGGTTTCCTCTCTGTCTCCCCCAACAGAATTTAAGCGTCACAAGGGCCAAAACGTCACCTTGGCCACCAAAGTACCTACAGCAGTTGGATCATAGCGGGTGCAGCGTTCTTTCCTGGTTCTTAGCTATAATCAACAAAAGCCATCTTCGGCTGATTTGAGCAAGGAGGCACGTTAGTAAATAAATATTTGGTAACGAATGAATCCTGAGACCCACAGCTTCCCTCCCATTTGTCTCTCCGTAGAGCCCGAGCCACCCCGCTGGCTGTCCCTGGGGCCCCTCCCGGGAACACTCACCCCCAGCTCGCTCTCTGCGGACCCTCCAAAAGCCTTGCCCGGCTTCGCCCTCCCAGGAGCGGTAGGGTCTGCAGTCCGGCGACCTGTCATTTGCCAGACATGTCACACGACAGGTGTTGCAATCAGCCAGGCGGGCCGGTCTCCTGCGCAGCCGCAGTGGGAGCCCCAAGGGCTGGGTCTCCTTAGCATCGTTGCTGCTCCTTCCACACCAGGGGCCGCATTAGGCATTTTATCTGCGTGTCTCCTGCCTTCCCTCCTTCACTCAACCAGTGTTTATTGAGGAACTACTTTGTTGCGGGTCCTGACACTCCAGGGGTAAACAGAATGGGCAGAAACCCCGGAAGCTCACTTTCTGACGGAGGAGATGAAAAGTAAATCATTAAAGACGTATCTTTACAGTCGATCACAAAGCAGAAGTGATCTGAGGGCAAATAACAGCAGGGAAATGGGAAGTAGGGGGTGGGACACTGTGTGTGTGTGTGTGTGTGTGTGTGTGTGTGTTTATTTACTTTGAGAGAGAGAGAGAGAGAACAAGCAGGGCAGGGGAAGAGAGAATAAGAGACAGAGTCCCAAGCAGGCTCCGTACTCTCAGTGCAGAGCCGGACGCGGGGCTCGAACTCACAAACCGTGAGATCATGACCTGAGCCGAGATCAAGAGTCAGATGCTTGGCCAGCTGCGCTGCCCAGGAGCCCCTGGGATGTTGTTTTGTTTATTTTTTTTTTAATGTTTTTTATTTATTTCTAGGAGAGAGAGAGAGACAGCGTGAGCAGGGGAGGGTCAGAGAGAGAGGGAGTCACAGACTGAAACAGGCTCCAGGCTCTGAGCTGGCAGTCAGCACAGAGCCCGACGCGGGGCTCGAACCCACGAACCGCGAGATCATGACCTAAGCGAAAGTCGGACGCTTAACCGACTAAGCCACCCAGGCGCCCCCCTGGGATGTTGTTTTGAACAAGGTGGTCAGGGAAGGCCTCACTGCAAGGACTTGAGGGGGGGGTGGGGGAGCCAGACTGGCACCCAGGGGCCCGTGCCGCAGGCAGAGGGAGCAGCCAGTGCAGACAGAGGAGGGTAATGTGCTACAGTTGAGGCCCGTGTGGCTGGAGCAGAGAAGACAGGGGCAAGTGATGGCAGAGGAGGACAGGGAGGTGACAGGGGCAGATCGTTTGGGCTGGGCCACAGGGACGACGCGGACTTTCACGCCAAGTGACGTGCAGCCGCGGGAGAGCTCAGGCCGAGGAGGGACACGATCTGACATAAGTGCCCACGGGTCCCTTTGGCCTGCACGCGGAGAGCGGACTTCGGGGGGCGGGCATGGGAGCAGAGGGGACACCCGGTAGGAGGCAGACAGGACCAGGGTGGGGGCGCCTTAGAGTTGTGAGAAGGGGACAGATTCTAGATAGACTTTGAAGACCAAGTCCACCGAGTTTGCTGGCTAATTAAACGTGGGACACGACAGGGGCGCCCAGGTGGCTCAGTCAGTTAAACATCTGACTCTTGATCTCGGCTCAGGTTCATGATCTCACGGTTCATGAGTTCAAGCCCCGCATCGAGCTCTGTGCTGATGGTGCAGAGCCTGCTTGAGACCAGGAGAGACTTGTCTCTCCTTCTCTCTGCCCCTCACCTGCTTGTGCTCTCTCTCTCTCCCTCAAAATAAATAAATAAGCTTTAAAAAAATGAACAAAGTGAGAAAAAGAAGAGTCAAGGACAACACAACACCAAGCCTTTCAGTCTCATTTAATCCCAAGGCAACCCCGTACCATGTGATCATTCTTTGGTGACAGACGATGAAACAGAGGTTCAGAGTGGGCCGGCAGCTCCACATCCCACAGGAAGGGGCAGAGCTGAGATTCAAATCCAGCTTCTGTCTCATCCCAGTGCCGGGCCTTTGCTGTCTGTGGACCCCACTGCCCAGGCCCGTTTGTAGCTGCCCTCAGGCCTGGGACAGAACGTGCCAGGCACCCATGGGCACCAGCTCAGTCTTTGGCTGCAGCATGGACTCCCCAGCGGGTGACTTCACAGGCTGCGTGCATTCCCTCGTGGCTTGTCACCCGCGTTGGGTAACTGGGTTTCTCTGCTCGCCCATGAACTCCTACGGGGCCCGACCGGGGCAGATTCATCACTGTCCCCGGCGTGTCCCCGACATCGCCCAGCCAGGGCCTGGCATGCGGTGGCCTTCATTAAGGCAACAAATATTTATGAAGCACCTACTTCATGCTGGGCTATGCAGGGGTGAGCCCTGGGCACCACCCTCCCGGGATTGACAGTCCAATAGGGAAGACAACCCCCCCCAGAAAGTGCCAGCCGAAGTTGGCACGGGGCCACCACCCAGCCTAATAAGGGGGTCTGGTAGGGGGGAGAGGGCCCGCGGAGCGTGAGAAAGAGCTTCGTGTAATTCAGGGACCTGCAGAAAGGCCGTGTGCCTTGGGCACGCTGCGGATGGCTGGGGGCGTAAGTTTGAGAAAGCTATAATGCGAGGTCAGCCTGCAGAGCTGGGGACCCGCGGGCTATCCTGGGGCTAGAGCCCAGCTTGGCCTACGGTTTCTGGAGTCAGATATGCCTGTCATCAGCTCAGAGCCCTCCTGTGGCTCCATTGCACCCAGGATAGGGGACAAAGCGGGGCCCTACAGGCCCCACACGATCTTTCCTTGTCACCTCCCTGCCCCTCTCTCCCCCTCACTCACTCCACGCCCGCTGCCCCGGCCTCCACACTGACACCCCGGCGGGGGCAGCCACGTTTCTGTCTCAGGGCCTTTGCACTGGCTGTTCCTCTGCCCAGAACGCTCTGCCCCCATGGCTACTCCCTCGGACTCCTTCAGATGTCAGATCAGATGTCACCCTCCTGGTGAGGTCTCCCTGATTATCCTTGTGATTATCCAGCTGTCCCCCCCTCAAGGCCCTTCCTTGCTTTGGGGGAGCACTCAAGAGAGTTACCCTGCTTTCTGGCTTTTCTTATTTAGTGTGTTTGCTCTCCGACCCCCTGGGTAGAGCATCAGCTCCATGAAGGCAGAGATCCCCGGTCGTGGCCCCAGGGGTCCCGCGGGACTGAGAACGTGGTAGGTGCCCAGGAAATGATGGTGGAAGGAACGAGAGACGGGGAGGAGGAAAGGAAGGGGAAAGGGGAAGAAAACAAGCAGATCCGTGTAAACACCACTAGCTTGGAGGCAGGAGTGTTAACGCTTCTCCCCTCCTGGACAGATCAGTGCTGGGCTGGGAAACTGAGGCACAAAGCAACACTGGGTGGCCCTCTTTGGGCGACTGGGGCACGGAGGGCTGGCCCAGGAGAGAGTCGCCGACGCCACCTGCTGGAGAGTGGTGTCATGACAGCCGCGCCCCCGCTGCTGCCTGCCCTGTGAANNNNGAGGAGCGGCCCAGGGGGCGTCCCCAGCGGAACTGCATAGTGACAGCGACGAGCCTCTTTATTCCAGAGGCCCCATGGGCGCCCCACCCTGTCAGTGCTATGCAGGAGAGCAGGGCTGCCCGGCTCCCCTGCTCCGCTTCACTCGGTCCCTGTACACCTGCCCCCCTTACAGCCAGAGGGCACCCCCACCTCTCCAGGAGGGGAGACCAGCCCCAGCTCCCTGAGGGCTGCACGGGGAGCCTCATAGAGGTGGTCACAGCCGCTCTGACTATCCGCCTGGGCCTGGGCAGCATCTGGTCATCTGGTCCCACCAGCCGAGAGAGAGGCAGCGAGGCCCCGGGGGCTCGTGACAAGAGCTGTCCTTGGGGCTAGAGGTACATCATCCGGCCTAGCAGGGGTCTCACCACCCACACGTCGTCCACAATCTTCCCGTCCTGCCAGGGACAAAAACAAAGGCAGTAATGAGAGCAGGAAGTTCTGATTAGGGGGGGGCAGGGGCCTGGATTCAAATTCCAGCTCTACTTCACCGGCTGTGAGAGATCGGGCAAATTGCTAGACCTCTCTGAACCTCAGTTTTCCTCATCTGAAAAGCGGGGATGATAGTAATGGCACCTACATCATAAATCTTGTAGGAATTAAATGAGATTATTTGTAGAGGGCTTTTTAAATTTAGTTTTTATTTGTGTTTTATGTTTATGTATGTTTTATTTTTGGTGCCAATTTTTATTTTTTACATTTTTTTGAGTTTATTTATTTTCAGGGAGAGCGCATGTGCACACGTGGGGGAGGGGCAGAGATAGAGGGAGAGAGAATCCTAAGCAGGATCCACTCTGCCAGTACAGAGCCCTACCTGGGGCTCAGACCCATGAACCATGAGATCATGAGCTGAGCCGAAACCAAAACCAACCGACTGAGCCACTCGGGCGCCCCAAAGGATGCTTTTAAAAGGGGGCGCCTGGGTGACTCAATCGGTTAAGTGTCCGACTTCGGCTCAGGTCATGATCCCACAGTCCTTGGGTTCGATCCCCACATCAGGCTCTGTGCTGACAGCTCAGAGCCTGGAACCTGCTTCAGATCCCGTGTCTCCCTCTCTCTCTCTGCCCCTCCCCCACCAGCTCTCTGTCTCTGTCTCTCAAAATAAAGACATAAAGAATATATATATTTTTTTTAAAAAAGGGGGCCTAGAGCATGGTGAGGATTGTATAAGTGTAGGATATTATTACAAGCACAAACTTCCATATTCTACACACCCAGGAGAACCAAATAGGATAACACATAAGCCTACCCCTGGAGCATGTGCCGCTCAATAAATGGAAGTTACTTATGATAAAAAGAACACAGTTGAGGGAAGGGAGAGGGGGAAAAAAAGAAAAAGAAGGAAAAAAAAAGAACATGGTCTTTGAGGTCATATCTCAGCTCTCTCAGCTCTGCAACCCTCCAGCTGTGTGACCCTTGGAAAATTACTTCCTGTCTCTGAGCCTCAGTTATCTCATCTGCAAAATGGAAAGAAAATCTGCCCCACGTGATTGCTCAAGTGATTCAAATACTATCAGATGGAAAGCGTCTAGCCCAGCACCTANTCTGTCTCTCAAAATAAAGACATAAAGAATATATATTTTTTTTTAAAAAAGGGGGCCTAGAGCATGGTGAGGATTGTATAAGTGTAGGATATTATTACAAGCACAAACTTCCATATTCTACACACCCAGGAGAACCAAATAGGATAACACATAAGCCTACCCCTGGAGCATGTGCCGCTCAATAAATGGAAGTTACTTATGATAAAAAGAACACAGTTGAGGGAAGGGAGAGGGGGAAAAAAAGAAAAAGAAGGAAAAAAAAAAAGAACATGGTCTTTGAGGTCATATCTCAGCTCTGCCACCCTCCAGCTGTGTGACCCTTGGAAAATTACTTCCTGTCTCTGAGCCTCAGTTATCTCATCTGCAAAATGGAAAGAAAATCTGCCCCACGTGATTGCTCAAGTGATTCAAATACTATCAGATGGAAAGCGTCTAGCCCAGCACCTAATATACAACAGGTGCTCAATAAATCATGATAATAACTGCTATTATTTTAAAATTATAGTGGCAACGGGGCGCCCGGGTGGCTCAGTCGGTTAAGCATCTGACTTCAGGTCAGGTCATGATCTCACAGTTTGTGAGTTCGAGCCCCAAGTCGGGCTCTGTGCTGACAGCTCAGAGCCTGGAGCCTGCTTCGAATTCTGTGTCTCTTTCTCTCTCTGCCCCTCCTCTACTTGTGCTCTGTCTCTCTTTGTCTCCCAAATAAATAAATGTAAAATAAATAAATAAAATGTAAAATTAAATAAATAAATGTAAAATAAAATATAATAAAATAAAAAAAAATTACAGGGGCAAAAAATAAAGAATAGTGAACCATGATTATCTGGGTCCATCTAAACATAAACCATTTCTACCACCCACACACCATATTCGTGTCCCTCTCCCTGCTCCCATCCCTCACCTTTATCAGCCCCTGCTTCATGTTGATAAATATCTATGGAATTTACCATGTTTGGGTAACTGTTCTTAGCACTTCTATATAATAAGTCATTCAACTATTATCATCCCCTTTAACAGATGGGGAGATTGTGGCTCAAATAGTTGAAATAAGTTGCTTGAGGTCATCCATCTGGTAAATAGCAGAGGCAGGATTTGAACCCAGGATTTCCAGCTCTGGAGTCCGTGTTTTTTGGTTTGTTTTTTAATTTTTTAATTTTTTTTTTTTTGAGAGAGAGAAAGTGTGAGCAAGGGAGGGGCAGAGAGAAGGAAACACAGAATTCGAAGCAGGCTCCAGGCTCTGAGCTGTCAGCACAGAGCCCGACTCAGGGCTCGAACTCACAAACTGGGAGTTCATGACCTGAGGGTAAATCGGCCGCGTAACTGAGCCACCCAGGTGCCCCTGAGGTCCATGTTTTTAACCACTCGGCTCCAGAACATGCCAGGCCCGGTCTCTCGGGCCGGTGTTTGGACCCCTGCTCACTGACCTGGTCGTCTGACACCTGCTGAATGTGAACGTGGGTCCCGTTGAGGATGTGCAGCCGCGTGTACCCGTACTCTTTCACGCGCAAGGCGCTCCAGGGCCGCGGGAAGAGGGAGAAGGGGGTCAGCCGCTCCTCGCAGCCCTGCCAGACAGAACCGTTCAGACCCAGGGCTGGGGAGGGTGGAGGACCCACAAGGAGCAGAAACAACCTCCCGGGCCAGGACCCTGCTGCCCCCAAGGAAGACAAAGTCTGTTAAGACTTGACCTCACTCATACTCAGAATTGAGGGTCTTGACCCAGCCAGGCTTCCTGTGCCCTGGGTCTCTGACTTCTAGAAAAGTGCACGGCTGGAAAAGACTGCCCACTGCAGCATTTTCCATAAAAGCCCTGAGCTGGAAGTTACCCAAATGCCCATCGGTGGGGGTCTGTTAAATAAATGATAGCACAGCCATCACAAAGCGGGCCCTACAGAAAGGTGGTCAAGATGTATAATGAAAGGGAAAATGCAATCAGAAGAATAGACAAAACCAGTGGCTCTCAACCTGGCTGCTCAGTAGACTCCCCAAGAAAGCTTTTTAAATCACCAGCGCCTGGGAGCGCCTGGGTGGCTCAGTAAGATAAGCGTCCCACTTCGACTCAGGTCATGATCTCATGGTCCATGGGTTCGAGCCCCGCGTCGGGCTCTGTGCTGACAGCTCGGAGCTCAGAGCCTGCTTCCGATTTTGTGTCTCCCTCTCTCTCTGCCCCTCCCCAGCTCACACTCTGTCTCTCAAAAAAAAAAAAAAGATATCAAAAAAAATCTAAATCACCAGCGCCTGGAGGAAACAGCATGCTCATTGTCTACAAGCAGCAGAAAACATCAGGCGACATGAGCAGAGACTGCGAGGGACCACCATCACTGCAGTAACGACTGGAAGCAGCCATCGCTGCAATAACAGGTGGAAGCAGCCATCGCTGCAATAACAGGTGGAAGCAGCCATTGCTGCAATAACAGGTGGAAACAGCCATTGCTGCAATAACAAGTGGAAGCAAGAATCATCAATAGATGGTGAAACTAACTAATGGTGAAAGTTTGAGGAATAGCCAGATATTGGCAGAGTCCCAAATGATCTCTCCAGGAATAATATTAGTAGTAATTATATACACTATAGTAATTAATATTAATAACAGAACAATAACTACAACAAATAAAATAATAACATAAAATAGAGATTAAAACAAAGGCNTGAAAACAGCCATTGCTGCAATAACAGGTGGAAGCAAGAATCATCAATAGATGGTGAAACTAACTAATGGTGAAAGTTTGAGGAATAGCCAGATATTGGCAGAGTCCCAAATGATCTCTCCAGGAATAATATTGGTAGTAATTATATACACTATAGTAATTAATATTAATAACAGAACAATAACTACAACAAATAAAATAATAACATAAAATAGAGATTAAAACAAAGGCGGCTAAATGTTCACATTCGGGAAATGTTGGTAAAGGGGACATGGAAAGTCTTTGTACTTTTGCAACTTTTCTGGAAGTCTGCAATAATTTCAAAAATTTAACTCAAAGAAAAAACTAATCTTTGCTGATTAAAGTTCAGAACAGCGATCACACAGGGGTATGAGGCATCTTCTGGTGCTGATCACAGTCTATTTCCTGCTCCAGGGGGTGGTCAACACTGGGCCAACACCAGGCCCCTTTCTTGCAGATCCTGGTGTTTGTTCTGGAATGGGGCCCAGACACTAGAGTTTTAGAACTTCCCCATGGTACGCGCGCCAAAGCTGAGAACCCCTAGGGTATGAAGCATGATCCAAGTTGTTTTTTAAAAGTGGGCGGTACAGTACCACATCTCTATCAAGACCATGACTCCACTGCACACACAGAGAACATTCTGAAATGCCATCCAAGAGCCAGAATCACAGAGAGCGGGATGCAAAGGGGTGTGGAGGGCTGGCGCTCACCTCCTGTCCTCCGCACTGTTTGAATTTTTGTCACAAGTGGCTCTCACACGTTGATCTTACTAAATTGGCAAGAGCCGGCTTAAAAAGCAAGCCCTCTCTCCTCGCAGAAGTGAGTGATTCTAAGGCAGAGAGGGGGAGGGCAGAAAAACACATCCCGGAGCACCTTGGAGGGTCGGGAAATAGGGAAGCGCTCACAAAATGACAGGGGCACGTCGAAAACCACAGGACCTGACCGGAAGAGCTCCCAGCGGCCAAAGCAGAAGCGGGCTGAGCAGTAAGGTACCAGCAGTCATATCAGATTATTGCCCACAGGATAAAATAATTACCCACGAGTCCAGACTGGTATAAATCAATAACTAACTACATAAATGGAACCGAAGGGACAACATTTCCACACGGGAGGCTTCTAATGAATAAATCTAGAAGGAATGAGTGAACTAGAAGCTCCCCATCAGAACAGCACAGTAATAATTCTGGCAGGCCAGACCCACCGAGGGATTCAAAAATCAGTGCATGAAAACTTGAGGAGAGAGGGGATATTTGCATGGCTGCAACAGATCTCCCTGAAGATACTTATTCATTAGAAAGGGAGCTGGGGCACCCGGGTGGCTCAGTCGGTTAAGCATCCGACTTCGGCTCAGGGCATGATCTCATGGTTCGTGGGTTCGAGCCCCGCTTCGGGCTCTATGCTGTCAGCTTGGAGCCTGGAGCCCGTCTTCGGATTCTGTGTCTCCCTCTCTCTCTGACCCTCCCCTGCTCTCTCTGCCTTTCAAAAATAAATAAAAAACAAAAAAGAAAGGGAGCTATAAGAAAGAACTTTACGGTGGAAGAACCCAAGAGACACCTCTTTCACCAGGTGATGCAGAGAAACACCTCCAGGATGAGACAGGTGGGAGGGCACGTCATCCTTGGTCACACCGTCACTTCTTCTGGGACTCTCTTGCCCAAAATGCATAGCCAGAGCCTCAGCATCAGACACACCCAGACCAAAGGGCCATTCTTCAAAACAACTGGCCAGGAGTCTTCCAAAATGTGAAGGATGGAAGACAACGAAAGACTGAGGAACCGTCATTGATCGGACAAGACTAAGGAGACGTAAGAACTAGAGACGGTGTGGGAGTCCCAGAACCAAAAGCAGTCGTTAGTGGAAAGTTCGGTGGAATGGGAATGGTCTGGAGTTCAGCTGCGATGACACTAATAAGAAGCCCTCTGCCTCTGGGTCTGTCGGTAACCTGGGCAATCCCACCACTTACTGAACCACTACTGAACAAGCATTTGAGTGCCTCACCTCTGTTTCCACATCTGTACAATGGGCATGCTACTAGGCGTACCTAAGTTCTAGGGTTGAGAGTTGGTGACAGTGACTGCATAAAGCACATGGTACTGGGGCCGGTACAAGAGGCCATCAAAATCAAGAGGCAAGAAGCCGAAGGCACCCCCCCCTTCCCGCCCTGCTCACAGCAGATCCGGTGATGATGTGGACAGGGCCTCGAGGGTTGGTGTACGGCATCTCTCGGCTGCCATTAAATACCTGGAGAAGGGAGCAAGGGGGAGGGGCACGTCACACCAGGCCACGCCCTGGGGCGTCCGGGGGTCCACTGCCACCAGCCACATGGGCCCTCGGCCCTCTCTGAGCCTCACCTGGTAGTTGTAGATGGGCCACAGCCGTTCGTACGAGTGTTCATGAGCCCACAGCTGCAGATCGACCCCTGAGGCAGAAAAAGTGGGCGTCAAGCCCCTTGATCCTGGAGAGATGAGGCAGCTGGAAGTCCCCCCCAGGTCACTCACCATATTTGTAGAAAAGGTCCTCCAACCCATACAACTTGCCGAGGAGGCCTTTGCGAACCTGGGCGGGAGGAGCGAGGAGGTGAGTGGAGACTCAGGCCAGCCCTCCACGTGGCTCTTGGCACCCCGCCCCAGGGAGGGGGTCCTCACCTTGCTTTCGTGCCATGTACAGTCATCCAAATCAGCATTGGAACAGTACATGGGCCGGTGGCCCATGGTGATGATCCACGGCCGGGCTGCCCGGTTCTTGTTGGCTTTCTAGAGAGCAGGGCCCAGAGTGAGAGGTAGGGATGGGGGAGGGGAGGGGCAGCTGGTCAGGGGATTAGAGGGGACCTCAGTCGGGTTACCTGGAGGTCGTTCTCCAGCCAGTGGAACTGTCTCTCTACCAGGTGGTGGCCGTAATTGAGGAAGAAATACACTTCGGTGGAGAAGGAGATGATGTGCGCAGGGCCCAGATCCCAGCTGGAGGGGTCAAAGGGCACGGGTCAAAGGTGGGGTCTCCCGCACGGGGTCAAAGGAGGTCTCACCCTTGGGAGGAGAGAAACCAGTCCCCTAGGCCCCCCCATATTACCTGTACCACAGGCCTTGGTTGTTCCCCGGCATGCTGAAGCGAGCCTTGTAGTGAGAGAAGTTGCTGGATAAAAGAAAGTAAAAGGGTGGAAAGAGGGTCTGGGTTCTCGGATCCCACCCCCATCTGGTCTGGCTCCCAGCCTAGCCCTTATCGCCTCTCCCACTACCGCTAATCAGCTGCCAAAGCGTGAGGAACTAAGGTGAGACGAGGGGAAGGATGCATCCGTTTCCCTAGGTCAGGCCCTCGCCCACCCAAAGCCCTGGGCCCTCACTAGCGCTCTTCGTGATTCCCAGGGCATGTCATGTATGGCAGGCTGGCGGCCACAGGTTCGATGAGCCGCATGAACTTGTCGCCGACGCGGGCATTGTCCTGATCCATATTGTAGGCAAAGTCTCCTGGAGGCGGGGGGAGGGGCAGGGACAGAGTGAGGCTCTCCTTCCGCCAGGAGGAGAGAGCTGGTTGCTCGGCAGCGGGCAGCGGTAACCCCTAGCTCCGAGCCATCCTGGCTATCGATCCCTACCCCACCCCCACTCCCATGTGCACTTGGAACTGTTTCCCGAACCCTCGGTCCCTGAGCTCCCCACCCCCGGCAGGACTGTGCTGGTCTCCTGTGCTCTGATCATACCAGCCCACATCTCTGCCCGCCCTCTGGTCCCCTCCCACGACAACGACGTTAAGGCCGACACAGTCTGATACTGGTTTTGAACCAGGCACAGTTCCAAATGCTTGACATACTTAATCACCTGAATCTTCAATACACCCTCTGAGGTGGATGTTATGATGACCCCACTTCAAATGGGGAAACTGAGGCCCAGAGGGGCTAAGCACCCATGCAAGGTCACAAGGCTGACTAGTTAAGAGCCAGGAATCAAACCGAGAGTCCTGATTCCAGAGTCTGCGGCTTTGAAACTTATCAGCCCCAATCTTTCTCTCCCATCTGTTCCCCTGTCCCCCGAAGCCACAGCAGCAATGATAATGACAATGAATAGGCAGCACTTACAGCATGCTGGGCAATGTCAACTATGTAGTCATCACGACAGTCCCGTGAATGCTGACCCAGTCTCAGCTCCCACAGTAATAACACAGAGGACAAAAACAAGGCTCTTCGTGTTGGAGCTGGGATTCTAACCCGGGCGTTCTGGTTAACCTCAGACCCCATCGTCAAGACCAGTCTCATCCCCGTCCCTCCAAAACCACACAGGCCCCAGCGTGGGCCCCTCAACAGTACCGCCTTGGCCTCCCACCCACGCCCCAGGCCTCCCCCCCAGGCCACCCTTGCCAATGCCTCACCCACATGGAGCACAGCATCGTACATGCCCTGCTGGGTGTCCCTGCGCAGCCGGGGTAAGGCCTTCGGGTTGTCAGCCCCCAGGTCCCCAAACACAGCCAGGCGGGGACTCCAGCGGGGACTGTTCTTCAGGGCCCTGAAGCGGAACCGACGGCTCCAGCCCCGAGAACTGCCGCAGCGGTAAACTGAAGCAAAGGGAAAGGTCCCGGTCAGCAAGGAGCACCCCAGGCCGTCTCCTCCACCCCCCCTCCGTCTTCAGCTGGTGGGGGGAGGCAGCGGGGGATTGGAGGGTTCTGACCCGTGCCCTCTGGTCCACGCAGCCCCAGACCCCAGCGCCGTCCATTTTCACCCCAGAGTCTCCTACAGTAGGGTCCAGATAAACAGAGTAGTCACCGGCCCAGCCCGAGCCCCCCACAGTGGTAGCTTCCGTCTACACCCCACTCCTCTTCCTGCTCCCCACAACACTTGGGCCCGGGTCCCCTCTCACCATACTGGACCCCTGGGAGCAGCCCCCGCAGCGTGACTCGGTGTATGTAGAACTTCCGCCGGAGAACCCCCCCATCCGTGAAGTGGCTGAAGGTGCCCTGGGCCCGGAGGGGCAGGGGCCCCGTCAACTGCCGTCCATACTGCACTTCAGAGTGGGTGGGGACCCATGTGGTCCAAGTTACAGTCATGGAGCCTGGCTCACCTGGGGAGAAAGGAACAGACTGGGGCTGGGCGGTGAGGCCTGAGCGGGGATGGGGGCGGGGAGGGAAGGACGCGCACAGAGCGCGGGGTGATCGCTGAGAGCTCCGGAACACTTAGCCCCAGGGACACAGGTTCGGAGCTCCCCAGGTTCAATCCCAGCCCTGCCGTTTCCAAGCCGTGCTTCCCTGAGCAAGTTGCTTCACCCCTCTGAGCCCCAGTTTCCTCATCCGTAAGGTAAAATAATACTAATATCTACTTACTTTATAGGGTTTTTATGAGGCTTAGGTGCGTAAACCCAAGTAAAGCACTTGCAACAGTTNAGAGCCCGACGCGGGGCCCGAACCCACGAACCGCGAGATCATGACCCAAGCGAAAGTCGGACGCTTAACCGACTAAGCCGCCCAGGCGCCCCAGTGCTGCGTTATTCCTATCATTAGTCACTCTGTGCAGATCTCGTGCCATTTCACATACGTGATATTTTTTCTTAACGTTTATTTATTTGAAAGAGAGAGAGTGAGAGAGCACTAGCTGGGGAGGGACAGAGAGAAAGAGAGAGAGGATCCCAAGTAGGCTCCCCATTGTCACCCAGGCACTTCCACGCATATTATTTAGGGGTTAGACACTCAGATCACTAGAAGCCTGCTGGGTAATATAAACGGGGACAAGGGCCGGCCTGAAGCAGTAAGGCAGCAAGGAGTTAGGGAGTGTGTGACACACTGCAGACCCTGCAGTGTCTAAAAGGGACAGTCATCGCTCGCTCTGGCGACAGCCACCACGCGGGCCCAGTGCCACTAAATCTGTCAACTTCTGCAGCAAGTCTCTATGTGGTGGTTTTTATTTTATATATAAATATACAAATCCAAACTTTTAAAAACCGTTTTTAAAGTTTATTTATCTATTTTGAGAGAGAAAGAGGGGGAGAGAGAGAATCCAAAGCAGGTTCCACGCTTTAGCACAGAGCCCGATGCAGGGTTCGATTCCACGAACCGAGAGATCACATCCTGAGCTGAAATCAAGAGCCAGCCCCTTGAGGCGCCTGCGTGGCCCAGTCGGTTAAGCGTCCGACTTCGGCTCAGGTCATGATCTCACAGTTCGTGGGTTCGAGCCCCGTGTCAGGCTCTGTGCTGACAGCCAGCTCAGAGCCTGGAGCCTGTTTCGGATTCTGTGTGTGTCTCCCTCTCTCTCTGATCCTCTTCTGCTCACGCTGTCTCTCTCTCTAAGAAATAAATAAATGCTTAAAAAAATTTTTTTAAGAATTCCTAAATGTCAGCAACCAAACCAAGGTTTTAAACATACCACACGGAATAGTATGATGTTAAGAGCACGAGTTTTGGTTCCAGCAACATGAAAATGGACACCACTGTCTATAATCACAAAATATCACAAAGAAGCAAAATGCCCATCCAAAAGAGGGACTGAATAACTATGTACCATCCAGACAGCATGAAGCAGCTGTCCAAAGAGGACAAGTTCTAGAACTGATATGGACCGATGTTCCAGGACATCCAGTGAAGTAAAGAAAGCAAAGTACACGAGAGTAAGCTGTAGTCAGCTACTCTTCATGTAAGAGGATATACGCAAGTAGCTACTCATTTCTTTCTTTTTAAAAAATTTTTAAATGTTCAAGTGGGGCTTGAACTCAAGAACTGCAAGATCATGACGTGAGCTGACGTCAAATGCTTAATCAACTGAGCCACCCAGGTGCCCCCGCTTTTTATTTTTTTTAATGTTTATTTATTTATTTTGGGGGAGAGAGAGAGCAGGGGAGGGGCAGAGAGAGGGACAGAAAATCCCAAGCAGGCTTTACATTCTCAGCGAATCGTGAAATCATGACCTGAGCTGAAATCAAGAGTCAGACACTTAACCGACTGAGCCACCCAGGCGCCCCACTCCTATTCACTTTTTAAATATAGTGGGGAGCCTGGGTGGCTCAGTCAGTTAAGTGTCCGACTTCAGCCCAGGTCATGATCTCACAGTCTGTAGGTTTGAGCCCTGCATCGGGCTCTGTGCTGACAGCTAGTTCAGAGCCTGGAACCTGTCTTCAGATTCTGTGTTTCTCTCTCTCTCTGACCCTCCCCTGCTCACACTGCCTCTCTCTCTCTCTCAGAAATAAACATTAAAATTTTTTTTAAAAATTTTAAATACAGTTACGTCTGTTGGTCAGTCTTTATATTCCATACTGGCTTCTCCCCACATCCTGAGTGGTTTTAATTGTTAGTTTATTTGGGGAGTATGTGAAGGAAATGTGAAACATGACTATAATTCTAAGAGTCAGAATTACACAAAAAAGGTAGTGTTTTCCCTCCTGGTCTTTCCCGCTCTGCTCCTGTTCCCCCTTTTCCACCCCATCCCCACCCATCCCATGTAAGTAACCCATCTTTCCTTTCTGCTGTATCCTTCTGGTACTTCTTTCGTAGAAATGAGTAGCTACCAGGGCGCCTGGGTGGTTCAGTCGGTTAAGTGTCTGACTTTGGCTCAGGTCATGATCTTGCAGTTCTTGAGTTCAAGCCCCACATCAGGCTCTGTCCTGAGAGCTCAGAGCCAGGATCCTGCTTCGGATTCTGTGTCTCCCTCTCTTTCTGTTCCTCCCCTGCTTGTGCTCTGTCTCTCTCTCTCTCAAAAATAAATAAACATTAGAAAAAAAATTTAAATGAATAAAGTAGCCACACTGAAGGGGGGGGAGTAATCATGGGAACTAGGTTTTGAATGGACACTGAAAGACTATAGAGAAAAGACACAAACCTCCAGTTAGAAAATAAATAAGTCACAGAGATGAAACAAGCACAGCATAGGGAATATAGCCAATTCGTAACGACATTGTGTGGTGACAGATGGTGTCTACACTCACCGTGCTGAACGGTGAATAAGATATAGAACTGTCAAATCACTATATTGTACACCAGAAACTAATACAACATTGGATGTCAACTTATACTTCAGTAATAAAAGAATGTTTTTAAAAAGACTAGAGAGGGGCACCTGGGGCTCAGTCGGTTAAGTGTCCGACTTTGGCTCAGGTCATGATCTCACGGTTCGTGGGTTCGAACCCCGCGTCAGTCTCTGTGCCGACAGATCAGAGCCTGGAGGCTGCTTTGGATTCTGTAACTCCCTCTCTCTCTGACCCTCCTCTGCTCACACTGTCTCTCTCTTTCTCAGAAATTAAATAAATAAATAAATAAATAAGCAACCAAAAACCTCTCTCCTTTCAGAAAAGCAAAAAATAAAAAAATAAAACTACAGAGAAAAAAGACCATACACACGTCATCATCTAGTAAATGTTCTCATGGGGATGCAGACAAATGATTCTGGAACCGCTTTAGGCCCATATTTGCGTTGAACAAATAAGTAAGTATATCGTAGAAGTGGAAGGTAGATTTCTTCATGCTGGAGACAGAAATTACACACAAGGAAGGAAAAATGCCGGAATAAATCCTTGATGTTGGACTAGAATCAGAGGTATCAGCATGATCTCATGGTGCGTACAGTACAGACACAGACAGACACGAAAATAGAGATTGTATGCATGTGTGTGTAACACCCACATGTGCTGCCTAGCTCTGTTTTTGAAAGGGCCTGGCAGCAATGATACCTCAGTAGCCGCGAGCACACTGTGTGCTCAGATCTTGGTTTCTAAACACCTGTTCTCCAGTGAAAGAAACTGGGGCTCCTTGGATACGTGGTCGATTTCAAAGATGGGGCAGGAAATACACAAGATAAGCCTGGAATAACCTATGGTCCCAGAAAAAGTGGAATTGCTCAAAAAATGATGGAGGCTTATTAAAAGAACACAGGAGCCAATCTGAAGGAATTCCAAAAGACCAAATCTGGGACAATTTGAGCCACAAAGTCAACAACAGTAGTCTTGTACATTTAACCAACGGAATAACAGTAAGTATCTATAAGTCTATACTGGAATGAATGAATGAATGAATGAATGAGGGAAGGAATAGCTTTCCTTACAACAAAATTTCTGTTAGATGGAGACAAGGAATTAGAAAGTTACAAAATCACAATTAGGCAAACACCACCTAACAATTGTCACAGGCAAGATCCACTGACAGATGGCAAAATGAGCTGGTGAAATCTTCAAGAGAAACATGAGTTTGCACGGTCTCAAGGAATCTCCTCCAAGATATTTATTAATTACAAAGGGAAGAATAAAAATCCTACAGTGGAGAAACCCAGCGCGCACCCCTGTAACCAGGCAGCAAAGGTTAACATCATTCGTTAACAGTAATAAACTGTGTCGGCATCATGAACTCTCTGATACCAGGCACCGGGAAAGACACAACATCACAGCTGCGATTAGTCTTGCCAGAAAAGCACATAACTTCATCCTAATCTTGAGAAAGTATCTGACAAACCCCAAATGAGCGCTCCCCTACAAAATAACTGCTCGTGGAGTGCCTGGGTGACTCAAGTCGGTTGAGCGTCCAACTTCAGCTCAGGTCATGATCTCACGGTCTGTGAGTTCCAGCCCCACATCAGGCTCTGTGCTGACAGCTCAGAGCCTGGAGCCTGTTTCAGATTCTGTGTCTCCCTCTCTCTCTCTGTCCCTCCCCAGCTCATGCTCTTGTCTGTCTCTCTCAAAAATAAAATAAAACACTTAAAAAATAATAAAAAATAGAAAAATAATCTTTAAAAAGCCTCCTCTCTGTACCCATGAGAAACCAAATTTTCTTCCTATATGTCATCCAAAGCAACCTATGGAAACAGCAGCAGAAGCAGATGTGGGGAAACTCTGGCCATCTCCTATTAAGCTAGACATTAAAGAGACTTAAAAAGATGTAAACCAAAGCTCACCAATTTCTCACGAAGTTTCTTTGCTTTTGTATAGTTATTTCTCCAGAAAAATGCCATATATCTTAATGCAGAGCGGATTTACTAGTGTTCATCTTAAATGCCTCCATTTTAGTTTCTAATATGGCAAATGTTTGGATATAAGTCCCATAAACTCAAGTTCTTTGAGGTTCTCAATAATCCTTAGCTTCACCAAAGATGAGACAAAAATATATGAGAAGCATGATACAAAGCTCCGCTTTGCCGTTTTGCAGGTAATATCTCGTTTTCTCCCTACTATGAGGTCACACTAACATTTTCCGTTGTCCAGATGAAGAAGCTGAGACCAGAGAGGTCAAGTCACTCGCCCATAGTCACGCAGCAGGCAAGTAGGATTAAACTACTTAAACTGGGATTAAAACCCAAGAAGTTTGGGTACAGAGGCTCCAGGGTCCACCACAGGGCACCACCACCCCTAGATCAAGGATCAGGAGGCAGCTTTGTGGGGACACAATGGGCAAAGACAACAAACAGCGGCCCCCTTTGGGGAACTTACTAGGGGTGGACACGTAATCATTTCCCACACAGCCAGATGCACCACTGCTTCGAGCCCCCATTTCACAGAGGCAGACAACTGAGGCCCAGGAAGGGCAAGGCCAAGGTCCCACAACAATCTGCACGGGATCCCGGAGCCCCCGACCCACTGGGCCTCCCTGGAAGTGCTCACAGAAACTTACCCGGGTAGGACAGGTGAACTTGCTCAGGGGCGGCGCTGGGGGCCTCCCGGGCCCCTCGGACTCCGAGGGAGCAAACCAGGAGCACACAGCAGCCGGCCCAGCAGGGACACAGGGGGCGCATGGTAAGGGGACGGTGAGGGGCAGACGGGGAAGGAGAGGGGTCCACAGTAGATCGGATTCAGGGACAGCACGAAGGTCAGGGACAGCACGAAGAGACTGGGCTGGAGAGCAGAGGGAGGTCCGGCAATGCTGGCGGGGAGGGAGGCAGGATGGTTATCCAGATGCTGCAGAGAAAACAAGCACCGCGATCGTTACCAAGCGCCGAAGGTCCTGAGACGAGCTGTGTGCTAAGCGCTTTGCATAGATGAAGTCACGGGAGCCTCACAACATTCCTATGTGTGGCGGCTGCTGCGAACACCCGCGACATATCCCAGGGGAGGAAAATGAGCAACAGTGATTCAGTGCACGGCTAGGATGTCGTGGACCCAGGGGTCCTGGCTCCAGCGCCCCTGGTGTTAAGCGCAGCTCACTCTCGGGAGAGGTTTGGGAGCGGGGCGGGGGCTGGGTGTAGGTAGTTGCCCTTGGCAACGCCACATCCAGCGAGTCCCCCCCCTGCTGTCAAGCCGGAGTCTTGGACCTTACTGCCCCCGCCCCTGTATAGCATTGCACGCTGCTCTCAGACCTCATCGCTCTCTGTTTGGTCCTCCAGCCTTCCATGCTGGTGTTAGTGACCCCAATCCCGCACTGCCCTCCCCAGATCGCCCCGGAATTCCGTCCGACCTGGAGCGGCCCCAGCCTCTCTGCCCTCTCCCTAGCATCCCATCCTGCCTTGGTGACCCCAAGCCCCCAGCGCTGCACCTGCACACCCACCCTTCTGGCCGGCTCCCCTTCGTTCTCCAGCTCCCCCAGGACCTGCCGGGGCACAACCGGGTTGGGACCGTCAGCCCCGACCCTAGGAGCTGGAGCGGGGGACGCCCTCCCAGTCCCCTGCTCACCCTCGGGGGCGCCAGCTGCCCGCATGCGCGTCTCTGGCCATCCGTGCGGCGGCGGTATTTATGAGTTTGAAGGCATCGTGGCACCCTGCCGCCCACAGCCGTCCCAGCCCCGGAAGAGCCTGCCTTCTCGAGGTGACAGGCTCCCCAGACAGCCCGGGCCCCGGGCCACACAGGTCCGGCCGGTCCTGGGCGCCCCACCCCCTACCCAGGGTGGGGCCTGGGATGGGGGACCCAGAAAGCTTTGGTACGCAGCAGCCGCCACCGCCAGGCTGACCACCGGATGAGCGCGAGACAGGTAAGGCTGAGCTGGTCCCCCGGGCGCCCCACCCCAGGGCACCGACCCTGACTCGCACCCCCCGCCCTGCCAGATCGCGCGGTAGCCCCGCGTGCCAGCAGCAGGGTCTGCGACCCAGGGGATTCCCAGGTCCCTTCCAGCCGCCTCATCTTCCTCTAAACTCCTTCCGCCTTCCTCCTCCTCCAAGCTTAGCGCACGGATTTTTCCCCCAGAACCCCCGCGCAACCCCGGGGCACACTGAAAACACAAAATCAAAATCCAAGAAAGACAGTGCCGCTTCTGGGCTGTGCGCCCTAGGGGGGTTACTTAACCTCGCCGAGCCACGGCAGCTTCACGTGCAAAACGAAGATATTAATAGCACATACCCTATGGGCTGTTGTGAGGATTAAACCAGGGGAGGCAGGCAATTTCATGCTGAGAAACAGACTGGCCCAGAGTCAGG
>NW_027531899.1:1442288-1453993 GCF_008692635.1 Crocuta crocuta
AAATCAGCTGCTTTATTATTATTATTATTATTATTATTATTATTATTATTATTGCATGAACTCCAGAAATTGGTCTGAGGTCTAGGTGGGAGCAAGTGAGAATTTCCCCCGAAAACCTTTGTGAGCTGTTTGAAGGTTGAGAGTGGCTTCCGGCAAAATATGTTTGGGGGGTTCCTACCGCAGCAGAAAAGGTTTGGAGGGTCCAGGTTTTCAATTGTTCTCTCTTCCTGTCAACAGATAAAATGACCCAACCTATTTGGCTTTCGTAATTCAAAGTATAGCAATGTCCCCAGGTTGGGCACAACAGATTTCAGAGTGATACCGAAGGGCGGAGGGGTTCCAGATGGCCCCTTTGCTGTTTGGAATTTTTCCCACCTTCCAGAGACTCCGTTACAGCTTAAACCGTAATAATAAGCAACTCTTTTCTCCTCAAACACCCTCCATTCCAACCCCTGCCCCCACCAATTGTAACTTGCCCTTGGTTTTAGGTTTTCTTGCAGAAGCTGAGGCTTCTAAACTTTTTTTTTTTTAAATGTTTTTATTTGTTCCTGAGAGAGAGACAGCGAGAGCAGAGGAGGGTCAGAGAGAGAGGGAGACACAGAATCTGAAACAGGCTCCAGGCTCTGAGCTGTCAGCACAGAGCCGGACGTGGGGCTTGAACCCACGAACCGTAAGATCATGACCTGAGCCGACATCAAGAGTTGGAGGCTTAACCGACTGAACCACCCGGATGCCCCAATATTGAAATATTTTTAAAACAAATATGCGATACAGTAAGATATGCACTTCTTTCTTAATAAATTAGGCTTCAAGATCTAGTGCAGGTTCAGAAAATAAATTATGGTAAACTTGGACGATTTGATGAGTGTACAGATGTTTGAGTGGCCTGCAATGACTCCAGTGGGATTTGAAGACATCTTTGATTTCTTCTCACGGCAGAGCTGGAAGTCCGAAAGTAGGACAGAAGGATGTGATAAATTTCAATCACAGCAGCCCCTCTGTATCCTCTTAAAAATTACTGAGGACTCCAAAGAGGGTTTTGTATATGTATATATATATGTATATGGGTTATATCCATTGCTACTTATCATGCAAGAAAAATAAAAGGAGAGGTTTTTTTTTTAAAAGGAGAGGTTTTTAAAAACTTTTTCTTAATGTTTATTTATTTTTAAGAGAGAGAGACAGAGACGGAGTATGAGCAAGGGAAGGGCAGAGAGAGAGGGAGACACAGAATCCCTCAGACACAGAATCTGAGCTGTCAGCACAGAGCCCGATGCAGGGCTTGAACTCACAAACCGCAAGATCATGGCCTGAGCTGAAGTCAGATGCCCAACCGACTGAGCCACCCAGGTGCCCCGAGAAGTTTTTATTTAGTTTGTCTATTTGGGGGGGGGGGGGGGGCAGAGAGAGAGAGAGAGAGAAGAGAATCCCAAGCAGGCTCTCTGTTGTGAGCATGGATCCCCACGCAGGGCTGGATCTCATGGCCCATGAGATCATGACTTGAGTCGAAATCAAGAGTCCCACACTCAACCGAGTCGCCCACGGGCCCCTAAAGTGAGCAGTTTTTAAAACGCAGCAGTACACACGCATACACCCCATTAGCCATCCTACCAATGATGTTAGGACAGGTAACATTTCACTTTGGAGAGTGAAAAGGACAAACACAGTTCAGTATTACTATGAAAATAGTTTTGGGGAGCCTGGGTAGCTCAGTTGGTTAAGTGTCAGACTTTTGATTTCAGCTCAGGTCATTCTCGGGGTTCATGAATTCAAGCCCCCCATCCAGCTCTGGTCTGGTGGTGCAGAGCCTGCCTGGGATTCCCTCTCTCCAGCTCAGTCTGCCCCTCCCCCAGTCACGTGCAGCCGCATATGAACGCACTGTCTCTTTCTCTCAAAAATAAAAAAACTTGAGGGGCGCCTGGGTGGCTGAGTCGGTTAAGCATCCGACTTCGGCTCACATCATGATCTGGAGGTTGTTGAGTTCGAGTCCGGCATTGGGCTCTGTGCTGCCAGGTCAGAGCCTGGAGCCTGCTTGGGATTCTGTGTCTCCCTCTCTCTGCCCTGTCCCCATCTCAAAAATAAATAAACATTAAAATTCTTTTTAAAATAAATAAAAACTTGAAAAAGAAAGAAAATAGTTTTGACCTCATTCACGCCCTGAAAAGGGTCTTGGGGATTTACGGGGGGTTCCCCAACCCCATTTTGAGGACTGCTGAGTTAAAGGGGAGTGAAAGCAAAGAGGTCATTGGCTTTCCCATCCAGAATCACATAGTCCCTGAATTCCATCCACCAGCTCCGGGTAAAAGCCCCACCAGAAAAATAAATAAGTCAAAAAAAAATTTTTTTTAAGCCCCACTGGAATTGTACCCTGACGTCTGACGTGGGGGGCGGGGGCTCCCAGCTCCCTATGCCCCGCCCCCCAGTCCTGCTCCAATCACAGCTTTCCCCTGTTGTCAGGAGGCCATGGAGCTGTTTCCAGGTCCTCTCATCAGACGGCTCTGTGTTTTGAGAAACAGGCTTCCACTTCCCCATTTCTGCTTCTCCTTAGAGAGGAGAATCTCATGGTGATGAACAGAGCTCTGCTCTGGGGCCAGATGACCTGGGATTAGATCTAGCTCTAGCGTTGACTGACTTAGGCCAAGTTACTGAACTTCACCTTAACCTCAGTTTCCCCATCTGTTAACTGGGAATAATGATAGTAACTGTCTCAGAGGGTTGTTATAAAGATTAAATAAGGTAACAGGTATAAACAACTTGGAACAGTGCCCAGTGCAAAGCAAGTGCCACGCACGTCCCTTCCAGTGATTATTATATCAGAGACATCTGGCCTGCTCAGTTTGTGAGGTGAGGCTGTGATGAGCTTATTTTTCCAAATCATTCAAAAAATATATTTTTAATGTTTATTTTTGAGAGAGAGAGAAACAGAGTGCAAGTGGGGGAGGGGCAGAGAGAAGGGGAGACACAGAAGCCCAAGCAGCCTCCAGGCTCTGAGACCCACGAATCTGTGAGATCATGACCTGAGCCCAAATCAGCCACTCAACCAACTGAGGCACCCAGGCGCCCCTCTAAATCATTTTTAAATTATCTGAACCTTCTTCATTGTGAAATAGGACATACATATACAGACTACCTGAAACATAAATGGTCCACTTCCTGAATTAGGACAAAGGGAACATACCTGTGTAACCACCACCTGGGTGAGGAAACAAATTCTACCAGCTTTCCATAAGCTCCTCCCCACCTCCTCCCAGGCACTACTTTCTCCCTCCCTGAGAAGGCGCCTACTGGACTGACTTTGACCTGGTTTACGTTTTACTGCCTAAGCATGCCTCCTTAGAGACAGGCATTGCATTGTGCCTCTTTTCCACATGATCTAAATAACATTACACAGTATGAACTCTTGTGTCGGCTTCTTTCACTCGACGCTACGATTGTGAAATTCATCCAGGTTGGGTGTGTGACGTGATCCAGTTCTCGTCGCCGAGTAGTATTCCATTGTGCAAATATGCCACAATATGCTATATGTTTACACACCAAGTGGCTATGGAAATTTAAGTTGTTTCCATTTTTGCTCTTGCAAATAATATGTAATGAACATTTTGGTCTGGTACGTTCACAACGTGGAGTGGTCAACATATACAGCTCACCCTTGAACAACATAGGTTTAAACTGCATGGGCCCAGGGACGCCTTGGTGGCTCAGTTGGTTGAGGGTCTGACTGTGTCCCAGGTCATGATCTCAGAGTTCTTGGGTTCAAGCCCCGCATCGGGCTCCCCGCTTGGGCTCTGTGTTGACAGTTCAGAGCCTGGAGCCTGATTCAGATTCTGTGTTTCCCTCTCTCTCTCTCTGCCCTACCCCTGTGTGTTCTCTCTCTGTCAAAGATAAACATTTAAAAAATAAATAAATTGGATGGGTCCACATATCCATAGACTTTGTAAGTACAGTATTGTCACTATATTTTCTCTTCCTTATGATTTTAAAAATTTATTTGTGTCCCCTCTTATTTTTTTAAAGATTTTATTTATTAATTTATTTATTTTAGAGAGAGAGGGAGAGCATTAGAGCGGAAGAGGGGCAGAAGGAGAGAGAGACTCTTAAGTAGGCTCTGCATTGAGGGTGGAACTCAGTCCCTCAACTCTGGGATCATGACTTGAGCTAAAATTGAGAGTTGGACGCTCAACCCATTGAAGCACCCAGGAGTCCCTAAAGATTTTATTTTTAAGTAATCTCTACACCCAACATGAGACTCAAACGTAACAACCCCAAGATCAAGAGCCACATGCTCTACCGACTGAGCCAGCCAGGTGCCCCTTCCTTATGATTTTCTTAATAACATTCTCTTTTCTCTTACTTTACTGTAAGAATACAGAATATGGTACCTATTACATACAAAATATGTGTTAATTGACTGTTTATATTATTGGTGAGGCTTTCCGTCAAGAGGACGTTATCAGTAGTTGAGGTTGGGGAGAGTCAAACTTAACTCGGATTTTTGACTGCGTGGGAAGGTCATTGCCTCTAATTCCTAAATTGTTCAAGGGGCAACTGATTACACATTTTCTTGGGTATAAACCCAGGAGTAGAAGGGTTCGATCATAGGACATATATGTTTATCTTTGGTAGATATTACCAAAGAATTTTCCAAAGTGGTTGTAATAATATCTTCTCTCTCTGGCCATCTTGGAGTATTTCCATCGCTCTACATCTTCACCAACACTTGGCATTGTCGGGCATTTCATTTCTAGACATTCTGGTGGATGTGCAATGGTAGCTCATCGTAATTTTAATTTGCATTTCCCAGTGAGTAATAACATTCTCATTTGCATATTGGCCTTTTGAATATCCTTTTTTGTAATGTGCTTGTTCAAGTGTCTTGCTCAATTTTCTATTGGGTTGTCCATTTTTTAAATGAATGTGTTTTTCATATACTCAGGATACAAGCCATTTGTTAGTTGTACTATGAACACCTCCTACTTTTTAGATGTCTTTTCATTTTCTTAATGACATTAAAACATCTTTTTTAATGATTTGTTTTTGAGAGAGAGAGTGAGAGAATGAGCATGAGTGGGGGAGGGGCAGAGAGACAGAGGGACAGAGGATCTGAAGCAGGCTTTGCACTGACAGCAGCAAGCCAGATGTGGGGCTCGAACTCACGAACCACAATCACAAGATCGTGACCTGAGCCAAAGTCAGATGCTCAACCAATGCCTCTAATGGCATTTTTTAATGAACAGGAAGTCTTGCCTTTAGCACGGTCCTATTCTTCAATCTTCTCCTATGAATAGTTATTTTTATGTCTTGTTTAAGAAATATTTCCATACCTCCAAACATGTTGATATTCTCTTACATTGTTTTCCAAAATCTTTATCATTTTGCATTACATTTAGGTTGGCAGTCTATCTGGAACTGATTTTTAAAAAATTTTTTTAATGTTTATTTTGTTTNTCTAATGGCATTTTTTAATGAACAGGAAGTCTTACCTTTAGCACGGTCCTATTCTTCAATCTTCTCCTATGAATAGTTATTTTTATGTCTTGTTTAAGAAATATTTCCATACCTCCAAACATGTTGATATTCTCTTACATTGTTTTCCAAAATCTTTATCATTTTGCATTACATTTAGGTTGGCAGTCTATCTGGAACTGATTTTTAAAAAATTTTTTTAATGTTTATTTTGTTTTCCAGAAAGACAGAACGTGAGTGGAGGAGAGGAAGAAAGAGAGAGACACACACACACGCACAGGATCCAAAGCAGACTTCAGGCTCTCAGTTGTCAGCACAGAGCCCAACGCGAGACTTGAACTCACAAACTGCAAGATCATGACCTGAGCCAAAGTCGGTGCTCAACCAACTGAGCCACCCAGGTGCCCCGGGAACTGGTTTTTGTCCATGGGGTGAGGTAGGGTTTTTAATTTTACTAAAATAATATACATGGTTAATACAATAGTGATAAATGAGTCTACTTTCTTAGCGAGGTGTCTTCTTAAAAGACTAGTTTCCGTTATGGAATTAAATCATCTTATTACTGAAACATAAGACATTGGAAAGAGCCAGAAACACAGGGAACTGACAGACCTGGATTTGAATCCTGGTTCTTCCACTTATTGGCTGAGTAACCTCGGGCAAGTCCTGCCCTTCATAGTCTCAGTGTCCTAATCTCTAAAATGGGATAGCAGTGCCTACCTCACAAGAGCTTGGAAAGATACAGACAGTGTGTAAAGCCTGTAATACAGGGTGGGGCACAAAGAAGGAGCCCAACTCATAATAGCTGCAATGAGTAATGATTTTATTTAATCACTCAGTGTCCATTTACCCCAAAGCTACCACTGGTGACAATGGGTGCCCCTCCTTGGAGCATTTTTTTTCTTAGACACCGGATCTGAGCCGAGTCACGATCATGCCATAGTCCTATTTATTTTTACTGGATTCTTCCAATGATTCTTTTATACTGGCTGCATGATACTCCAGTGGGTGGCATACTTCACCCGTCCGAAGGAGAAGCAATATTGCATTCATGGGTAACAGCTTTGTAGCCGGATGGCTTGGATCCAAACCCAACGCCAACATTTAGTAGCTAGAAGTCGTTTGCCTCTCTGTGCCTCAAATTCCTCATCTGTAAAACGGGGATAACACACTCTACTGCATACTTGACATATTTTAGAGGGTTGATGTGAGTACTGGGTGAGCAAGTGGAAGTAATGAACGAAGGACAGTGATAAAAACTGAGTGCAAACTCAGTCCCCAAAAAGCTTAATAGGAATATTTCAGGATTTTGAGGGGCACACGAGTGGCTCAATTGGTTGAGTACCCAACTCTTGATTTCCGCTCAGGTCATGATCCCAGGTTGGAGAATTGAGCCCCATATTGGGCTCGGAGGACTGTGGGGCCTGCTTAAGATTCTCTCTCTCTCTCTCTCTCTCTCTCTCTCTGTGTCTCTCTCTCCCTCTCTCTACCCCTCTCCCCTGCTCATGCTCTCTCTCCAAAATAAAAAATAAAAAATATGTTTAAAAAAAGAGAAAAATTTCATGATTTTGAACTTCATCATAAGAAAATAAGATGGATTGGGGCGCCCAGGTGGCTTAGTTGGTTAAGCGTCCGACTTTCGCCCAGGTCATGATCTCGCGGTTCGTGGGTTCGAGCCCCACGTCGGGCTCTGTGCTGACTGCCAGCTCAGAGCCTGGAGCCTGTTTCAGAGTCTGTGACTCCCTCTCTCTCTGACCCTCCCCTGCCCATGCTGTCTCTCTCTCTCTCCTAGAAATAAATAAAACATTTAAAAAAGAAAAAAGAAAAAAGAAAATAAGATGGATTGACGGGTGGACATTGAATCCACAGATGTGTGACAAGCAAGAATAGTAAAATGTTAATGGTAGAATCCAGGTGGTGGATATAGGTGGGTTTCTTGTAAAATTCTCTCGATTCTCCTGTGTGTTTGAGGATTTTCATAATAAAGTGTTGGGGGAAATATCCCACTAGATCCAGGTAGCTGTTGCTGCTGGTGGTCATGGGAAGAACAGAGCAGGAATGGATTCCTGAGCACTTGATGTGGGCCGGGAGCCGTGTCTAGGGAATAGTTCCCTTCGTGGCCCTGACTGTCTGTAACGCACACAGTAGGAGGCCCATTTTACTGGAGTGTGGGGCCCAGGGAGCGAGAGGTGAATGGACAGATTGCTTCCGGAAGGTGTGGTCTGCACCTCAGAGACAGCGACCTGGGCCAACAGGTCTTGGGGTCCTTCCTGGGGCAGGATCCTCATTATCGAAGCTGCCTTGCATGGGAGCCCGTTCCGTGTGCGAGGCGTCATGACGAGCACTTTGCATGAATGAGCTCATTGATACTGCACCCCGGTTATTAGCCCCATTGACAGATGGGGAAACTGAGACTAAGAGAGATTGAGCAACTTCCCTAAGAGCACATAGGTGGTATGGAGTCACCCTGCTACTAAAACCCTGACATGAGTGACTTGAAAGCCTGGGACGTGAACACTTTTAGGAAAGGCTTTTCCCCGGTTAGGATATTATCTCTTGAGAAACACTGTCAACTCCACCCTCAGATGTACCCAGAGAAGGCCCACTTCTCTCCCTTCCCCAGCATCTACCCATCATCTCCTTCCTGGACAATCTCAGCAGCTCTCTCCTTCATCTCCCTGCCCCAGCCTGACCCAGCAGCCTTCCCCACGTGTAACTGGACAGAGCTTGTTACCGCCCTCTCCCCTGCCCAGAGCCCTCCTGTGACTCTATCTCATTCAGGATAGAAGCCAGAGTCCTCCCTGTCGCCTACCCCACACGACCTTCCCGACCTTCCCCATTACCATTCTGTCCTCCTCTCTCACCACTCCCCCCCCCCCCCCCCCCCNCCCCCCCGCCCCACCTTGCTCACTCTGCTTCGGACACAGGGGCTTCCACGTTGTTCCTTGAACACAGCAGACACTTTCTTACCTCAGGGCCTTTGCACTGGCTGCTCCCTCTCCCTGAAACATTCTTCCCCAATGCTAGCATAGCGCCCTCCCTCTTTCCTTCAGGCTTTACCCAAATGTCACTTTGTCAGTGAGGCTCTCCTTGAGTTTCTAATCTAAAATCACAATCCACCTTCACATACCATTCCCAATCCCCTAAGCCAGGGATCTGGGAACTTTTTCTATAAAGACCAAAGCATTAAATGGTTTAGGCTTTTGCAGACCATGTGGTCTCTGGCAGAGACAGTTGTGGTGTAATTGTGTTATTATATTATAACACAATAATATTATAACAATCGTGTTATAATTGTGGTTATAACACAAAAACAGCCATCGACAATATGTAACAGTGAGCATGGCTGTGCTCCAGTAAAACTTTGTTTATGGACACTGACATGTGAATTTCATGTGACTTTTACGTGTCACAAAATCTTCTGTCGATTTCCTTTTCCCAACCATTAAAAGGAGTAAAAACCGTTCTTAGCTCGGGAACCATACAAAAAACGAATGATGGGCTAGATTTTATCTGCAGGCTGCAGTTTACTGGCCCTGCCCTGAGTTCACCTCGCCCAATATTTCCACATGGACCTCCTCACTTTCTAACAGATTAGAGTATTTCCCTTTGTGTTATGTCTATCTACCTGTCCCTCTAGATGGTCAGCTTCAAGAAGGCAAGGATCTTGTCTGCCTGGTACACGGTCGATATACAATAAAGGTTTGTTAAGTGAGTGCATACACGAATGGATCCTCACTACTGGGAACGTGAGCCCATCTTCACGTCCACACCACCTTCTTCGCCAGGGGTAACCATGGCCGTTGCCCACCCCCCCTAGGGCCCCTGCTGCTTCAAGAAGAACCTGAAAGTTCTGGGTTCAAATATTTGAGATTGGGGGCTCCCGGGTGGCTCAGTCGGTTAAGCGTCCGACTTTGGTTCAGGTCATGAACTCACGGTTCGTGAGTTCGAGCCCTGCATTGGGCTCTGTGCTGACAGCTTAAGCCTCGAGCCTGCTTCAGATTCTGTGTCTCTGTCCATCTCTGCCCTTCCCCTGCTCATGCTCTATCTCTCTGTCTCTCTCTCAAAAATAAACATTAAAAAATTAAAAAAAGAGTTTGGGATTGGGAGGAAGAGACCAGCAGAGAACACCTTCCTTTCATCCCAACCTTTGGGCTCCATGATTTCATCCTGACTATGATGTCATGTATCAGGGGACCTGTGAGCCACTAGAGGTGAGGACATGACCAGGGCACAGCTCACCTCCTGCCTCAAATTATGGTAGGAAGGGAGGGTGACTCACCCTCTTGGATGTGGAAGCTTCCCGTGACAGGCCCAGGGTACCCCCCCCAACGCTCAGTCGCCCGCCTACCTGAGGCTCCATCCTTATAATCATGCCCTGAGCCAGTTGGGTGCTCACTATGTGTCAGGTGCCGCGAGTGTGATTGTGTGGATTCCACACTCCTCCTCACACCCTCATGTTCTAGAACGGGAAACTGAGGCTCAGAGAAGTGAACTCACTTACTTGAGATCAGGCCTTAGTAAGAAGAGCTGAGACTCATTTCCCGTGCCCACTGCCCAGAGACACGAGCCATCACATCCTGGATTTCAGGCCTCAAGTTCAGGGCTACCTCCCAACACTGTCCAATCATGGGGCAGGAGTGATGGTTCTATAATCGCCAGAAATTGAGGCCTGGAATGGAGTAAACCCTTAGCAAGCGTGAGCTCTCATCAGTAGGTACCAACCTATCTGTTGTTCCATTGTTTGGCTACATTTTCCATTAGAGTCACATTAAGAAGGGTAAGGAAGGATTGACTTTAAAGCCAATATATAAGAGTTAAAAACAGAAGTTATTTAAAATTACCTTGGGGCGCCTGGGTGGCTCAGTCGGTTAAGTGTCCATCTTCAGCTCAGGCCATGATCTCATGGTTCGTGAGTTCGAGCCCCCGTGTCAGGCTCTGTGCTGATGCCTCAGAGCCTGGAACCTGCTTCGGATTCTGTGTCTCCTACTCTCTCTGCCCCTCCCCCCCTCGAGCTCTGTCTCTCTCTCTCAAAAATAAACAGTAAAAAAATTTTTTAATTACGTTTAAAAAACTCTGTCTTTTTAAACAAAGAACGTTTCCAGAGTACTTAGTGGGTGCTAGGGTGCCATTCTAAGTGTTTACACATCAGTGGGGCACCTGGGTGGCTCAGTTGGTTAAGCATCTGACTTTGGCTCAGATTGTGATCTTGAGGTTCATGAGTTCAAGCCCAGTGTCAGGCTCTGTGCTGACAGCTCGGAGCCTGGAGCCTGGTTCGAATTCCATGTCTCCCTCTCTTTCTGCTCCTCCTCTGCTCAAGCTCTGTCTCCTCTCTCTCTCTCAAAAATAAATAAACATTAACAAAATAAACAAAAAACTCATTTAAGTGCTTCCCACATCCTAACAAGGGTGTGAGGTAAGGATTTCATTATACCCATTTCACAGATGAGGAAAGCCAAGCATAAAGTACCACCCTCTGGGTAAGCCACCACACCAACGTCCTGTTTTCCCTCAAACATTAGAGTTGATCACTGAACAGAGATTTAGATAAAGCTTGGGCTGAAGTTGAAATCTGAGAACAATAACAAAACACCACTGAATGTGGTTAACTTGCATTTAGGACCCATGATATCTTAAAAACAGGTATTATTATATACTAGGAGCATGGCCACTGTGAGAAAGGTGTTGGTGGTATGAGAAGAAGTAACAAAATGGTGAAACACATGTTTATTGAGTAGAATAGCCTTTAGGAAGTTGGCGTTGTTTCGGCGGGGAGGGTTTTCCCCGGGAACACAGAACTGAATGCCTGTGACGTGTGCGGTCACTCTGGCTGGGGTGTCATTGGTGGTAGTAGATCACTACTAGGCTGTGCGTAAGACACCACCCAAATACTGCATTATGTTTCATAGAACACGGTACAGAGTATAAGACCCCTATGTACAGCTAAAGAAGAATAGTTTAAAAGCCTGTAAACTCGTCACCTGGGTAAAGAACCAGCTCACGATCAGTGCCTGAACACCCTGCATGTCCCCCCCTCCAAGTCCCATGTAACCATTATCATGGCCTCTTGTGTTAATTTGTCTGTTCCTTTTCTTTATAGTGCTCAGTTCCCGTGCCCAGTACCTGTTTTCAGTTCCTCCATCCTCTAACCCCATAATGGTTGACATTTTTTTTTTATTTTTTAAATTGATTTATCCTTTTTTTTTTTTTTTTTTTTTTTTTTTTTTTTTTTCTTCTTTATT
>NW_027531899.1:1454015-1483957 GCF_008692635.1 Crocuta crocuta
TTATCTTTTGTTTTTTTTTTTTTTTTTTAGTAAGCTCTAGGCCCAACATGGGGCTTGAACTCATGACCCCAAGATCAAGAGTCACGTGTTCTGGGGGGCCTGGGCGGCTCAGTCGGTTGAGTGCCCAACTTCGGCTCAGGTCATGATCTCACGGTTGGTGAGTTCGGTTGGTGAATTCGAGCCCCACATCAGGCTTGTTGCTGTCAGCGAGGAGCCTGTGCTTCGGATCCTCTGTTCCCCTCTCTCTCTGCTTCTCCCCTGCTCATGCTCTCTCTCTCTCTCAAAAATAAAATAAACTTTAGAAAAAATCTATGCCTTATAAGAACCTGCTATATTAAAAAAAAGATGAAGAAAAAGAAGAGTCACATGCTCTACCCATTGAGCCAGCCAGGCGGTCCTGGGGCATTTCTTTTTTTTTTTTTTAATGTTTTAAGTTTATTTTTTATTTTTTTAAGTTTAATTTATTTACTTTTGAGAGACAGCGAGAGAGTATGCACACACATGCGCATAAGTGGGAGAGGGGCAGAGAGAGAAGGACAGAGAGAATCCCAAGAAAACTCCATGGTGTCCCCAGGAAGCCAGATGTGGGGCTTGGACTTCGAACCGTGTGAGATCCAGACCTGAGCCAAAATCAACAGTTGGGTGATTAATGGACTGAGCCACCCAGGCACCCACTGTTTTAATTTTAGAATAATTTTAAATGGACAGAAAGTTGCAAAGGTAGTACAGAGTGCTCCAGTATAGTATACCCTTTGCCCCTTTTCTCCTGACGTTAGCATCTAGTATCTTCCAAAACCACAGCAGCTGGGGCACCTGGGTGGTCATTCAGTTAAGCATCCGACTTCAGCTCAGGTCGTGATCTTGCGATTTGTGGGTTCGAGCCCTACATCAGGCTCTGTGCCGACAGCTTGGAGCCTGGAGCCTGCTTCGAATTCTGTCTCCCTCTCTCTCTGCCCCTCCCCCACTCACGCTCTGTCTCTCTCAAAAATAAATATTAAAAATTTTTTTAAAAAACACAGCACATTTGTCAAAACTAAGAAATTTCTGTCAGTACAGTATTATCAGTTAGACTACAAATTCTGGGTTCACCTTTCTCACCGTAACTGTGATCCTAGTATGTAATAATACCTATTTATCCACTGTTATGGTTGAGTTTTTAAAAAATGATAAGAGAATGCAACCATGACTAGAAATTACTGGAACGCAGCGGCCTTTGAGGGGTCCATCTGGCATCCCCCTGGTGTCAGGGCTCGTGCCTGAACCTCTCCCTGCAGCCACTGGGAGGCTTTGTAACCACGCTGGAGCTCTCTCCCAAGCCATGGCCCCAAGGGAAACAAGAAAGCTTTCTGCAAGAAAAGAAAAGGTTAAAGAGCAAGAACCATCTATCTGTGTAAGGAAAGGGCGCACTGGCCACTCTTAAGTGGAAATCCTTGGGAGAGGATGAGCTGGACCATATCCAGGTCATTACCTGGTGTCAGCTTCCTTGAGAGTCTACACAAACCCCTTCTGGAGAATTCAGTGGGTGAGGGCATGAGTGAATCCTAGAAAGCACATGGCTAACCGTACGTAAATGAGTGTAACTGTCATGGCAGACACGTGGGCCATGTCCCTCCCAGCCAGCCTGAATGTGGTCAGCCTCGTGTCTTCCACCTTGAGGAACACCCCCAGCCTTCCACAGCTTTCATGAATGGGAGCCAAGAAGCACGTTTATTGGGGGAGAAATGAGCCCCTTGGGTGTGGATCCAGCAGCCAGTCGGGGAGGAAGAACAGGGTCTCCATCATGGCTAAGACAAGTCAACCACAGACAAGAATGTGGTTTGTGTCCACCCAGCCATTCTCTCCTCAGGTTAAAAATCAAAACAAAACCTGGGGTGCTTGGGTGGCTCAGTCGGTTGAGCGTCCGACTTGGGCTCAGTTCATGATCTCAAGGTTCATGGGCTCAAGCCCCGCATCAGGCTCTGTACTGACAGCTCAGAGCCTGGAGCCTGCTTCAGATTCTGTGTCTCCCTCTCTCGCTTGTGTGCTCTCTCTCTCTCTCTCAAAAATAAATAAAGACCAAAAAAAATTTTTTTTTAATCAAAACAAAACCAAAAAGTACGATGGCAGTTGGCGTGCTGGGAGTGACAGCCCTCAACATGCACGTCCCTGGAGTCATGTGGTCCTACTCGGACTGGTTGACCTGTAATCTTGATACCAGCTGCCATGCTGCGATTTCCATCATCCTTGGGGTTCCCCTCACTTCCCTCCTGTGAAGGGCCCCCTGTGTGCCTGGGATCTCAGTTCCTTCTTTTCCTGAGTGATGCTTTCATTTTATAAAGCCCATCCCCCAGCTTCTTGAGGAAGGTTTCTCAGGAGGTAAATGTTTTAAAGCTTGTGCTTCAGAAACTGTCTTCAGCTACCCCACCTCTCTCAGCTGATAGTTTGGCTGGCTATAGAATTCAGGGACAGGAAGTCGTTTCCTTCAGAAGTTTGAAGGCATCGTTCCCTTGTCCTCTCATGGGTAATACAGGTGGTCCCAATGTACGATGATGATTCAGCCTATGATTTTTCGACTGTTACAATGGTGCAAAAGCAATACGCATTCAGTAGAAACTATATTTCAAATTTTGGATTTTGATTTTTTCTGGGGCTAGTGCTATGCAGGATGATACCCTCTCACAATGCTGGGAAGAGGCAGGGGACCATGGCTCCCAGTCAGCCCCGCGATCATGAGGGTCAATAACCAATACATTTATAAGCATCTGTTTTTCACTTTCAGTCCAACATTCAATATTGACATAAGATACTCAACACTTTATTGTAAAATAGGCTTTGTGCTAGGTGATTTTGCCCAACTGTAGGCTAATATGTAAGTGTTCTGAGCATGTTTAAGATCGGCTAGGCTAAGCTCTGATGTTCAGCAGGTTGGATACATCAAATGCGTCTTTGACTTCTAGTACTTTCAACTTAAAAAAAATTTTTTTTAAATGTTTATTTAATTTTGAAGGAGAGACACACAGCGTGAGCAGGGAAGGGGCTGAGAAAGAGGGAGACACAGAATACGAGGCAGGCTCTAGGCTCTGAGCTGTCAGCACAGGGCCCAACACAGGGCTTGAACCCACAAACTGTGAGATCATGACCTGAGCCGGTCAGATGCCCAACCAACTGAACCACGCAGGTGTCCTTAGTACTTTCAACTTATGATGTGTTCATCAGGACATACTCCCATCATAAGTCAAGGAAAATCTGTATCATTCTTGAAAAGTCTCAGACCACCCTGTTTCTTGACCTTTTGCTGTCATTGATGGTGATGGTGACAATGACCTTCCCATTCCAAAGCTTAGTAATCTGTATGCATATTAGGAAAATTAGCCCTTCATGTGTGATATGATTTGTATTTTTCTCATTTTGCGAGTGTTAATGCTGGATTGGTCAAATTTAGACATTATGTATTAAGTCTAAATTATGAAAGATGAAGATTTGGATTTCTTACCCAACCACCTTCTTGCTCCCTTCCCTGTAGTTTCCGTTATTAGAAGTAATGTTACTGCATCTCATCTGCTTGCAGATAAGCTCCTGACTGGTGAGCTTCTGGAGTAAAGTGAGGATGATCTAATCACATCTGATAAGGTTGCTATAAAAGAATCTATTAAGAAAACGATGTGGCAGGAGGGCACCTGAGTGGCTCAGTCGGTTGAGCATCTGACTTCAGCTCAGGTCATGATCTCACAGTTCATGAGTTCAAGCCCCGCTTTGGGCTCTGTGCTGACAGCTCAGAGCCTGGAGGCGGCTTCGGATTCTGTGTCTCCCTCTCTCTCTGCCCCTCCCCACTCAGTCTCACTCTGTCTCTCTCAAAAATAAATAAACTTTTTTTTTTAATGTTTTATTTATTTCTAGGAGAGAGAGAGAGACAGCATGAGCAGGGGAGGGTCAGAGAGAGGGAGTCACAGACTGAAACAGGCTCCAGGCTCTGAGCTGGCAGTCAGCACAGAGCCCGACGCGGGGCTCGAACCCACGAACCGCGAGATCATGACCTAAGCGAAAGTCGGACGCTTAACCGACTAAGCCACCCAGGCGCCCCAAAAATAAATAAACTTTTAAAAAATTTTAAAAAGAAAAAAAGAAAATGATGTGAAAGGACAGATCGACATCCATCACCATCAGCGAAGCTGTTGCCCTGAATCTGCTTTGTGCTGAAATATGAGTGATCACTTTGAAAGTGTGGCAATTTCTATTTTAGAGTGTGGTTTTCAGAGTTTTTTGGTTTTTGTTTTATTTTTAGAGAGAGAGTGAGAGCAGGGGAGGGAGGCAGAGGAGAGAGACGGAGAGAGAGAGAGAAAGAGACATTCCCAAGCAGGCTCAACACTCAGCGCAGAGCCCTACGTGGGGCTTAATCCCATGACCCTGGGATCATGACCTGAGCCAAAATCAAGAGTCAGGCGCTCAACCAACTGAGCCACCCAGGCACCCCTCAAAATTTTTTGTCTGCAATTCAGCATAAGAAATGTATTCAAATCACAACCCAACCTGCACACACATCTGCGCATTTATTAACTAGTTGAAAGTTTTGCATAACTTGTGTGAAATTCACAAAGCAGCATTGGCTGAAATGATCTCTTCTGCTATTGTTTCATCTTTGTTTTCAGATTCCCATACAAATCCACCTAATTAATCTCAAGGCCTCAGCAGATCCAAGGCCTCCTTTCTGTAACATATATGTATTTAAAAAATTTTCTGCACAGATATTTTTGTTATTAATTTTTTTAATGTTTTATTTATTGCTGAGAGAGAGAGACACACAGCATGAGCAGGGGAGGGTCAGAGAGAGAGGGAGAAACAGAATCTGAAGCAGGCTCCAGGCTCTGAGCTGTCAGCACAGAGCCCGGCGGCTGGCCCCAACCCACGAATTGTGAGATCATGATCTGAGCCAAAGTTGGACGCTTAACCAACTGAGCCACACAGGCACCCCTGCACAGATATTTTAAAATTTATGTTTTATTCAACCTGAGTGATGTTATAATTTCCATTACAATTGCAATGCAACAAGCCCACTTTGAGCATACAGTTCAATGACTTTTGACAGTTGTATACCACCCCAGTCAAGGTAAAGAACAACTGCTATCGCTCCAGAAAGTTCCTTTGTGCCTCTTTGCAGTCAAACTTCTCACCACCCACCGCCCACCCTCCTGAGTAACTGCTGTTCTGATTTTTATCACTGTAGATTAGCATTATAATAAATATTTTTTAATGCTCCTCTTACCACCCTGAAATAAAATCTACAGACAATATAACCTACCCACATACAAAAAGGTTTGTTTTTTTTTTAAATCAAGATAATGCCCTTATTGTGATATAAAGAAAGAATAAGAGTAAAGTAATTTGTAATATACTAATGAAAGACTCGGGCCTGATAAAGCTGAAAAGACATAATGATGGGGCTGGGAATGTGTACCAGGCGCAGAATCTTCCTGAATGCTCTCTGACTGCCACAAACAAAACTGACACAGTATACCGTATTCGTGGTTTGAAGAATCCAATGGCGAACAATGAACAAACCTCCCTTGTAAGCTCTATTTGATTCCTGGAAAATGTACGACTTTGTTTATGGGTATATGGAGCTCAGGGCTGGACCGGGGTAATTATAAACAGGCTCTTTACCTCCACGACTGTCTCATGGATTGGAGTGTGGGACTCTCTGTCTGGGGCACTGTGGGAAGCCTCATGGGACATTTGGCATCTTGGTGCCCTGGTCCCCTGTCCAGGAAGTGATGGTGGCTCACCCTAATCCTGTAACAAAAACCTTCCTCCAGGGGCGCCTCAACCAGTTGGCTAAGTGTCCGACTTCAACTCAGGTCATGATCTCGCGGCCAGTGGGTTTGAGCCCCACGCCGGGCTCTGTGCTGACAGCTCAGAGCCTGGAGCCCGCTGTGGATTATCTCCCTCTCTGCCCCTCCCCCGCTCACGCTCTGTTTTCTCTGTTTCTCAAAAATGAATAAACGTTAAAAAAACCTTTTTAAAACCTTCCTCAGTTTCCCAAATGCCCTCCAAGAATGATCTTCAATCCCAATTCCAGGAGCCCCTGGCTGGCTCAGTCGGTAGAGCATGTGGCTCTTGGTCTCAGGGTTGTGAGTTCAAGCCCCACACTGGGCATGGAGCTTACTTAAAAATATATACAATAGTATAACCACAATTCCAAAAGTGTTGCTTTATAGAATAGTTCCTCCCATTTGCGGGGTGCAGGGTTTAAATGTTGGGCTGCCTGGGAAGAGGGAGTAAGCAGCCAGCGAACACAGCTGGATTCCAGCTCCCCTTTCCACTTGCCCCCCTGGTCCCACCTAAACCCTCCCCTCCAAGTCCCTCCTGAAAGTTCTGGGCCCCTCTTTCTGTCCCAGAGTGCACTGCTCCCCCAACGGGTTGAGTTCCAACTTTGGGAAATGTGTTGACAGATCTATCCCTTTGTGTGGTCTTCCTCTGCCACCCTTTCCTTTACCTTTTAGGATTTCTCCTCCCTTTTCCTCCTTTATAAGGATTTCAGGGAAATCTCGATATTCTAGGGAAGAGGGCTGCAGGCCTTTAGGCCAAGTCCAGAAGAAACATCCGTGTTTACTCTGGGCTGGAAAGGGGGCCCCCCCGGAAGGGGGGGGCGTGGCCAACTTGAATCAGTCAAGCCAGAGACTGAAGAGCATCAGGATTTGTTAGGGTGGCTTTGGGCACATTCAGTTTCTTAACCCCTCTGGACTTCCATGTACTCAAAGAAAAGAATGCAAATGATGATGATGATATTTATGTAGAAATCAAGTTCATTCAGCAGGCCTGATACGCATTCCCAAGAGGCACCTGTTTTCATGACTGGCCCTCGATCAGCCCCCGGCAATGGAGCTATTGAATATTTTGATAAGATTGTCTTGGGGCGCCTGAGTGGCTCAGTCAAGGGGGTGTCTCATTTCAGCTCAGGTCATGATCTCGCAGTTCGTGGGTTCGAGCCCCACATCAGGCTCTGTGCTGACGGCTCAGAGCCTGATGCCTGTTTCAGATTTTGTGTCTTGCTCTCTCTCTGCCCTTCCTCTGCCTATTCTCTCTCTCAAAAATAAATAAATAAACATTTTTCTTAAAAAAGACTGTTTCGCACACTTGGGGTCTTGAACCACCCTTGTGCTTGTTTGTCCAGATAGTTTGTGCAAAAAATATAACTTGTAGCTGAACATCTCCTTTCCTCTTGAAGCTCTGGAGTTTCAGGACCTGGTCGGGCTTCAAACACTGTGTGCTTCCATGGCCAGCCTCCAAGAAAACCCTAGATTCCCAGGCTCGAGTCAGCATCTCAGGTAGACAGCATTTGGCGTGTGCCGTCACCCATCATTGCTGAAGGACCTAAGCTGCACCCTGGGGAGCTCCCCTGGGGGGCGGGAGGTGGAGGGAGGGGCGCTTGGAAGCATGCTCCCGGTCTCCGTGTATTTCTCCCCATGCACCTTTTCCCTTTTGCTGTAATAAACTACAACTGTGAGCATTACACCCTCTGAGTCCTGGTGAACCACCAAACCCGAGGGCAGCCTTGCAGACCCCCCCAACACAATTCCCAAGATGCTTTGGGAAACAGTAAAGGAAACCCAAATCCAAGAGGCTTTGGAGATAAGGGCGTCTTCTCCTCTCCATAACCAGGAGGTACATAACACCTGGCTTGGTGCAGTAGCTCAGTGATGGCAGCAAGGGACACCTCTGTCCATTTTTCTCCCCCATCATCCTCAGCATGTTGGCGTCCATCTTGGGAATTGTCACCCAATTGTCCTAAGATGGCCGTCAGGGCCTCCTTCATGACTGTGTCTTCACTTAACCTTTGCCACAAGAAGGAAACATTTTTATTTATTTATCATTCTTTTTTTTTTAGGGAGAAAGAGAACATGCACATGTGCAAGCACACGTGGGTAGGGGAAATGCAGGGGAAGAGAGGAGAGAGAATCTCAATCAGGCTCCATGCTCAGCGCAGAGCCCAACTCAGGTCTTGATCCTACAACCCTGGGATCATGACCTGAACCGAAATCAAGAGTCAGAGGCTCAACCGACTGAGCCACCCAGGAGCCCTAGGAAAGAAAACGTTTTATACACACACACACACACACACACACACACACACACTGTAACATACACACTAAAAAGTCCATAAATATATAGCATAAATGGTTTCTCACAGTGTAAGCACTCACGTAACAGGCAACCCAGCCAAGGAATAGAACATTGCTTCAAGTTGAAGTCCTCCTCATCACGCCCCCTCCCAATCACAGATCCCCCCAACTCTAGAAGGCATGTGTTTCATAGCGTTTTTTTTTTTAATGTTTTATTTATTTTTGAGAGAGAGAGGGAAACAATGCAAGCGGGGAGGGATAGAAAGAGAGGGAGACGCAGAATCTGAAGACAGACTCGAGGCTCTGAGCTGTTAGCACAGAGCCCGACACGGGGCTCAAACCCACCAACTGTGAGATCATGACTTGAGGTGAAGTCGGACCCTCAACTGACTGAGCCACCCAGGCACCCCTATTTTTTTTTTTAATATTTTTATTTATTTCTAGGAGAGAGAGAGAGAGACAGCATGAGCAGGGGAGGCCAGAGAGAGGGAGTCACAGACTGAAACAGGCTCCAGGCTCTGAGCTGGCAGTCAGCACAGAGCCCGACGCGGGGCTCGAACCCACGAACCGTGAGATCATGACCTAAGCGAAAGTCGGACGCTCAACCTACTAAGCCACCCAGGCGCCCCCAGGCGCCCCTATTTTTAATGTTTATTTATTTTTGAGAGAGAGAAACACAGTGCGAGCAAAGGAAGGGCAGAGAGAGAGGGAGACACAGAGTCTGAAGCAGACCCCAGGCTCTGAGCTGCCAGCACAGATCCTGACGCAGGGCTTGAACTCATGAACTGTGAGATCATGACCTGAGCCAAAGTTAGACGCTGAGCTACCCAGGCACGTCTCATAGTTTTTATCGAACAGGATAAAGTCCCCCAAATTGTCCCTGTCATTCTTCCCACAGACCTGGACATTTCTACCTCAAATGAAACTAATTCCCTAAGATTATTACTGTCTGTACCTGACCCAGAATGGGGTTCTCTTTGCCAGGGAGAAGGGGCTGGGCTGTGAAGTGGAAGTCCATTAGCTCAGAGGTAGCAGATCTACCATCTGTAATAATGTTGAGCATCAGGTGGGACCCCCATCCCTTCTGAAAGCCCCAGGGGGTTCCAGCCCTGCCTTTGGTGAGTAGAATCCCCCATCATAATGGGTGTTTTGTTTGCCAAAATACCTCTTTTTACTAAAAAGTTTTAAACATACAGAAAAGTGGATAGAACAGTATAATAAGCCCCATCCATTACCTCTGTCCAGATTTAATAACTGTTCATGATTTGCCATGTTTGCTTTGTCCTTATTTTTTTTTTCCTGAATCATGTGGGAGTAAATTGTAGACATGATGACCATTCATCTTAAATAGTTAAGCACACATCAGATAAGAACCAGGTCATTCTCTTACTAAATGCTCTACAGGGGCGCCTGGGTGGCTCAGTCGGTTGAACGTCCAACTTCGGCTCAGGTCATGATCTCAGGGTTCATGGGTTCACAGCGCATGTCGGGCTCTGTGCTGACAGCTCAGAGCCTGGAACCTGTTTCAGATTCTGTGTCTCCCTCTCTCTCTGACCCTCCCCTGCTCATGCTCTGTCTCTCTGTCTCTCAAAAATGAATAAATATTTTTAAAAAATTAAAAATTGAATTAAATTAAATTAAACCTTGGGGTTCCTGGATGGTTCCGTTGGTTAAGCATCTGATTCTTGATATAAGCTCAGGTCTTTCTTGATCTCAGGGTCGTGAGTTCAAACACTGCATTGGACTCTGCGCTGGGAGCAGAGCCTACTTAAATAATAATAATAATAATAATCTTAAAAACAAAAACCACACTACCAATATCCCCCCCAAGTCCATAATATCTTCTCCTTGGTCCATTTCAAATTTCCCTAATGATCTCAAGATTGTCTTATAGTGGTTTCCCTCCCTTCCTTCTTCCCTCCTTTCCTTCCTTCCTCCCTCCCTCCCTTCCTTCCCTCCCCTTCTTAATTTTTTCAAGTCTCAGTTCAATCAAGATTCACACGTGGCATTTGGTTGTTACATGCCCTTAGTCTTTTTTAGTTGGGAACAGTTTCCCTCAAGTACATACTTTTCTTTTCGATGACTTGACTTTTTAAAGTTCAGAATGGTTGTTCTTCAAATCCCACATTCCGGATCCGTCTAATGCTTCCCTCATGGGGTCATCAGACTTACCTCTTCATCCCCAGCTTACGGGCTTCAAGTGCTCAAAGCCTTTTATATCCCGTATCTCATTCAGTTCCCACCGTACAGGAAGCAGGTTTCGTTACTAGTCATTTCCACTTGACAGCTGAGGAAATGGAGAGATTAGTTTGTCCATGTCATCTATGTAGTAAGTGGCAAACCCTGGACTTGAACCCAGGTCTCTCCCATTCCACGGCTTAACTGGATATTCGCCAGCCCCCTCCCCTCCCCTCTTTCCTAGCCCTTCCCGCATCTCCCACCCTTCCACGGGCATTGAGAAACATGAACGTGGACTTGACCTACAGGTGCCTTTCAAAAGCATCCTAGAAGTCGCAGCTTACTTTATTTATTTATTTATTTTTTTACAAATAGTTTATTGTCAAATTAGTTTCCACATAACACTCAGTGCTCATCCCCACAAGTGTCTTCCTCCATGCCCATCCCCCCCTCCCCCCCACATCCATCAGTCCTCAGTTTTTGTCAGCATTCAAGAGTCTCTCATGGTTTGCTTCTCTCCCTTTCCCCCACCATTTCCGCCCTTCTTCTCCCCCTTGTTCCTCCGTCAAGTTCCTCCTAATCCTCCTATACGTGCAAACATATGATATTTGTCCTTCTCTGCCTGACTTATTTCGCTCAGCATAACACCCTCAAGGTCCATCCATGTTGCTACACATGGCCAGATTTCATTGTTTCTCATTGCCATGTAGTATTCCATGGTGTAGATAAACCACATCTTCTTGATCCATTCATCTGTTGATGGACACTTAGAGTCGCAGCTTACTTTAAATCATCGTAAATGGAATCTTTCTGTTGGATGCTTGGTGCAGCTTGGTGACAACCATCAACCCTCACTTGGGCATCTAGGCTCTGGGCACCCATGCATATAAAGAGAAGACCCAAGAAAGAGAGAGGGTGAATCTTGTGCCCAAGCCTCCCAATCTGGGTCCATCCCCTGGGTTTCTCTGAGGCCGTGTTTCTCAAACCTCAGCAGCTCAGGCACCGCTTTTGAGATTTCAAGCCATATCCGGGACTCCTTGAACCATTATTCACTTAGCATTTTTCTGTTTAATGTTCTTGCAAAGAAAATACTAGGCTATTTACATAACAAAGGTTCATTTGATGTAGGAGGAGCTGAAATCTCTGTAGCCTGCTCTCCTTTGTGGGGAGATGACCTTCTGAGAAGAAAAGAGTAACAATTTCAAGAGAGACCGAGATGGTTTTGTCAAGGGTGGGTAACTGGCCGGAGAGTTGCAGAAGAGACAGGGATGAATGGCTGGGTGCCTGCAGGGAGGTAACAAGGCCCGAACCCCGGGGGTTAGAGATGAAAGTGTTTGCTGCTGTCAGTGGTGCTGGGTGAGATGGGGTACCGGTTTCTCTGAACATCTTTTTGTTTGCTTTTATTTCATTTTATTTTTATTTTTTTAATGTTTTATTTATTTCTGAGAGAGATAGAGACAGCATGAGCAGGGGAGGGTCAGAGAGAGAGGGAGACACAGAATCTGAAGCAGGCTCCAGGTTCTGAGCTAGCTGTCAGCACAGGGGGCTCGAACCACGAACCATGAGATCATGACCTGAGCCGAAGTCAAGCGCTCAACTGACTGAGCCCCCCAGGTGCCCATGTTTGTTTTTATTTTTTAGAGAGATAGAGTGAGGGGAGGGGCAGAGAGAGAGGGAAACACAGAATCGGAAGCAGGCTCTAGGCTCTGAGCTTTCAGCACAGAGCCCGACACAGGGCTCGAACCCACAAACCGCAAGATCATGACCTAAGCCGAAGTCTGTCACTGATCTGACTGAGCCACCCAGGCGCCCCGTGAACATCTTTGAATATCTCGGAGTTACCGGTCAACTAGACTGCCGGGCTGGGCTTCACAGAGATCTCTGCAGCACAGGGTAGGGGAGAGAGGCCTGTCAGAGAGAATGGTTACTCAGGGGCTCAGGAATAGGTAAGAGGCCAAAAAAGTACTAGTGAAAACAGGCTGTGTTCAGAGCTCTCAGAAACTCACCAGAGAACGTTTACACGCGCACACACGCACGCGCACACCCCCCACGCACGTGCCCCCTCCACCTCACGCACGTGCGTGCATGTGCACACACACCCCCTACAGGAACTCCAAATATGGACCGCAAGTAACAGGAAACATACCAACACCTGCTGGCCCGGCTGCTGCTTGGAGACGCAGTTGGCTGCGCTGTGGGCTGGTTTCAGCTTCAGCCTCACATTACGGAAGGCGGCCAACCCCAGTGTGACATGCTTCCCTGCTTGAGTTCAGCAGGAGAAAGGGACAGAGACAGACGGCCCGACAGAGATGGGCATAGAGACAGAGAGAACCTGTGTCTTCTGAAGGACCTTCCCTCAAGAGCGAGCGGGGCATTCGGGAGGAGCTGATAGTAATAATACTGGTTAATATCTTCCTGTCGCGGTGTCATCAGCCCGAAGATGCCCTATTTATACGAGGCATCTTAGAAAAACCAGAGCTGGGGCACCTGGGTGGCTCCATCTGTTAAGTGACTTCCGCTCAGGTCATGATCCTATGGCTCGTGAGTTCGAGCCGCGCGTCGGGCTCTGTGCTGACAGCTCAGAGCCTGGAGCCTGCTTCAGATTCCGTGTCTCTCTCTCTCCTTCTCTCTCTCTCTCTCTGCCCCTCCCCTGCTAGCGCTCTGTCTCTCTCTCTCAAAAATAAATAAGCTTTAAAATGTTTTTAATAAAAAATTAATTAAAAATTTTTTAAAGAAAAAACAACTAATTTAACCATGACACCATCTATTTTAACACACAGCCCTATTCCTTAGATCAATAACACCCTCTATATTAGCTCATTTATTCTGGCCACAGCCCTGTGAGGTAAGTAGCATCTCACCCCGTTTCACACATGGGGAAACTTAGGTTGCAGAGACCGAACAGCACAGCCAGGCACGGGACAAGCCTGACCTTGAACCTAAGGCAGTCTGGCTACAGAGTACCTGCTCTAATCTCCTCGCCACCCTGCCTCCCCTGTCCGAGTTTGGAGCTATTTGAGAAGTAGCTGCAGGAATAACACAGGCAGACATAGGAAGGTCTGCTTGTTGGTGAGGCTTCGACAGGTGGCTACACGGGGCTTCCCAACACCCCAAGTCGAACCTGTTCTCCGAAATGTAAGCTTCTCTCTGGTAGGATTAGAGGCCCATGGATGAGTTCCAATGACGATCTTTCCTCCTCCTGGCGGCATCATGAAGGGCCGACAAGCCAAGGGTCTTCCCCAATCGACAGTCACCTTGCAAAGTACAGGGAAAGGGAAAAAATCTTTTCCTCTACCCGTGGTTAACGACAAAGTTCAACTGAGTAAACGTGAAGATTTCGTTGACTTTATTCAAGGATTCATGAATCGAATTGACCTAGATATTCAAAGAATTGGACTTAACTCATCACTTAGGAAAACTTGAAGGTTTCAGGTTACCCAAAGGAATAGGGAAAACTATTTAAGAAGTCCACCTAAGAAGTGCCTTGGTGGCTCAGTGGATTAAGCGACCAACTTTGGCTCAGGTCATGAGCTCAAGCTTTGTGAGTTCGCCCCCCACATTGGGCTCTCGTTGTCAGCCTGAAGCCTGTCTGTCTCCCTCTCTCTTTGCCCCTTTCCTGCTTGTCCTCTATCTCAAAAATGAATAAACATTTTTTAAAAAGTTCACCTAAAAACTTTTATCCTACTTACATCTCTTTAATTTGCTTGTTCTTTTTTTTTTATTTTTTTAATGTTTTATTTATTTCTAGGAGAGAGAGAGAGAGACAGCGTGAGCAGGGGAGGATCAGAGAGAGAGGGAGACACAGAATCTGGAACAGGCTCCAGGCTCCGAGCTGGCAGTCAGCACAGAGCCCGATGAGGGGCTCGAACCCACGAACCGCAAGATCATGACCTAAGCGAAAGTCGGATGCTTAACCGACTAAGCCACCCAGGCACCCCTGCTTGTTCTTAACAATTGTTGTAGAAGCCACTTTTTTTTTTTAAGTTTATTTATTTATTTTGAGAGACAGCACGAGTGGGGAAGCGGCAGAGAGAGAGAGGGAGACAGAGAATCCCAAGCAGGCTCCGTGCTGCCATCGCAGAGCCTGATGCGGGGCTCGAGCTCATGAAACGTCGAGATCATGACCTGAGCCGAAACCATGAGTCTGATGCTTAACAGACTGAGCCACCCGGGCACCCCTAGAAGCCACTTCAGACAACAAACTCAAGCAATGGAGACTTGGTCAAGGCACAAGGGCCCAGGGCGGCCACCTGGCTGAACACAGAAGGGCCCACGGGAGACCCACCTCAGAACATCCATAGGCCCCACCTGACCAAATGGGCTACTTACAACCAGGCACAGTGACCGAGAAAGGGAAAATTCCACACGTCCCCATACCTCCTCACGGGCTTGCTTTAACTACGGCCCCACCCACTGCCTCCTTGCAGACAGCCTCCCCTCGGCTGTCCTGACCACTGCTCCCTTGAGTCCCTTGAGGTGTATTCAGGAAACTTCTATCTCCTTTGTTCTGCCTCAGGTGAATCCTTTCAGCACCCTGCCCCCACCCGATAGGGTCTACCGTTTTGAGGGCCACCATCCCTTCGGGAGAGACTCCACAACTATGTTTAGACCACCCACAACAACTTTATAGGAGGGGCACCTGGCTGACTCAGTCGGAGGAGCATGCCACTCTTGATCTCGAGGTCATGAGTTCCAGCCCCAGGTGGAGTGTGGAGATTACCCAAATAAACTTAAAAAAAAAAAACACAAAAAACCCAGTAGGGTGCCTGGGTGGCTTAGTGGGTTAACCATCTGACTCTTCATCTTAGCTCTGGTCTTGATCTCAGGGTTATGAGTTCTGGCCCCACATTGGGCTCCAACATCGTGACAGGGTTTCAGAGCAATGGGGGAGTCATAGCCCATGGCCAAGAGAGAATTCTTGAAGAAGTCTTTGGTGCAAAAAGGTGATTTTACTAAAGCACGGGGACAGGACCCATGGGCAGATAGGGCTGCATCGGGATTGTGCAAAGTGAATGGTTATATACTATGGAGTTGGGGGAGATAAAGTCAAGAGGAAGCTTCTTAAAGGAATTTTCCATATGATTCCTAGAGGCCTAGGTATCCAACTTCAGCTCAGGGCACAATCTCACAGTTGGTTCGTGAGTTCGAGCCCTGCATAGGGCTTTGTGCTGATGATGCAGAGCCTTCTTGGGGTTTTCTTTCTCTGCCCCTCCTCCACTTGTGCTCTCTCTCAAAGTGAATAAATAAACTTACGAAAAAAATTTTTTAAAAGAACATATATCTTTTTTAAAAAAGCTTCATGAGACATTACACAGTTATATCTAATGCTGACAACTCTGGAAACAATTAAAATGTGTATTTTAGGGGTGCCTGGGTGGTTCCCTGGGGGGCACTCAACAGTGGTTGAGTGTCTGACTTCGGCTCAGGTCATTATCTCACTGCTCATGAATTCGAGCCCAGAGCCTGGAGCCTGCTTCAGATTCTGTGTCTTCCTCTCTCCCTCTGTCCCTCCCCTGCTCGTGCTCTGTCTCTGTCTCTGTCTCTGTCTCTCTCTGTCTTAAAAATAAATTAACAGTAAAAAAAAATTAAAATAAATAAATAAAATAAAACATAAAAAAATTAAAATGTGTATTTTAATTAAGGCAAACTTCAACTAGATCTTATTTAACAAAAATTATCCCACACTACATGGACCTGATCAGTAGTTGGCTTAGTTTCTATGATATTTTTGAGACATTTTGTGAATATTTACTCATATGTGTTTGATTTTCTTTAAGCCAATTAAATAGAAATCTTTTTACAAATTAATTCTGGGGCACCTGGCTGGCTGAGCATCTGACTTCGGCTCAGGTCATGATCTCACTGTTCCTGGGTTTGAGCCCTGCCTCGGGCTCTGTGCTGACAGCTCAGAGCCTGGAGCCTGCTTTGGATTCTGTGTCTCCCCCTCTTTCTGCCCCTCCCCTGCTCTCATTCTGTCTCTCTCTCTCTCAAAAATAAATAAACATTTTAAAAAATTAAACAACAAAAAAACAACAAAAAAATTAAAAAATTAAAAATTAAACAAAATTAAAAAAAAATAATTTTGACAATACCCCCAGAGGTAGAAAGTACCACACATCTACAACACAATGCATGCAGAGACACAAACCAACACACAAACACGGACAGACCCTTTCTAGCTTCCCCGCGCTGAAGATTTCCCATGAGTGCAGGTTTCCGAATGACCTTCCCAATTTCTGCTTTCATTTTGATAATAATTACTTCCCTAAAGTTCCACTTTAGCATTTACATCTCAAAAGCGCAGGAAAGAATGCAAGTTAGAAGCCTTTTAAGATAAATAGGGGAAGTTTTGGAATGGGAGGCGGAGGAATAAGTGAACTTTGAACTGCTTGCAGAGCTGAATTTCTAGTTTTACAAAGATTTGTAAGATAAGTAAGGACTGTGGCTCTCAAGTCTACAAAGCGTTGGATGTGCAGCTTAAATGACATCGTAGGTTGTCCTTCTAAAGAGCTTCAGAAGGTTTTTCTTTCCCTCTGGATGCATAGTTTTATTTGAGCTTAGGGGAGAAGTCCTTAAAATGTGTTTCTATTAGGCTCTGGAATTTGGCCAGTTTCCGACCACAGAGTTTCTTTGTAGGTGTTAGGTCAAGCAGTAAAGATTTCTGGCAGTATATAACAACTCCTTGGATTCCAGAGGCGTTCCGAAAGAGAGTGCAACCGATTCTCACCCTTAGTTGGCTTCTGCTAAGGGTCCCATCTGGAGCTCTGGTATTTACCAGAATTTGGCAAGGTTTTTCATTGTTAATTTCAGTTTTCCTTTGGCTGCTTTTTTCTTTTTTAAGTTTATTTATTTTTGAGAGAGAAAGAGTGTGTGTGTGCGCGCTAGTGGGGGAAAGCAGAGAGAAGGGGAGACACAGAATCCGAATCAGGATCCAGGCTCTGCGCTGTCAGCACAGATCCCAACAAGGGGCTGGAACCCACCAGCTATGAGATCATGACCTGAGCCGAGGTCAGAGGCTTAATCAGCTGAGCCACGCAGGCGCCCCCTCCTTTGGCTGTTTAATAAGAAAATAACACAGCAGTTTCCCAGAAAATTCCTCAAAGTCCTATCAACTTGTAAGGGATCCTGTAAGGGACGTGCTTTTTGATGCACGCAGGCCAAGTCCAAGGACCCAGAGGGGAGGGTCCTTGGTTTCACGCAGGATGGAAATGGAATTCGAGCCAGCAGGAAGTGAAAGCAGGGTTTATGGAGGATGTAGAGAGAGCAGATATAGACAAGTGTCTGGGAGACTCAAAAAGGAGAAGGAGTCTCGTCTTTGCTTGGGGGTTTGGAGTTTTTATTGAGGACGGTGTCTGGTGTCCGTGTCCTCTCAGGCATCAAGGAGGTGGTCACATAAGGATGAGTGCTCAGGTATCCTTCATGAGTCACACCCTGGAGCCGGGGTCTTGGCATCAAGGTGTTTGCAGTCAGGGGTCTTGGCAAACGTTCATGACTTGACCTGGTCACTCGTTAAATGTTAGCTATTGTGCTAGAAGCCTCCAAAGAAACCATTAACTGTTGACCTTTACAAGGAAGACATACATTAAGGCATGTGGAAGCGGGGGGTGCAGGTCCTGGGAAGAATAGAAGCAGGAAAGGAAGCAACGGGGAAAATGGGTTTTTTTCATGGGTTCCCTTCAGTTTCCCTGCCTCACTTTGAGGGTAGACACGGGGGTGTCTGTATGTTAACTTGGTGGACTTTTGTTTAAAGCGTCGCATAAAGTGTGAGAAAGAAGCCCACTGACCCAATCAAAGGAGGGACGTGGCGACTCCAAGCAAGGGAAGCACATTCTTCAAGAGCAGGCGTCTGACGGACAGGCGCACGCGGGGCAGTTACCGCAGACGATTTGTCTCCTAGCATGGAAGTCCCTCCCCTGGTTCCTCATTGGCTGAGTACCGCAGAAATGACAGCTGGAAGTCGCCTGACCCGGAAGTCGCCTATGACGATGTAACGCAAAAAGCAGTCTGATTGGAACAAATGTACATTCCTTGAAGTGAGGCAGCGACTTCAGCTCTTTGCCGCATGCCGGTTGAAAGGCCCACGAAAATAAGCCCACAAATTGGAGAGGGGCAGAAGAACCAGGAAGTGAAGTGTCTAAGGATTTGGGACGCCGTTGGGGGAGGGGTGTTGTACATATATCCTATAGGTTGTAAACCTACTGTTAAGCAGACAGCACAACTTTTTTCTTTTAATGCGTATTTATTTTTGAGAGAGAGACAAAGAGAGACAGAGCGCAAGCAAGGGAGGGGCAGAGACAGAGGGAGACACAAAATCTGAAGCAGGCTCCAGGCTCTGAGCTGTCAGCACAGAGCCCCTCATGGGGCTCAAACTCACCACCCATGAGATCACAGCCTGAACTGAAGTCAGACACTCAACTGACTGAGCCACCCAGGCGCTCCCAGATAGCACAGCTTTTATTTGTTATTTCTGAAAATGAATCATCTCCCTTACTTCTCACATAAAGGCTATGTGCTAGTTTCAACCTCATTAACCCTATGGAACACAGCTTCACTCAGAACCAAGAGGAATTTACCCACAGAATGATGATTCAGGAGAACTCAGAGGGTTCATAGGGTATCATGCCCACGTTTCTCATCCCCAAATGCTGTCAGAAACTCACTTCAGGGACGCCTGGGAGACTCAGTCAGTTAAGCATCCCACGTTGGTGCAGGTCATGATCTCACGGTTCATCAGTTTGAGCCCCACATCAGGCTCCATGCTGATGGTGTGGAGCCTGCTTGGGATTCTCTCTCTCTCTCTCTCTCAAAATAAATAAAATTAAAAAAAAAAAACACAAGTTCAGTTCAGATCCCACCACTGCCACCAAATATGTTAAAAAACAAAATTCAGCAGAGTCCATTCAAAGATCTAATTGGCTTTTTCAACAGTTCATAAATCAGGCAATACTCCATCTAGCACGTAGAAAGGAGTTCACAGGGTTGCAGAAAAGGAAAGGTTTCTAAGGGCAGATGGGGAGTGGGACAAAGAAGTCATAAACTTTAAAAATAGGTTTGTTTGGGGCAAGTCACCTTTCTTTGGGGGATGAAATGGGCAATCAGGTGGATTACCTCCCTAGTGCCAACCAGGACATTCCAGACTGACTGGTTAAGATTACATTTCTGGGGAAGTTTGAAACTGCAATTAGGTCAAGCATGAAATCTTGGTTTGCTAATACGGGCTTAGCACATGTGACTCCATTTGGAGCTGGTTGTTTCTTTTTAACACCATCTTAGGTTATCCATCCGGGCCCCATAAATGAAACTGGCCAAAGACAGATGGACAAGAGAGAAATGAACAGAAGTTTACCAACATGTGCAAAGCACCCAGAGATGAATAAGTCAAAGGAGTGCTTAGAACTTGGGTTTCTATATCATCTGAGGCTAAAATAAAAGAAAAGGGCGTTGAGGTTTTTGGGAGGGGGGAGGCAAGTTAAGAGAAGGTGACCAGGAAAAGTATAAACAGGGATTCTTTTGTAAGGTTTGTCATGCAGAGTGAATCCTGCCTTTCCATGGATGACAGTTGTAAAGAGTCGCCCTATTACTGGTAAGGAAGAGGAGACCTCTCTATAGATGGAAACTTCCTTTATAAATATACATTTCCTTTCTAAGAGGAAAGCTTGTCAGGGTGCCTGGGTGGCTCAGTCGGTTAAGCATCTGACTTCGGCTCAGGTCATGAACTCACCATCCATGCTGGAGCCTGCTTCGGATTCTGTGTCTCCCTCTCTCTGCCCCTCCCCTGCGTGCACACTGCCTATCACTCTCTCAAAAATAAATAAACATTAAAAAAACCCACAAAGAATGTGTCATGAGTACCTTTGTTAATGGCTTTGCAAAATGGTGTTTTATCTATGGCTTGATTGCCAAGTCAATAGTCCACACTGTTTCCCAATGATGTAAGATTTCACCACACACAGCTTGCCTCATAGCTGATGGTCCTAAAGGAAATCCTTTATCTTTTACTTCCTCCTTTTTTGGCTGCCAATCCACACCTCTCAAGGTATGGGAGTGTGGTAGTCATCCAACTCGTAGGAGGCTTCCCTCATTCTTTCTTCCAGGTCAGTCAGCAAACTACAAAATCTTCTGACACCTGTGATCTTTTTTTCTACATTTTCCTGGAAGCCCCCCAGCAAATATCCCTTTGCATCCCGCTGGCACTGGGCCAGGTGCCCATTCCTGAACTAATTATCGCCAACGGTGATGGGGTTCACTGATTAGACTCATCAGGACGAGCCCCTCGGACTGAGGCAGGCTCCCACCAACTGTGGGGTTTCCTCAGCAGAGGAGGGACTGGAGGGGGGCGAGGAGTCCGCAGTGCTCATCACACGTAGACCTGAGGAACAACGTCTGACGTGTACAGCTGGCTTCCCCATGCCGATCTGCTACATGGGGCCCCTGCCGAGGTAGACGTGTGGTGGGCATACACCGCCTGAGCCCGAGAGGCCAGGAATATTAGTTCTGTACTTATGGGCCCCCCTGCACTGAAAGGGAGTTCCGGGGAGACCATAGGAATGAGAACAAGGAAGCAGGCAGCCCTGATGGAAGGTGGCCGCCATCTTTGGTCACAAAGAAAACTGGCAATAAAGTCGAAGAAGCTGGAGTTGGTGCCAGGATCCAAGCGAGGACAAGGCAGGGGTGGACAGGACCGGGTTTGCTGGGAGGTTGGATGCGGTGTGAGAGGATAATGAGAAGCGCGCTCAGGCCCGGGACCCTGGCAGGCCTTGGACACGGTCCGCATTGGGAGGCGCCCATGTCGCCTCCACCGGAACCATGCTTCTGGGCACGTCTGAGTCCTGGGGATGTGGACGGGCACACAGTTGCCAGTTTCACAGTGTCCCGGGCAGAGTGACGCTTGCCTTTAAGTGCCTTTCCCATGGGCCTTTGCATGGGGCCACCCGGTTCTGAGCTATGCAAATAAAACAGCAGGAATGGGGCCCCCGGGCTCCTGGATTCCCTGAGGGAGAAGGGGAGGGGAGGGAGGGACTGGAAGGGGAGAAACAGATCCCGGAGGCACACTCACTGTTTGGACACAGGCACCTGAGGCCTGGCCCAAGATCTATCTGAGCCTCTTATTGTTTCCCCCAAAGGGGGTCAGAACGCCCATCATGGGATGACTGAGATCGTTGAGGACTCANCCGATGTGATTTTAAATGGTACCTCACGTTGGTGGGGCAGGCAGTGTCTCCTGGGGAGGGGACCAGACCAAACCAGTTCACAGCCTTCCTCTGAGCCCTTGGCCTTAACTTTTCTGAGCCTCCATTTCCCCCAAATTGAGTCCTGATTCCCCACCCCCTCCACACCTGCTCCTTCCCCACCCTTCGGCTCTCTGCAAATGGCAGTCAATCTCTTCCCTTATTTTTTTTTAAATTTTAATGTTTATTTCTGAGAGAGACAGAGCATGAGTGGGGGAGGGGCAGAGAGAGAGGAGAGGGAGACACAGAATCCGAAACAGGCTCCAGGCTCTGAGCTGGCCGTCGGCACAGAGCCCGATGCGGGGCTCGAACCCACGAACCGTGAGATCATGACCTGAGCTGAAGTCTGACGCCCAACCGACTGAGCCCCCCAGGCGCCCCTCTTCCCGTCTCTAAGCAGACCCCTTGGTGGCCTCCTGGGCTTTTCTGTTCCTCCCACACCCCATCAGGAGCGTCCTTCCACCAGCTGAGAGGGGGCTCTGCACTCCGTACAGCCTTCCCCCAAATCCTCTGAGTCGAGGGCTGCAGTGCCTTTTGAGCAGGTGTGGGACTCCAGGCCCGGCCCCATGTGGGCCCCATCCTGGTTCTCTCCCCTTTAGGGGGCGCTCCAAGGCTCCATCTCCACCCGCGCCGCCACCACCCCTGTGCGCATGCGGTCAGCTGAAAGCCCTGAGGGACTCTTAGACTCTTGCTCTGATGGGGTCGGCTGGACCCCAGTTCCAGGAGAGCAGCCTAGCAACCTGGGGTCCCCCACCCCACCCCCACCCCCCGCTGCCACCACCCTGCTGCCCGTTGATAGTGGCAATGTCTCATTCACTGACTCGGACAAAAACAAGTTCAGGGCTCCGGGTGATCACCGGGCCACCACTATCCCTTGGGCTGGAGCTGAGTCCTCGGTCCACACCACAGGCCTCAGGGCCTGTGGCCCCCCCAACCCCCAAGGATGGGGGTGGGGGTAGCACAGGGGTCGCCACCCCACCCACCAGCAGCAGGTGCAGTCATTTCAACCCCCCCCCCCCCAACCGCCCCCAGCCCCAGTTCTAGGCAGAGGGCTGGTAGTTTTTGCCAGTTCTCTGAGGGCTTCTGTTAGAACTCCAGAAAGGAGGGGCGCCTGGGTGCCCGGTTAAACATCCATCTCTTGGTTGATCAGATCATGATCTCAGGTTCGTGACTTTGAGCTTGCTCGTGCTCTCTCTCTCTCAAAATAAATAAACTTAAAAAATATTTAACCACATAAAGAAGATTTAAATTCTATTACTTTTTAAAAACAATGTTTGTTTGTTTGTTTGTTTTGAGACAGAGAGCGCACGGGAGGCTGGGACAGGGGCAGAGAGAGAGGGAAAGAATCCCAAGGAGGCTTCTTGATGTCAGAGCAGAGCCAGATGCCAGGCTCGATCCCACAACCCTGGGATCATGACCTGAGCCTAAAGCAAGAGTCAGGCGCTCCATGGACTGAGCCACCTGGGCGCCCCTTAAATTCTATTACTTAAAACAGAACAGGGGCGCCGGGTGGGTCAGTCGGTTAGATGTCCGACTTCAGCTCAGGCCTCCTCACGGTTCTTGAGTTCGAGCTCCACATCAGCACAGAGCCTGCTTTGGATCCTCTGTCCCTCTCTCTCCCTGCCCCTCCTCTGCTTGTGCACCTGTGCGCGCTGGCTCTCTCTCTCTCTCTCAAAAATAAATAAACATTTAAAAATAAATAAATAAAATGTTAACGACATTAGCAATTAAAAACAAAACGTAACGTATGGTCTGTGAGACGACAGGAAATATCTGTATCCACCTCTGCCTCTGCCTCAGCCTCCTGGCTCAGAACTTCTAAAACCTTTGTCATTTCCTAAGTGATAAGAGCACTAGAAATATCCTTTGTTCTAGTGAGGTGACTCTGGGTGGAGAGCAAGGGGAGAGGGGTGGAAACAGAGCTCATGATGGTGTTAACAATTGCTGGTGCCTATGTGAAGGGGCCTCCGTAAAGTCCCATAGAAGGGACATAGAAAGTCCCATAGAACCTCCCATAGAAGGGGGTTCGGAGAACTTCTAGGTGGGCAAACACATCGACATGGGGCGGGTGAAGCACCCCAATTCCACGGTCACGGAAACTCCGAGGCTCAGGACCCTCCTAGACCTTCCCCATGTATCTCCTCATCAGTCTGTTCATCTGTGACCTTGACGGTTTCCTTTAATTAACTGATAAGAGTGTTTCCCTGAGCTCTGTCACCTGCTCTAGCAAATTAATAGACCCCGAGGAGGGGGACTTCGGGACCTCCCTCCTGTGACCTGTACAGCTGGCTGGTGATAACCTGGGCTTGACGGTGGCGTCTGAAGTGTGTGGGGGTCAGGGCTGGGGAGAAGTCTCGAGGGAGTGGCCCCTAACCGTTGGGATCTGACGTCATCTGTGGGTAGACAGCGTCGGGACGTGGGGAAGTGGTATGATGACAGCGGCGTCCTCTCTGTGGGGAAAACCTCCACGCGTTTGGTGACCAGAGGATCAGAAGTGAAGCGTCCTGCGTGAGTCGTAGAGGAAGCCCACAGGGGAGAAACGCAGCAGAGAAGAAGGAAAAATCTGGGTGTTTTTTTTTTCCTCTACAAGGCTAAATAAAGATGCACGCCCACCGTCCGCTTCCTGATCAAAATACAGATGACTTAAACTCAACCCAGGTTGAGTTCTGGTTCATCTGATCTACACAGTGGAGGAGATCGGGACGGATCCCTTGGAATGTGCTCCTTGGGCTCATGGATTTACTTCAAGCTGAAGGCCCTTGAGACCCTACAAACTCCAGAGAAACTTTTTTTTTAAGTTTATTTATTTATTTTGAGAAAGAGAACCAGCGGGAGCAGGAGCAGAGAGAGCGGGGGTGGGGGGACAGAAGATCAGAAGCCAGCTCTGTGCTGACAGCAGCGACCCTGGTGCGGGGCTCGAACTGAGGAACCGTGAGATCATGACCTGAGCCACCCAGGCAGGCGCCCCTCGGGGGAGAGCTTTGCCCCTCCCTGAGCCACACAGAAGAATCCAAATTGAGAGTCTTTCCCAGAATAACGATTATTAACAGACAATTCTTTTTTTTTTTTTTAATGTTTTATTTATTTCTAGGAGAGAGAGAGAGACAGCGTGAGCAAGGGAGGGTCAGAGAGAGAGGGAGTCACAGACTGAAACAGGCTCCAGGCTCTGAGCTGGCAGTCAGCACAGAGCCCGACGCGGGGCTCGAACCCACGAACCGCGAGATCATGACCTAAGCGAAAGTCGGACGCTTAACCGACTAAGCCACCCAGGCGCCCCTAACATAGACAGTTCTTATCTGAGTGACCCATCTGTATGGTAGGGCAGACATCTAATTACCAAATCCATCAAGAATATTCCTTTCCTCTGAAGTTCCAGACCGCTGCCCCTTTCTCTGAAGGACATATAGGCCTCATTTGGCCTGACTGTCTTTGGAATTTCCATGTCCATGGGGATTCCCCATATGTATGCCTGTAAAATTTGATTTTTTTTCTCATTAACCTGTCTCATGTCAATTTTTTTTTAATTTTGCTTTAACATTTCTTTGTTTTTGAAAGACAGAGAGAGACAGAGAACAAGTGGGGGAGGGGCAGAGAGAGAGAGGGAGACACAGAAGCCAAAGGAGGCTCCAGGCTCTGAGCTGTCAGCAAAGAGCCCCATTTGAGGCTCGAACCCACGAACCATGAGATCATGACCAGAGCTGAAGTCGGACGCTCAACCGACTGAGCCACCCAGGCGCCCCATATGTCAATTAGAAAACCTTTGAGGGCCCAGAAATTCTTGCTTCTTGATGGTAGCCTATTATCTGAGAATCGTATTTAATAAATATTTAGTAAACTGTATTTTGTGGAAGGATTTGTTTAGTAAATTTGGGTTTATAATAAGGCTACATCCCTTCAGAGAGGAACTACCTATCTCTTTCTCTGCTGTCTGTGGAGATCTTTTCATTTCCACCACAATAACTGGCCATTATTCACGGCCTGTCACTCTTACGGCCGGAACAAGACCCCAGGCTCTCAAAGGACTGGCCTGTGTCTTCTCCATGATCAGAAATTCATAAGACCTTTTCCTTCCCAGGGTTCTCCAGACCATGAGTCCACCGCACCCTGGGCCCTTCCAAGCGATGGGCAAGAAGTCTCCCCCAGGGCGGCGTTAAGCTGTGAGGGGTGGACCCAAGACCACTTTTGTGTTTTGCGTATGCTCACTCGGCATGGCACGTGGAAGACACAGTCAAGGGTGACAGACTCTAAGAATGCAGAGAGTCTGCCCCAAAGAATGTACGAAAAGACCCAGTGGTGGGGTGCCTGGGTGGCTTAGTCGGTTGAGTGTCTTGATTTCGGCTCTGGTCGTGATCCCAGGGTCATGGGATCGAGCCCTGAGTCGGGCTCCTTACTGACGGGCTCCTGGCTGAGCATGGAGACTGCTTGAGATTCTCTCTCTCTTCTGCCTCTCCCCACTGCTTGTTCTCTCTCTCTCTCTCAAATAAAATAATTTAATTTTAAAAATGGGGTTTTTTTACATTTATTTATTTATTTGAGAGACAGTGAGACAGAGCTCAAGCAGAGGAGGGGCAGAGAGAGGGAGACACAGAATCTGAAGCAGGCTCCAGGCTCTGAGCAAACATTCAGCACAGAGCCCGATGCGGGGCTCGAAACCACGAACGGTGAGATGGTGACCTGAGCTGAAGTCTGACGCCCAACCGACTGAGCCAGCCAGGCGCCCCTAATTTAATTTAATTTAAAAAAGAAAGAAAGAGCAGCTGGGAAGATATGTCGTGCACTTATGCTATGAAGTTCCAAATACGACCATTCAGCACGACCAGAAAAATTCTCACTCACGTTTCCCCGCATCCACTGGTTAAGAATCGCATTTGTAGGGCCGCCTGGGTGGCTTAGTCGGTTAAGCGTCCGACTTTCACTCAGGTCATGATCTCGCGGTTCGTGGGTTCGAGCCCCGCGTCGGGCTCTGTGCTGACTGCCAGCTCGGAGCCTGGAGCCTGTTTCAGAGTCTGTGACTCCCTCTCTCTCTGACCCTCCCCTGCTCACGCTGTCTCTCTCTCTCTCTCCCCTAGAAATAAATTAAAAAAACATTAAAAATTTTTTTAAAAGAATCACATTTGTGGTCATCAGCAAAGCCTAGGAAAACCTTCGAGAGAGTCGCTGGAAGCCCATGTTCACAATGGCTCACGGGATGAGGCAACATCACGAGTGATGCCGTAACCGGGGCCAAATAAATGGCATTAGAGATTAGCCGAGACAAGAACAGTGAGTAAGAGCAGATTGCTGCCTCTCTTGCGTGAGGAGGGCTATTAGATTATCTTCAAGTGACACATCTGGCGATAAAGAATGTGGAGGGACAGTGCTGGAACTCTCCGAAACATCTCACAGGCACGGGTTGAACAAGCAAACATGTGAGTACTTGTTCTGTGCCCGTCATTCTGAATCGTGAATGGTAACTCACTAGACCTCACTTGGGTCCACGAATTTTGTAGGCACATTTCCAATCGGGTCGTTTCTAGACATCCTAGACAGCAGCCCCCCAGAAACATACTTGCCCTGGGGACCCACACATCCTCAGCGCGGCTCTCACCCCCCGCCCATTCTCCAGCAAATCCTGTCCGTTCTGCTTACGAATCTATCCAGAAACATCCACTTCCTGCTCCTTTCCCCGGGGCCCTGGTCCAGTCTACCCTCCTCTTCGGACACCATTTTATCATGGCGGCGTCCTGCTTTCTGTGCTATCTCCTCTTGTCCCCAAGGGCAGCAGGGGGCGCCTGTGAACACCTGGGTCAGGTGGCATCTCCCCTGCTTGGAGCCCTCCGTGGTTTCCTCACTCAGGGGAGAAGACAAAGCCCCCCGCAGCCTGTCCCTGTCACCTTTCTGAGGGCATCTTCAACAGCTCTCCCTTATACTCCAGCCACATAGGCCTTCTTCTTATTCCTTGCTCCTGCCACAGGGCCTTTGCACCTGCTGTTTTCCCTTCTAGGAGTACTCCTTCCTCAGATATCGATATGATTGATATGACTTAATCCCTGGTCCCTTTCAGAACTCAGTGCAAATGTCAGCTTCTCAGTGAGGGCCCTGGCTGCCTTGTCTGAAAGTGCAACCTTACCCCCTGTACTTTCTGGATCCCTCTCTTACTTTATTTTCTTTTCCCATAGTACTCACCACCCCCCTCTATTCTTCATTTATCTACGTCTTCGCTTATTTGTTTGTTTTCAGCTCCAAGAGGATAAACGCTTTGCCTGTTGCATTTGCTCCTGTGTCCCCAAGTGCCTAGCCTGGCAAACCGTCAGCGCTCCATAAATGCTTGTAGAATTTGTGAATTAACTGTGGCATTTCTTCACAGGGTCACAGTTCATTTTAACTAATTCTGCCTGGGGCTGCTATGCGATAACCACCGTGATAGGCCATATCAGGAAATCATTGTCCAACTCAGGGAGTAAAGGTGACAGTCTCCACTTAATTCAGGAAGGAACAGACTGACAAATGACTTGCTTAGCTCAGGAGGGGTGGGGGCTGGGTGCATCTACCTCCAGATCTGGTGAAGGGAACTGGCATTAGTGTGGATGTCGTGGCCCTGGAGAGGGGGGTTCATTGTGGGGACGCTATCTCTGGCATATGAATGGGGAGGTCAAGGGCTGCCTGGATTACCCTTGGATGACGGTTGAGCTTTCCTGAGCCAACATCCCACCTGCCGCACCGGGCATCTGGTCAGGGCAGGGCCTAGATGAAGGAATCAATCTCAGCTAGGGGCTGGCACTCTGGGCTCAGGTGGAAGCAGGTGTCATGACTCCATGAACTTGGCATTGAGCCCAGAGGGATTCTGAAGCCGACTGCCAGGTTTCAAATCCTAGTTCTGACAGTCCGCTGCGTATCTTCCCCTTCTTCCAATCCCCTCCCCCCTCCCAGCCATGGCTCTTTCTACACGGTTGCCCCACAATTATTATTTTTTTAAAATGTTTATTTATTTTGAGAGAGAGAGAGCACACGCATGTGCGAGCTGGGGGAGGGGGGACGGAGAAAGAGAGAGAGAGAGAGAGAGAGGGAGGGAGGGAGAATCCCAAGCAGGTTCTGCAGTGTTAGCCCTCAGTCCAACTCAGGGCTCGATCCCATGAACCGAGAGATCATGACCTGAGCCAAAATCAAGAGTCAGACGCTTAACTGACTGACCCCCTAGGCGTCCGTGTCCCACGGTTATTATACAGCACAGTTTTACGTGTTTTCAAGTTCTATGTAAATGGTGTATTGTGCTCACCAGCCTGCAATTTCAGGTTTGTGCCCAGGACATGCTTTTGCGTTTGTCTGTGTGACTCTGTGTACACCTTCTCCTTTTGCGTAACAGCTCACTCCTACTTCATGCCCTTTAATAAACTTTATACACTTTTTCATGAACTATTGCATATATTTGGTTTTCATTGCTTCTGTCGATGGAATTTTAATATATTTTAAAATTTTTTTCACTATTATTTATTTTTAAGAGACAGAGAGAGAGCGCAAGTAGGGGAGGGGCAGAGAGAGAGGGAGATACAGAATCTCAAGCAGGCTCCAGGCTTCGAGCTAGCTGTCAGCAGAGAGCCCGACGCGGGGCTCGAACCCACAAACTATGAGATCATGACCTGAGCCACCCAGGTGCTCCTCCCACTGGATTATTTAAAAAATTTTTTTAATGTTTTATTTACTTCTGAGAAAGAGACAGCATGAGCAGGGGAGGGTCAGAGAGAGAGGGAGACACAGAATCTGAAACAGGCTCCAGGCTCTGAGCTGGCAGTCAGCACAGAGCCCTACGCGGGGCTCGAACCCACGAACCGCGAGATCATGCCCTGAGCCGAAGTCGGACGCTTAACCGACTGAGTCACCCGGGCGCCCCCCTCCCACTGGATTATTTTAAAGCAATCCCAGACATCATAGCATTTTCTCCAAAATTCTTCAGTATTTATCTCTAAAAGGTAAGGTTTTTCTCTCTCTCTCCCTTTTTAACAAAACCACAATATATACCATTGTCATATTTAATGTTCACTTGATCTGTTATTTTCAATATTCCAGCTAGACAGTCCCACAGGCTGCAGACAGGCCGCCCCACTCCCTGCAGATGCTCTGAGCCCACTGCCCTCCCCCCAACACACACACACACACACACACACACACACCCTCACCGGGCCCCATTTCTTTTCAAAGGCCGCTAGGCGTGTCCCCCTCCAAGTAGACTGGTGTTTTGATCCTTTAAAGCCTCTTATTTTGTTGGTGTGTTTAACCTTGAAAACTGCATCTGGTCCAACTTTCCTTAAAGGCTTGATTTTATCCAAATGTGGCTTCAGTTGGAGAGGAATTACTGTTTGAGGGCAAAGGTTTGTGGGTTCCGTGGCTCTTTAGTTTATGGGGAGAGATGGTGACACGCTGGAGGCTGGGTAAGTGTCCGACTTTCGCTTAGGTCATGATCTTG
>NW_027531899.1:1484016-1484369 GCF_008692635.1 Crocuta crocuta
AAAAAAAAAAAACATTAAAAAAACCCCAAAAAACTAGATTATCCCTGATTAAGGGCTCTTCTGACAAGTCCTATCTCGGGTAGTTTGCCTCCGCCCAGACACCTCTCCATCCTTCTGAGAGCAGAGTTTTAACCAAATTACCTGCTCCCTCCCACGTTCCCTCCATACAAAAGACCAATCCGCGTCAAGTTTTCTTTTCTGGGATCAAAATACAGCCAGTAGCTGGACGGAAGAGAGGTGGGGGCATGGGAACAAAGCCTTTAATGCCCTTGGAATTAATAGTGCAGCCTACCTCCCAAGGCCTCAGGGTTCCAGATTTTTCTTTTCCGGCAAACTGGCTTGGCAGGTTCCAA
>NW_027531899.1:1484550-1485325 GCF_008692635.1 Crocuta crocuta
TCTCCCCCATTTATAGTAGGTAATTTCCCAAGCTGCCTTTACTATTTTGAAAGGAAATACTTGGATAATGAAAGCTGCCTCCACAGATAATTCTTCAAATGTTAATAAAATAACCCTAAGTGTAACGTAAAAGGTGAGACAAAAGGAGAGAGATCATTGACAAAACCCCAGGGGAACTTCTGTTCCCAGGGCAGACCTGATGATTCAGAACTTGATTTTTAAAAGTCCCCCCCCCCACCCCAGGNTGGAGCTTGGAGCTCCATAAAACCCACAGCTGGCACTGCCTAGATGAAGAGATTTTCTGGTTTCGTGAATTGAAGAATAAACTGCTCAAGTCCCCACCAAGCCAAGTACAGACTGACCCAGGAGTTGCTTTCCTGGACGATTCAGGGTTAACACACTTCACATTCACATGCAGAATGGAACTGGGTTCTAGGTTCAGATTAACAGCTTTTAAGATTATTCTCCTTGCACAGANGTGCCTGCTGAGTGACATTGTCCTGTGCACACCTTCCCAGCGACACCCCCCCCCCATTACTGTGGCACCAAAATGCACCCGTGACTTTTCCCAAATGGCCCCTGGGGTTCTTTGCACAGCACCACCCTCCTGGCAGCCATTATTCTGTAATCATTACCTTACCTCCTAGATGGTACGCACTTCTTTATATTTGTTTTTGTTTCGTTTTGCTTTTGAGATTTTATTTTTCAGTAATCTCTACGTCCAACACGGGGCTCAAACTCACAATCCTGAGATCAAGAGTCGCACTCGTTACCA
>NW_027531899.1:1485422-1487092 GCF_008692635.1 Crocuta crocuta
GGGGGGGGGGGGGATCTTAAGTAGGCTCCACGCTCAGCACAGAGCCCAATGCAGGGCTCTATCCCACAACCTAAGCAGAAATCAAGAGTCAGACCCTCAACCGACTGAGCCACTCAGGCGCCTCTGTTTTTCTCTTTAATCAGAGTACAGCTTGGGATGTACTTCCAGGAGGTCACAGAGACTGCCTCGGAGAAGAACTGGGGAATGGAAGGAATCTCGCTGTCCATGGTGTCCTTTTATCCTATTTTTAAGTTTGTAAAGTTTTTTTCTAAAAATCTTAAAAAAAAGAACTTTTTTGAGCCCATACGGTTGGGTCATAACCACTTTTCATAGGCTCATTCTCAAAAAGATTCCCACAGTCTACTTATTCCGTGAAAACAATAATTTTGGTTAGGGACAGAAGGGTGCAATGGCCAGGATTTGCTTCCAATTGGCAGGCGGTGGTGAACAAGCAGGTGGGAGTGGAGTCGAAACCAGATTGGCCGGGAGGGTAACTGCGGGGCTGGGGGCTCCTTACTCTGTTCCACTCTTGGACAGGTTTGCACACATCAAGAATTTACTGAAAATGTAGGTCCTGAAAAGAAATAGGCCAGTGTAATAATCTATGTTTCAGAATGAAGGGTCTCCCACCCAGGCTGCTGGTGCCCTAGTCCCCTCCCTAATCTATTCTTCCACAGCATTAATTACCTTCTGACACACCATGTAATTTACACGGCGTGTCTATTGTTCATCGTGGCCCACGTGCATTGTAGTCTGGCTTAACGCTTAATGAGAAAACTGCTTCATTCTTTTCTGTTTATGGAGGTTTTTCGGGGTTGGCAGGAGACTGTATTTTCAATTATTTCCCCAACACTCTACAATTTGCTTATTATGTCTTCTGTTCATCATGTAAGCTCCACATGGACACAGATCCATGTCTGGTTTTATTTCTTGATATTTAGAACGCCATGTGCGGCTTAGACTTCTCTTTTCCTAGATAGACTTGGTAGAGAGGTTTAATTTTTTTAAAAAATTTTCCAGTGTTCTATCTATTTCTAGGAGAGAGAGAGACAGCGTGAGCAGGGGAGGGTCAGAGAGAGAGGGAGTCACAGACTCTGAAACAGGCTCCAGGCTCTGAGCTGGCAGTCAGCACAGAGCCCGACGCGGGGCTCGAACCCACGAACCGCGAGATCATGACCTAAGCGAAAGTCGGACGCTTAACCGACTAAGCCACCCAGGCGCCCCAGGACTTAGTAGAGGTTTAAAGCAGGGGATTCTGAGCCAGACCGGCCGGGTTCAAATCCCAGCTCTGTCACCTGCTAGCCGGGTGACCACAAAGCAAGTCACTTGGCCTCGGCCGGCCTGTTTTCTCACCTGGGAAGGGGCACACGGCACTGCCTACCTCCGGGGGTTACTACTCTGACTGCTAGTAAAACTCTCCGTAGAGATTGGCTGGCGTTATTTCTGGTGAGAGCACCCGTTTTGGGGTTCAAATAGATAATGCATTTGGCTCCTACTCCCCCTTGTTTTCTCCCGTGAAATGGGGCTGACCTTGCCCCGCCATAAAGGTGACGGGGATATTTAAAGGAGTGAACGGGTGTGAGCTCCCACCCGGATGCCTGACCAAAATAACGGCAGTTGTTCCTCGCCAGGCGTCTTCCGGCCGAGTCGGGGACACTCCAAGAGGCGGG
>NW_027531899.1:1487208-1487354 GCF_008692635.1 Crocuta crocuta
CCGCCCCCGGGATCCTGGCGGCCTCCGCCCCTCTCCCGTCTGCGTCGTCAGGTCGGGACCTGTAGTTCTCCCACGGCGGAAACACCCCAGGGGGTCTGGCAAGTATAGGGGTGGGGAAGGAGGGGCTGGCTGGGGGCGGGGGAGTT
>NW_027531899.1:1487423-1487698 GCF_008692635.1 Crocuta crocuta
CGCGGCCGCCGCGGAGGCTGCGGGCCCCTGCCTCCTTGACCTTAACCCTCCCGCAGTCACCTCCGGGCCTGGCGCGGGGCGGGGAACATGGGCGCCTCGACCTCCAGGGGCCGGCCCGCCCGGGTCCCCGCGCCGGAGCCCGAACCCGAGGAGGCGCTGGACCTGAGCCAACTGCCGCCGGAGCTGCTGCTGGTGGTGCTGAGCCACGTGCCGCCACGCACGCTGCTGGGGTGCTGCCGCCGCGTGTGCCGGGGCTGGCGCGCGCTGGGGGACGG
>NW_027531899.1:1487748-1488162 GCF_008692635.1 Crocuta crocuta
GGTGCAGCACGGTGGGGACGGCTGGGTGGTGGAGGTAAACCGGTCAACGGTGCCTGGGGCCCCCTCGCAGACCTGCTTCGTGTCTTCCTTCAGGTGAAAGCCCCTACCCCACAAGGGCCAGGGCCGTGGTGAGCAAGACCTGCCTGCCTGTTCGACTGACCTTTCTCCCTCTTCACTAGTTGGTGTCGCAAAAAGCAGGTCTTGGACTTGGAGGAGGAGGGTCTGTGGCCAGAGCTGCTAGATAGTGGCAAGATTGAGATTTGTGTCTCTGACTGGTGAGTATGATGATGAAAACGGCCCTTTGCTCAGCCCTGACGGCACGCGCCGAGCCATGACCATCCTAGATAAAGTGAAGATCAGGGAGATGAATGACTTAACTCCTCCTCTCCCCCTTCAACCCCCCCCCCCCCCCCC
>NW_027531899.1:1488173-1505646 GCF_008692635.1 Crocuta crocuta
GAACTGGATTGCAAGATGCCAGATTGGATCCAATTACAGAGGACTTGGCCCCGCTCAGTCTCTTCTGTGAATGAGATGCTCCTTGCCTTGGGAGGAGGCAGTGAAGATGGTTAGCTAAGTTTACCTCCTGGATCCAGACTTTCTGAGCCCAGACCTGGCTCTGCCAACTTTGTGGCTTTGGGCAAGTCACAGTGGGCTTGGGTTTCCCCTTCTTTACAAGGTAGGGTTGGTTACACGTCAAGTTCCTAGCAAGCGCTTTGTAAGTGTGACCTGTTAAAGCATTTCAGTTTTTTGTTTTTTTTTTTTGAGCCTTGATTCAGTGAGAATGTGTATTTCAAGACGTCAGTTCTTTCTGAGCTTCAGGAGCTGTCGAAAGGTTTAGGGAGGTGATTTGCCCTGGTGGCACAGCTAAGGCTTGGTGAGACCTGGCATCAGGCTCAGTCTCCTCTGATTCCAGAGCTCATTATGCTCTGTCCTGATGGTCTTGACACTGGGGTGCCTGAAGACTTTCCAAAGGACACATGACCCAGATAATTTTTAAGGGAGGCCAATTCCAGATCTGCTGCAGCTGTGTTCCCTGTTCTAAAAATTACCAGCTACACATCACATCTCCGGTGGGGGCATCATATGGGCATCCTTTCCCAGCCCTTGCTCACAGTCTGCCAGTTGTACAGAAGAAGCAGGCCCCTCACTATGGTGTGTGGCCCCCCCAGGCATAGCAGCTCCCAGAGAGTCAGGCAAAATGACTGCTTAAAATTTCAGTTTTTACAAATTCACTTACTTTATTATTTTTTTTAATTTTTTTTTTTTTTTGAGAGAGAGATAGGGTGCGGGCAGGGAAGGGGCAGGGAGTGAGGGAGACACAGAATCTGAAACAGGCTCCAGGCTCTGAGCTGCCAGCACAGAGCCCGACATGGGGCTCGAACCCATGAACCTTGAGATCATGACCTGAGCTGAAGTCGGACGCTTAACTGACTAAGCCACCCAGAGCGTGCCCCCCCCTTTTTTTTGAGAGAGAGAGCGTGTGCAAATAGGAGAGAGGCAGAGGCCAAGGGACACACAGAATCTTAAGCAGACTTCACACCCAGCCCGAAGCTGGACACAGAGCTTGATTTCACAACCATGAGATCATAACCTGAGCCGAAATCAAGAGTCAGATTCTTAACCCACTGAGCCACCCAGGCGCCCCTATCAATTTCTATTTACGTATATATTTTGGTAGGCAGTTGACATAGAGCAGTGTGAAAGGACAATCAAAAGGTCAGGAGAAAATAAAAATATGTCATTATTACGTGCGGACAAAACTGTGTGGGAGACGGAGAGCAGACAGCTAGTTCTAAGAATAATGTGAAGCCTCTGAAGGAAGAAACTCATTTGTGTATTGTTACAGTCCATTACCCTTAATTTATAAACTTTGACTTCTAGCATCAAAAGGATACATGTTTTATTTTTTTTAAGTATGTATTTTTTATTTTTAAGTGTACATATTTTAGGTGTGCAGCTCGGTGAGTTATCACAAAGAGAACGCATCATGTTACCAGCCCCTTTCCGGTCAGGACACACCCAGGGGTAGTTGCCATTCTGAACTCGTTAGTGTAGATACGTTGTGTCCATTTTTGTGCTCGAGACAGAGAGTCCTGAGGTATATGTTTTGTATTTGGCTTCTTCCTTTTTTTTTTTTAATGTTTATAAATATTTTTTTAACTATTTTATTTATTTTTGAGAGAGAGGGAGAGACAGCATGAGCAGGGGAGGATCAGAGAGAGAGGGAGACACAGAATCTGAAACAGCCTCCAGGCTCTGAACTAGCTGTCAGCACAGAGCCTGATGCGGGGCTCGAACCCACGAACCGTGAGATCATGACCTGAGCTGAAGTCGGACGCTTAACCGACTGAGCCACCCAGGCGCCCCTAATGTTTATAAATATTTTTGAGAAAGAGCACAAGTGGGGTAGGGGCTGAGAGAGGGGGAGACAGAGGATCCGAAGCAGGTTCTGCACTAAGAAAGGGGAGTCGGATGCAAGGCTCGAACTCATGAACTGTGAGATCATAACCTGGGCTGAAGTCAGATGCTTGACTGACTGAGCCACCGAGGTGCCCCTGGCTTCTTTCAATGACATGTTTTTAAATAGATCCATAAGTGTATGTAACTGCAGTCAGTATGCTTTCATTGTTATGTATGTGAATATACCGCAATTTATCCATTTACCATTGATGGACACTGTTTTTTGTTTGTTTAATGTTGCTGGGTATCCCACCATGGCTAAATATATTTAGATTTCCCTGGTTCTTTTATTTTTTTTTTAAGTTTATTTTGAGAGAGAGAAAGCACTAGTAGGGGATGGTCAGAGAGAGACGGAGAGTGAGAGAATCCCAAGCAGGCTCCGGCACTGTCCGTGCAGAGCCAGAGCCTGACACGAGGCTCGAACTCACCAACCTCGAGATCATGACCTGAGCCAAAAAATCAAGTCAGCTGTTTAACTGACTGAGCCACCCAGGCGCCCCTCCCCTGGTCCTTTTAAATATCAGACATGAGAATTACCTCTTAAAATGTCAATATGCAGGGGCACCTGGGTGGCTTAGTTGGTTAAATGTTCAACTCTTGATTTTGGCTCACTCAGTGAAGCGTCAGACTTCGGCTCAGGTCATGATCTCAGGGCTCATGAGTCCGAGCCCCGCGTCGGGCTCTGTGCTGACAGCTCGGAACCTGGAGCCTGCTTCAGATTCTGTGTCTCCCTCTCTCTTTGCCCCTCCCCTGCTCATGCTCCCGTCTTTCTCTTTCAAAAACAAACGTAAAATGTCAGCATGCACATTGGACATTCCTACATCTTTTGCCGCCATGTAAACCTAGAATGAGCACTTTCCGTTGTCCCCTTAATAATATGGGAGGAGGTGCCTTGAAGAGCGGGGCTCCAGCTCACTGTTCAGAAAATCGATGTGCTTGCGGACCAGCTGCGGAGCTCAGTTTAATGCAGGTTCTGATCCATTGAGTCTGAAGTGGGGCCAAGGTCCCAGGGGACACCCAGTTGTGCTACAAAATTTACATATGCAAATTCTTGATTTGCATACGTGGAGAGACCGTTTAATGGAGGGGGGAGGCAGGCGGACCCCCAGGGAGCCGGGGTGGCAAGTCCCGACTTCAAGGCCTCCCCCCTTCCACAGGTGGGGAGCCCGACACGACAGTGGCTGTATGTACCGACTCCTCGTCCAGCTTCTAGATGCCAACCAGACGGTCCTGGACAAATTCTCCGCCATGCCTGTTCCCATCCAGCAGTGGAACAACAACGTCTGCTTTCNGGAGGGGCAGGGTGACACAGAATCCAAAGCAGGCTCCAGGCTCTGAGCTGTCAACACAGAGCCTGCCGCAGGGCTCGAACCCACGAACCGTGAGATCATGACCCGAACCGGAGTCAGACGCTTAACCAACTGAGCCACCCAGGTGCCCCTCTTTTTTTTTTTTAATGCTGAGTTTTGAGAGAGAGTGCTTCCGTGAGCGAGGGAGCGAGCAGGGGAGGGGCAGAGAGAGAGGGGGACAGAGGGTCCGAAATGGGCTCCACGCTGACAGCAGTGAGCGGGACATGGGACTCGAATTCACAAGATCATTATCTGAGCTGAAGTCAGATGCTCAACTGACTGAGCCACCCAGGTGCCCCATGTTCTCGTGGTTTCTACAAGGAGGGCTCTGTTGTGTGCTTGTGGTCTAGTCTCTCTGGTAGTTGCATTCAGACAATGGCTGGAGCCGAAGGGCAGGGTGGGGTGTGTGTGTGTGTGTGTGTGTGAACAGCATCTGGAGGCTTCATTTAGTCCCAGAGGCATCGGTGTGCGATGTCTCTCCCTGGGCTGGTTTAGATTTCCTCAAAGCGTGGCCAACTCAGGGCAGCCAGACTCTGCTTACCGGTGGCTCAAGATCCCACTAAGAGGGTTCTAGAGAATCCAAGAGAAGCTGCATTGCCTTTTCTGACCTAGAAAGTCACCCGGTGACAGTCACTTAGCTTCATTTCTGCCACGCCCTGGGTCACAAACAGACCCACCCTGACTCAAGGGGACAGGAATTAGAATGAGAAGCAGGTGATTCCATCCGCCAGAAAGCCCTGCTCAGCTTTCGAGAAGAAGGCACACAGGGCTGATCTCTTCTTTACCCACAGGTCACCCACGTGTTCTCCGACATCAAGACAGGTGTCCGCTTTGTGTCCTTCGAACACTGGGGCCAGGACACACAGTTCTGGGCCGGTCACTACGGAGCCCGAGTGACCAACTCCAGCGTGGTCGTGCGGGCCCGCCTGTCTTAGCCAAGGGCTATCCTTGCAAAACGACCTGACCGATGCCTTCCGGGACCTGGGACCGCTGGCCAGGACCTCTCATTAACCAAGGGCAGGTACCTCCTGGCATCCCGGGTACTTCAGAGTCCATTTGAGGCTGCTGCTGGGTCCCCTCTTCTAGTAGGTTCTGGAAACTACTAGAAGAAGGTTCTACTGTCAGACCTACCTACTGCTGTTGTATGGCGGTCCTTCCCGTGGGGCAGGGGGGACGACACGGGGTGACTGGTCCTGGAGAGGGCTCTTCGCCCTCACCCCAGAGGCCCTCTGAGTCAACCCCGGTCCATTCTCCCCTTGTCTCTTGTTTCTGCTTTGAGGGTGTTATTGATCCCTTTGGGGAGCCCCCCTCATCTCTGAAGTAGAATCTTGTCCTTATGGCTGGGAAAATACCAGCCACCTTGGGCGGCAGATGTAACCTCCTGAAGCTTCAAGGCTGGGGCCAGTTCTCGCAGTTGAAAAGTCACCTGGCTCAGAAAATGTTTGGAGGTCCTCAAGGACCCTGTGATCGTGCGGTGTATACAATTATTTTTTACTTTGAAACGTTTCATGAACGTTGGGATAATAATATATCAGCAATGGCTATCTGCCAGTCATATGTAATAAATTTGTAATTTTGCCAAAGTGCCTCAGATCTTTTAACCACAATGACAATACGTGTGTGACTTTCTAATGTGTGTTTATTTTTGAGAGGGAGACGGAGGCAGAGCATGAGTGGGGGAGGGGCAGAGAGCAAGGGAGACACAGAATCTGGAGCAGGCTCCAGGCTCTGAGCTGGCAGTCAGCACAGAGCCCAATGTGGGACTTGAACTCATGAACCATTAGATCATGACCTGAGCCGAAGTCAGACGTTTAACCAACTGAGCCACCCAGGTGCCCTGTGACTTTCTAGATGGACCCAGGATGAGGCTGTCCTCACGCCAGTCCAGGGTCATGACTTGCTCACTCCTGGTGGGGCAGTGAGATGCTCTAGGTCTCTCTCTTTTTTTAAGATTTTATTTTTTTTTATTTTATTTTTAAATATTCATTTTTGAGAGAGAGGGAGTGTGCGCAATTGGGGGAGGGGCAGAGAGGGGGACAGGATTCGAAACAGGTTCTGCCCTGACAGCAGAGACCCCCTTGCGGGGCTCAGACTCATGAACCACGAGATCATGACCTGAGCCAAAGTCGGACGCTCAACCTACTAAGCCACCCAGGCGCCCCAAGATTTTATTTTTAAGTAAGCTGTACACCCAGCGTGGGGCTTGAACTCATAACCCTGAGACCAAGAATTGCATGCTCTACTCAGCCAGCCAGCCAGCCAAGCGCCCCTCAATGCTCTGAGTCGGCTGTGATCCACATGAAGTGTGTCTCCCCGTTTCCCACCAGGAAGTGCTCGTTCGAGAGGTCAGCCCTTCAGCCCCATCTTTCTGTAGAAGCGAAACACAAGCAAAGAAGCAACCGGACACGCCCAGAAGTGGCTGTATTTGCCGGTTTCTTAAAAAAGGAGTTGTGACAGGTTGAAACAGACCTGAGAGTCATGACCAGATGGCGCGTGTGGGCCTGAAGTAGAGACGGGTTTGGACCACTCAGCTCTAGAGAATATTTTCGGGTCAACTGGGGGAATTTGGACATGAGGACTATGAAAAACATTTACAGGAAGGGAAAAGTAGAGAGCATTGCTTAAAAAAAAAGCAGCCATATAATTTTTTAATGTTTTTTAAAATTTATTTTTGAGTGAAAGAGCGAGTACTAGCGGGGGAGGGGCAGGGAGAGAGGGAGACACTGAATCCGAAGCAGGCTCCAGGCTCTGAGCTGTGAGGGCAGAGTCCGACATGGGGCTCGAACCCATGAACCGTGAGATCATGACCTGAGCCGAAGTCAGATGCTTAACCAACTGAGCCACCCAGGAGCCCCAAGCAGCCATACAATTTAATTTAATGTTGGCACATATATTGTATATATACACCTACCTGTGTGTGTCCAAGTTAAATGATACTTTATGCACACACATGTGCCTGCATGTATTTATATCCTGGAGTACCTTCTGGCTGTGCATGTGCATACAGGTGGGTAGGTAGGTGTATATATGCAGAATGAGAATATTAACTGTAGGGGTGCCTGGCTGGCTCATTCAGTAGAGCTCACGACTCTTGATCTCAGGGTCGTGAGTTCAAGCCGTCCATTGTGCGTAGAGCTTGCTTAAGAATTAAAAAAAAAAAAAAAGCCTATGAACTACCAGGTTACAGGGCTACTACAGTGCTACTCTGGTAGTGGTGACTTTGTGTTTATTTTGTTTATCTGTAGTTCTTTTTTTTTTTTATGTTTTATTTATTTTTGAGACCGAAAAAGAGCGTGAGCTGGGGAGGGGCAGAGACAGAGGGAGACACAGAATCTGAAGCAGGCTCCAGGCTCCTGGCTGTCAGCACAGAGCCCGACGCGGGGCTCGAACCCACAAACCACGAGATCATGACCTGAGCCGAAGTCAGACACTCAACCGACTAAGCCGCCCAGGCGCCCCTGTCGTTCTTCTTTTCCAAGTGCACGTGTATTAGAAGAAATACACGAAGACAAACGTGAAAGTGCCCTCTAATGCAGTTTCCCTCCCCTCCCAGAGCTAATCTGTTTATTTATTTATTTATACATTTTTTTAAGTTTATTTAATTTTGAAAGTGCGAGTGGGGTAGGGGCAGAGAGAGAATCCAAGCAGGCTCTGCACTGTCAGCACAGGGCTCGAGCTCATGAACAGCGAGATCACAACCTGAGCCGAAGTCAGATGCTTAACTGACTGAGCCACCCAGGCGCCCCTGTTTGGATGTATTTTTTGAGTAGGCTTCACACTCCTAGCGTGGGGCCCAACACAGGGCTTGAACTCACAACCCTGAGATCAAGACCTGAATTGAGATCAAGAGTTGGACGCTTGGGGCGCCTGGGTGACTCAGTCGGTTCAGCGTCTGACTTCAGCTCAGGTCATGATCTCACAGTTTGTAGGTTCGAGCCCCACATCGGGCTCTGTGCTGACAGTTCAGAGCCTGGGGCCTGTTTGGGATTCTGTCTCCTATCTCTGCCCCTCCCTGCCTCATCCCACGCCTCTTTCTCTGTCTCCTAAAATAAATAAACGTAAAAAAAAAAAAAGAGTTGGACGGTTAACTGACTCAGCTACACAAGCACCCCTATTTATTTATTTAAAGAGACCTTTATACCCAAGGTGGGGCTTGAACCCACAACCCTGAAATCAACAGTCCCACGCCCTATGAACTGAGCCAGCCCGGCGCCTCTAGAAATAACCACATTTACAAGGTGTCTTTGCCAACAGAGTGTTGCTTATTTTATTTTGTCACGGAGAATTCGTGAATATTCTCGTGTTTATTTGAGAATAAACAAAAGCAAAGAGAAGAGCACTGTAACCTCCATGCAACTCCCCGTGAAATATGTAACACATCTCCAGTATCACTGCAAAGCTCTTGAGTGTGTATTCTGTACGTATGGGGTCACTCTCCTGTAGGACCACAATACAGCAAAGCAAACCGTGATGGTCACGTCATTCCAGTGACTGTCCCCAAAAAGCAAACCTAGCTGGCCTCTCCTTGGGAAGGCCTGATTGTGGTGCGCCTGGGTGGCTCAGTCTGTTAAATGCCCATCTTCAGCTTAGGTCATGATCTCATGGCTCGTGGGTTCAAGCCCCATGCCTGGCTCTGTGCTGACAACTCAGCTTTGATTCTGTCTCCCTCCCCCCCCCCGCTCGCACTCTTTCTCTGTCTCTCGAAAATGAATAAACGTTAAAAAAAATTTTTTTTAGAGAGTGAGAGAGAGCCCTGATTGTAACGTTGGCTCATGGCTGGCATCTGGGAAAGTGAATTTTGGAAGTTCTCCCCGCCATTACCTAACCAGTAAGGGTGGCTTGTTGCACAGATATTTAGTATGGTTTATGCCAAACACTTGCTTTCATTCTGGGAGCCTGGAATTTGGATACGAGCCAGACAGAAAGTGCCTCTGTGACTGAGCCCCCGTGAACCCCCAGGGTGCTGAGTCTCTGATGAGCTTCCTGGGACATCACACACCTGCTGGGTCCAGAGTACACTCTGCGTGGCCCCTCGGGGAAGGGAGGGGACACAAGGAATGGGCACATGGATTCTTCCAGGCTCTGTCTGTGTCTTTTCCCCTTATTATCTAGCCGTGCGTCCAGCTGTACCCCTGAGGTCAGTCTCGGGAGTGAGTATAACTATATACTGAGCTTCATGAGTGTTTCTGGCAAATACCTGAGCACACGGGTCATCTTGGGATTGTACACACACACACACACACACACACACACACACACACACAGTGGCGGAACTATCTGGGTAAAAGGGAGGGAGTGAGGGATGGCCATGGCGTTACCCATGGTCTCAAACAGCCTAGGTGCTGGCTCTTGTAAGAGGTAAAAGTCACCTGTGGAATTAAAACAATAGGCCCAACCCTTGGGGGCAGGCTCCTGGGACCCCCTCGCGGACTCGGGCAGGTGCAGCCACCGTGAAGAAAATAACTCAGCCTGGTGACACCTTGGGTGTTTGCCACTTTCGCCCAGGCAGGGGGACAAAAGGCCCCAGCAGTCTCCCAAGTGAGTTTGGGATCAAAGATGATAAACATGGGGCACCTGGTGGCTCAGTCAGTTGAGCTTCTGACTTCAGCTCAGGTCATTATCTCACAGTTGGTGAGTTCGAGCCCCGCGTCAGGCTCCGTGCTGTCAGCACAGAACCCGCTTCAGATCCTCTGTCCCCCTCGCTTTCTGCCCCTGCCCTGCACGTGCTCTCTTTCTCTCTCTCAAAAATAAATAAAATGTTTTAAAAAATGGACAATAATGTTAGTTTGTAGTTGGGTGGGAGGAGAAAGGAGCCGAATTCCCTAAAGACAGACTTTAGTTGACCTGAAAGGTTTGAAAGTTTGCCTTGTGTTTTCTAAGCGCAAGGACAGCTGGTTAAGGTCATTCCCAGGGTGATCAGAGGTTTCGGGAAGGCCGTGGGGAAAGGTGGAAAAGAAACTTGCCAGCCCTTCAGCCTGGAGGCCACCGCAGCCCCTCCTACCCAGCCTGGCGCTCTGAGCCGCCTTGATGTTAACCTGGTAAATGATGAATTAAAGGCTAAATTCTTTTTCTTTCTTTCTTTCTTTCTTTCCTTCTTTGCTTCCTTCTTTTCTTTTCTTTCTTTCCTTTTTTCTTTCTTTTCTTTCTTTCTTTCTTTCTTTCTTTCCTTCTTTGCTTCCTTCTTCTCTTTTCTTTCTTTCCTTTTTTCTTTCTTTTCTTTCCTTTTTTCTTTCTTTTCTTTCCTTTTTTCTTTCTCTTTCCTTCTTCCTTTCTCTTTCCCTTTCTTTCTCTCCTTTCTTTCCTTCTTTCTTTTCTTTCCTTCTTTCTTTCCTCTTCCTTTCTTCTTTCTTTTGTCTTTTCTTTCTTTCCTGCGTTCTTTCTGTTTCTTTCCCTCCGTCTTTTTTTTTCTTTTCATTCTCTCTCCCCTTCTTTCTCTCCTTTTTTCTTTTCTCTCTCTCATTTCCTTCCTTTTTTCTTTCTGTCTTTCCTTTCTTCTTTCTCCCTTTCCTTCCTTCTTTCTCTCTTTCTCTCTTTCTTTCCTTCCTTCCTTCCTTCCTCCATGCCCAACATGGGCTTTAAATTCAGGACCTTGAGATCAAGCTTCGCACGCCCTCCCCACTGAGCCAGGCGCCCAAGTGCTGAATTTACTTTTAGGGTTTTGAGTAAACTTGTAATGAGGTGGGGGAAGGGGGCAAATTTTATAATACACCGCTACCCATCAATTATATCTCAAAGAAAAGGGGACATTTGAAAACTGGCCTTGTATAAACGGCCATTTCATCTGGATGTATGATTAAAATAGTCCGTGGTCGGTGTCTCTGTGTATATGTATATATACCCACGTGTACATGTGTCTGTTTTCTGTTTATTAGCTTGAGAGCCTAAAGGACCTTTCTGGGGGGCGAGACAGTGCGCCAGTTCTTAGAGACGGCAAAGGACGCAGCCGGGGCACACCTTTGTGACGAAGACAAACCATCCAGAGCCAGACCCCCTCCATCTGGCCCCAGCGCCCCCGGAGGCAATATTCCTCCGCTTCACACCCCGGGGCTGGGCGCCAGGCAACTAGCGACCACCCTGTAGCCTGAGTCGTGGAATCAGGCACACTGACCAGTCCCGAATGGTTTCACCCTGCCCTGCCCTTCCCGCGGAAACCCCAGGAACTGTCATGGCTTAACCTTTTCCCTAGATCTTGCCTCCCGCTTCCTGGTCACGCCAGGTCTTTCCCATGTGGCCCTGCGCGACACCCCTCCCGTCTCTGGGACCTGTGACTATAATAAACTGATTTCCTGAGCCTCACCTCTGCCTCCCCTAGTGCCCCGCCCCCCACACACCCCGCAGACCATCTCGTGAGAGAATGCAAAACCATAACACGTTGTGTGCTTGTAGTGTACACTAGACGGATCATCCGGGTCTGTTGCAGGGAAAGTTGCAAGAAATAGGGAGTGTGTGTGTGTGACACTCTCTTGTTTTTGCCGCCAGTGGAGGTATTGAAAATAGAATGAGTACAAGGCTCCGTAAATGATGGTATTTGCTACCGTTGCCTATTGGAGACTTTGGAGAAAAGGAGACAACATGAAAACAGAGGCCATCTTCGGTCTGCAGGCGAATAATGCCTTTGAAACAGTTTTAAAATTTTTTAAGTTTATTTTTTTTTGAGAGAGAGAGAGACAGAGGGCAAGTGGGGGAGGGGTAAAGAGAGGGGGAGACACAGAATCTAAAGCAGGCTCCAGGCTCTGATCTGTCAGCACAGAGCCCAACGCGGGGCTTGACCCATGAACCGTGAGATCATGACCTGAGCTGAAGTCGGATGCTTAACCAACTGAGTCACCCAGGCGCCCTGAGTTTTAGGCATTCTTTATGTATTTTGGCTAACAATCCTTTATCAGACATCTCTTTTGAATATTTTTTTCCTCAAACTGTGACTTGTCTTCTGTTGTTGTTGTTGTTTTTTTAATGTTTATTTATTTGAGAGAGAGAGACAGAGCATGAGCAGGGGGAGGGGGAGAGAGAGCGAGGGAGACAGGGCATCAGAAGCAGGCTCCAGGCTCCGAGCTGTCAGCACAGAGCCCGACACGGGGCTCGAACTCACAAACCGCAAGATCACAACCTGAGCCGAAGTCGGACGCTCAAGCGGCTGAGCCACCCAGGCGGGGCCCCGGCTTCTCACTGTCCCGCGGGACCGTATCCTTTCCAGTAGGCCAGTTCGAGCTCTAAGACTGACGAGGCACAAAGGGCTTGGGAAAGCTCTTCTCATCGTTTGGACTTGGTCCAAGAACTTCTGGTTCTTCCCCAGAGCTCTGCCGCTTCCAAAGAAAAGCCACTGGCTTGTCTGGATTCCTGATTGCACAACTCCTTATTGCCTCTAAGCCCAATCCTGATACCGTCTGCAGTGGACTGAGTCTTCCCCAGCACAAGCTGTGCTCCGCGGAAAGCGAGCGCGCCCTCAAGAAACAAGGCTTCACTGGGGACGCTGGCAGATTTAAGAAGCCCCTCTGTGGGACCCCGAGCTGTGCAAACACGCTGGATGCCGGCTGGACCACCTGGGACACATAAGCGTCCCGACAGGAAGAGGCTTCTTTCTTAGTGGGACCGTCTAAAATCAAGGTACCGCTCAGCTCCACGTTTCTGGTGCGGATCCGAACTTCTAAGGCAGTTCTAGCTTGTGATCCCTGCCCAAAGCTGCTCCTCACAGATTGGACCCTGGACCCCTGTAGCGGCAAATGTCCTGCTGTCGCCTTGTGTTCTATGTTTTCTCCGTTAGCTGCGGTTTGCACCAATGAACTCATAGTCTCTCCACTTTCCTCTTCTTTCCCCTGATACGCGCACTTCGAGAAGGCAGCCCGATGAGTAAATGCCGCTGTCCTCAGGATGAGAGTGATCTTTTTTTTTCAATGTTTTTTATTTATTTCTGAGAGAGACACAGCGTAAGCAGGGGAGGGGCAGAGAGAGAGGGAGACACAGAATCTGAAGCAGGCTCCAGGCTCTGAGCTGTCAACACAGAGCCCAATGCGGGGCTCGAGCCCACAAACCGTGAGATCATGACCTGAACCGAAGTTGGACGCTTAACCGACTGAGCCGCCCAGGCGCCCTGAAGTGATCTTTTCCAGGCTACTCGCCGGCTAAATGCTCAGGACCAAAGGGGTAGGGGGTTGTACTAAATGTTTCTGAAACTTGTTGAAGTTTCCGTTTCTCGGGGCGCCTGGGTGGCTCTGTCATTTAAGAAGCGTCGGACTTCAGCTCAGGTCATGATCTCGTGGTTCGTGGGTTCAAGCCCCGCATCAGGCTCTGTGCTGACAGCTCAGAACCTGGAACCTGTTTCGGATTCTGTGTCTGTCTGTCTCTCTCTCTCTCTCTGCCCCTCCCCTGTTCATGTTCTGTCTCTCTCTGCCTCTCAACAATAAATAAATGTTAAAAAAAGAAGAAGAAGAAGATCCCGTTTCTCACCCTGACCAATTCCTGGATAGGTGTGTCTTTCTCATTAAGTTTTATAAAAATGTTTTTTTATGAAAATGCTTTTGTCCCTTATTGCACCCAACCCTTCTGGATGAAACGTTTGAATGAGAATTTTTAAATAATTTGGAGTTCTAAAGGAGCGACACCCGCTCACAAACTATTAGAGCTAAGACTTGAATGCAGGAAACTTGTGGATTACAAGATCAAGGTACAATTTTCTCTTGAATTTGTAAAAATTCTTTTAATTTAATTCGTTAATTTTTAAATGTTTTATTTTGAGAGGGGTGTGTGTGATCAAGGTAGGGGCAGAGAGCGAGGACAGAGGATCAGAAGCAGACTCTGCACTGATGGCAGTGAGCCCAATGTGGGGCTCAAACTCACAAAGCATGAGACTACGACCTGAGTCAAGATCGAGAGTCACACACTTAACCAACTGAACCACCCAGGTGCCTCTTGAATTTTTATACACTACCAGTGATCATCTGAAAATAAAATTAAGAAAACAATTGCATTTACAACAGCATGACAATGAATAAAATACGTAAGAATAAATTTAGCCAAAGGTGTGAAAGATTTGTACACTGAAAACTACTGAACATTGCCATATTGCTAGAAGAAATTAAAAAAGATTTAAAAAAATGGAAAGATACCCCCATGTTTACCGATTGGAAGACTTAGTATTGTTAAGATGGCAATATTCTCCAGGGCACCTGGGTGGCTCAGTCAGCTAAGTGTCTGATGTCAGCTTGGGTCATGATCTCATGAGTCGTATGTTCGAGCCCCAGTCAGGCTCTGTGCTGACAGCTCAAACCCTGGAGCCTGCTTTAGATTCTGTGTCTCCCTCTCTCTCTGCACCTCCCCTGCTCATACTCTGTCTCTCTCTCTCTCTCTCTCTCTCTCTCCAAAATAGATAAACATTAAAACTTCTTTTTTGCATAAATCAATAAAAACCACATTTCCCAGTTTCCCTTGGAGCCACGCATGGTCATGTGACTAAGCCCCAGCTAATAGGATGTAAAGGAAAGGGACGTGTGCAACTCCTCTGAGATGAATCCTTTTCAGTATTCTTTTCTTTTTTCTTTTCTCTTTTTTTTTTTTTTTTTTTTTTGAGAGAGATAGAGACAGTGTGATCAGGGGAGGGCCAGAGAGAGAGGGAGACACAGAAGCCGAAGACAGGCTCCAGGCTCTGAGCTGTCAGCACAGAGCCTAACGTGGGGCTCAAACCCATGGACCGTGTGATCATGACCTGAGCCTAAGTCGGACACTTAACAGACTGAGCCATCGAGGCACCCCTTCAGTATTCTTTTCTTTCTCTTTAATGTTTATTTATTTTGGAGAGAGAGAGAGAGAATACAAGCAGGAGAGAGGCGCAGAGAGAGAGGGAGACACAGAATCCCAAACAGGCTCCAGCCTCTGAGGGGTCAGCAGAGGCTTGAACCCACAAACCCTGAGATCATGACCTGAGCCGAAGTCGGATGCTTAGTCGGCTGAGCCGCCTAGGCGCCCCCCCTGTTCAGAATTCCTGCTCCCTGGAAGGTGGATGTGATGCCTGGCACCGCACCGTGGGCCATGAGGACAAGAGCCACACCCTAAGGTCAGCAGAATGAGAAGCCCTGCAACAGCCTAGGTCCTAGACCACGGCAGAGCCATCATGCCCCACCTGCAGAGCCTACAACAGAATTTTCCCGAAGAGAGAAATAAACTTCTGTCTTGTTCAAATTACTGTGATTTTGAGTATCTATTACAGCTAGCCAGATTTTCACAGAGAATCCTAATCTTCACAGAGAATGTCATTATTCACGTACCTTTTGCTGCTTGCTTTTTTTCACTCAACATTACATCTTGTATACATCCAAATCGATTTACAGCTATCTAATTGTTTTTAGGGTTTTTGTTTTTTTTTTTGCATAGTTCCTTCAGGGATCATGGCCAAAACATAACAAATTTTCCATTTTAGGGGCACCTGGGTGGCTCAGTTGGTTGAGCGTCCGACTTTGGCTCAGGTCATGATCTCATGGTTTGTGGGTTCAAGCCCTGCATCAAGCTCTGTGCTGACAGCCAGCTCAGAGCCTGGAGCCTGTTTCAGATTCTGTGTCTCCCTCTCTCTCTGACCCTCCCCTGCTCATGCTGTCTTTCTCTCTGTCTCTCTGAAATAAATTTTTTAAAAAATTTAAAAAATTTTTATTTAAAAAAACAAATTTTCCATTTTAACCTTTCTTTCTTCTTTCTTTCCTTCTTTCTTTCTTTCTTTCTTTCTTTCTTTCTTTCTTTCTTTCTTTCTTTCTTTCTTTCCTTTCTTTTCTCTACATCAAATGTAGGGCTCGATCTTACAACCTTGAGATCAAGAGTCATACCAACGGAGCCAGCCAAGCACCCCTTAACCATTTTTAAGTGTACAATTCAGTGGCATTAAGTACATTTACAACATGGTAGAACCTATATCCTCCGTTTNTTCTTTCTTTCTTTCTTTCTTTCTTTCTTTCTTTCCTTTCTTTTCTCTACATCAAATGTAGGGCTCGATCTTACAACCTTGAGATCAAGAGTCATACCAACGGAGCCAGCCAAGCACCCCTTAACCATTTTTAAGTGTACAATTCAGTGGCATTAAGTACATTTACAACATGGTAGAACCTATATCCTCCGTTTCCAGAACTTTGTCATCATCCCAAGCATTTTAATTAATGGATTAATTAATTCATGTACCCATAAAATAATAACTCCCCATTCCCCCTCCCCCCAACCCCTCTACTCCACTTGCTCTCTCTATAAATTTGCCTACAGGCACCTCGTATAAGTGGAATCTTGCAATAGTTGTCCTGTGCCTGGTCTAATTCATTCACCTTAACTACGACACAGTATCTGTCTCCTTGCTTAGGTCACCTCTGTCATCCTTTAATTAAGTCTCATCATTTATTCCAAAATGAGCTCTGACATCTTTTCTTGGCATTTGGCCCATGCACCTTACTTTGCTATTGTATAGGAGAATGGAGTCTTTTCTACGAATTACACGTTCTGATCGTCGTTGCTTTTATTATCAGGGTGCTATTCGTTTTTTTTTGCCTGTTGATCTTACATCCGGCAGACCTGCTAAAATCTCCTCTTGGTTCTTTACAGAGAATTTTTTAATTAGCTTAGATATTTGTCACAAGCAGGCTCCTTACATCAGGTTGACGATTCCCTTTTATCTCTAGTTGGTCACAGAAGTTTTCTTATAAAAGAGTGTTGAATTCCATCCAATGATTTTTCGTCTATAATTTGTGGGGGCTTTTATTGTTATTGTTGTTGTTTTTAAGTGGGCTCCATGTCCAACATGGGGCTTGAACTCATGACCCTGAGATCAAGAGTCAGATGGTCTACAGACTGAGCCAGCCAGGTGTCCCTGTAATGAGTTACTATGGTATATTACATTAATAGATTTTCTTTTAAATTCAAAAAATTCATTATTTTTCAAAATGTTTATTTATTTATTTTGAAAGAGAGTGTGTGTGTGTACAAGTAAGTGAGAGTCGGGCAGGGGTGTGGGGTGGGGGGAGGGAGAGAGAGAATCCCAAGCAGGCTCCGAGCTATCAGCACAGAGCCCAATGCAGGGCTTGATCCCATGAACCATGAGCTCATGACCTGAGCCGAAATCAAGAATTGGACGCTCAACTGACTGAGCCGCCCAGGACCCCCGATTTTCTTTTGCAATTTTACTGCAGAATTGTCATAGGTAGAAAGCTGAAGTGGATGCTCTACTATGGGGCTCAGATCCCCCTCTTCAGGATGGAAGCGTTCTTTCCACCGGGTGTCAAGAGTGTTGGCGGCTCAGGGCGGCCGGTGGAGCCTCTGGACAGCGCCCTCAGTTTAGAGAGCCATCTTGCTCAAGCTCATGCCTCTTACCGAGGCGCAGCCCTCATTCTGTGTCTGGTTACTAAGAGGTGCGAAAGCCTGGCTCCGTGCCTCAGTTAGGGACAACGCAGGAGGCCATCCCAGTTCCCAGTTCTGGGTTCCCCCCAGGATGGACTGAGGCCCTTGTTGCAACCGTATCAGCCTCTCCCAGTGCCATCCTGACGTCTCCCTTCCCCACACGGGTGCCCTAGAGAGCACTCCCCACGAACCACCCACTCGTTCTGCAGCCCCCCGGCTCAGAGTCTGTTTCCTGGGAAACCCTACATGTCAATGACTGTGTGTGTGTATGTGTTTACTTTTTTAAAAAAATTTTTATGTTTACTTTTGAGAGAGAGACAACAGAGTGTCAACAGAGGTGGGTGAGGGGAGCAGAGAGAGAGAGATACAGAATCTGAAGCAGGCTTCAGGCTCCGAGCCATCAGCACAGAGCCCGACATGGGGCTTGAACCCACAAACTATGAGATCATGGCCTAAGCCAAAGTCAAATGCTTAACTGAGTGAGCCACCCAAGCACCCCTGTGTGTTTACTTTTGAACAAAAATAGGGGCGCCAGCGTGGCTCAGTCGATTGAGCACCTGACCCTTGATTTTGGCTCAGGTCATGAACCCAGAGTCATGGGACTGATCCCCACATCAGACTCCACACTGAGTGTGCAACCTGCCTAAGATTCTCCGTCTCTCTCTCTGCCCCTCCCCTACTTGTGCTCTTCCCCTCTATCTCTCAAATAATAATAATAATAATAATAATAATAATAATAAAAATAATAATAAAGTAAGTAC
>NW_027531899.1:1505656-1523482 GCF_008692635.1 Crocuta crocuta
AAAATCCTGAAGTTTTGTAATTTTTTTATCAATGTATATGTATATATATATAGGTTGTTTCCTTTTGAACTTTTTGTAAAATTTTTTTAAATGTTTATTTATTTTTGAGGTGGGGAGGAGCAGAGAGACAGGGAGATACAGAATCGGAAGCAGGCTCCGGGCTCCAAGCTGTCAGCACAGAGCCCAACGCGGGGCTTGAACTCACAGACTGCGAGATCATGACCTGAGCTGAAATCGGACACTTGAGCGACTGAGCCACCCAGTCGCCCCTGAACTTTTTTTAAACTTTATTTTCAGTAATATCTACGCCCGACCTGGGGCTTGAATTTACAACTCACGAACCTGACCCTGAGATAAGAGTGGCAACATGTTCTTCCAACTGAGCCAGCAAGGCGTCCCTGCTTTTGAACTTTATATAAATGCAAAGATATAACATGTATCCTTCTATGACCTGCTTCCTTCATTCAACATTGATAAGATTCACCCATTTTGGTTTTTTAAAAATTTTTTAATGTTTTATTTATTTCTGAGAGAGAGAGAGAGAGACAACGTGAGCAGGGGAGGGTCAGAGAGAGAGGGAGATACAGAATCTGAAGCAGGCTCCAGGCTCTGAGCTGGCTGTCAGCACAGAGCCCGACACGGGGCTCAAACCCACGAACCGTGAGATCATGACCTGAGCCGAAGTCAGATGCTTAACCGACTGAGCCACCCAGGTGCCCCAAGATTCACCCATTTTGATACAGACAGCTATTGTTTGTTAATTTCATCCATTACATGAAAAAACAAGAGTACTTGTATCTGTTCCACCCTTAAGGGACATGGGCGCCACCTCCAGCTGGGGACTAGTACTCACTGCTGCTGTGACCTGGCTTGTACGTGCCTTCGGGGTCACAGGTGCAAGCGTCTCTAAGAGTGTTTCTTGACCTTGGCACTACTGACGTTTTTGCCGAGACAATCCTTGGTTGTGAGGGGCTGTCCCCGGGATCGTAGAGGGCTGGGCAGCAGCCCTGGCCTCTAGCCTCTAGATGCCAGCAGCATTCCTTCCCCTGAGTTGGGACAACCCCAAATATCTCTAGGTACCACCAAATGTCCCCTGAGGGGCAAAAAATCACCCAGTTGAGAACCACTGCCCTAGGCAAAACACTTAGTTTCTTTTTTTAAATATATTTTTAAATGTTTGTTTATTTAAAAAAATTTTTTTAATGTTTATTTGGGAGGGGCAGAGAGAGAGGGAGACACGGAATCTGAGGCAGGCTCCAGGCTCTGAGCTGTCAGCACAGAGTTCCTGGCTCAAACTCATGAACCAGGAGATCATGACCTGAGCGGAAGTCTGATGCTTAATGGACAGAGCCACCCAGGCGCCCTCAAAGCATTTAATTTTCTAAGAGCTTCCTCCTCTACATAATGGTGCCAATAACAGTATCTACCTGTTACGCTGTATACTGTTTACTCTATGTACCTATATAACGTATATACCTGCATATTAAGTTGTGTGTTAAGACGTGGAATATGCTTAGAACAAGGCCCTGCACAGAGGGACAACGGACAGATTGCTGCTATATTATTATTGTAGGTAAGGTAGAGGCATGTGCTCAATGCTAAGAAGCCACCATAACCCCCCGCCCCAGGCATCTCGAATTATCTCCCTCCCCCAAGCCTGCTTCCTCATGTGCCAAACGTTCTGCCTTCTTGTGCAGCCCTAGGGAGTCCCAGAGAAAATGGGGGACAAAGCTGGGCTCTTGATTGGCTTTATGGGGTTCTGGAGTAGGGCCCCTCTGTCAGCCACACCAGTTCTAAAATATTGCAACACTTTGCAGGGGCTGGTGAATATCAGGGGCTGGTGAGTTTCCACGGCTGAGCGCTCTCCTCGCCTTTGCTCTTCCTCAGCACCAGCTCTTCTCCCCACAATGCATCAAAGGGGCACACAAGGTGCCGGAGCGCCCAGCCTTTGTCAGTAACGACTGGGCGCTGCCCGGCTGTGACATTAGTAAAGATCGCAGATGTTGCCCCTTGTCCTACTGTGGCAGATGTGTTTCTTGCCGACCCTTCCCCCTTCCCGGCTAACAGAACCCCGATCCTTCTGTCCGTGCAGCACAGCGCCAGTCTCAGGAGACGACCTAGCTTCCGCCAGCCACGGCTCATGTGCCCTCCTTGGCTGGACGCTTGCTCTTGCCAAGTCCCGTGCAGAAAAAGTGGCCATGTGACCTGTCCTGGGCACGGGACCTTGGCTGGGTGGCCTTGACCTCCCGCTTCTTCCTGCCTCTGTGTGGTTACAGTACGTGCAGCTGAGGCTGTCATCTTGGAGGATAAACGCCGACGTGCTAAAGATGATGGAGGGGACAGAGAAACAGCCAGTCTCCTCCATGACATAATTCGGCTGGAGGTCACCCCCCTGGGGCTGGTGGGGACTCAGAGCCCATCACAGGGCAGGTCCCGGATGCAGCAGGGAATATACTCCCCAACATGTCATTTTTACGGTGCCACAGATACAGGGCATCCTCTGCAGGAGTAGGGGTAAGAGAGGTGTCTGCACCCGTCACCTGCAATCTACTCACCCCTGCTCCATACTCACACAGCCCTGCTGCCTAGCAGTGCCTGTCCCTGCCGCAGGCCCACAAATCTTCCCTGAGGGCATCATCATGCCAAGAGGGATCCTCAGAAGTCTCAGCGTCCACTTCCTGCCTCCCCCTGGTCTCCGGGTCCATCCCCATCTCCCCCCTCCCCCCTCCAGTCATCCCAGCCTAGACTTCCTGACTTCTCCAGGGCAGTAATTAGTCCAAGCTACATCTTTTTTTTTTTTTAATGNGCTACACCTTAAAGAGTTAAAATCCAGGGGCACCTGGGTGGCTCGGTTGGTTAAGTGTCCGACTTCAGCTCAGGTCATGATCCCAACGTTCATGGGTTCAAGCCCCGCATCAGGCTCTGTGCTGACAGCCAGCTCGGAGCCTGGAGCCTGCTTTGGATTCTGTGTCTCCCTCTCTCTCTGCCCCTCCCCAGCTCACACTCTGTCTTTCAAAAATAAACAAACATTAAAAAAAAAAAATTAAGCAGTAGAGCCCAGAACAGTAAACTGATTTGTCAGAGGACACGTAGGAAGTATAAATATTGCTGCAGGCAGTTCTGTTTACTTATATGTATGCTGACTGTGACAAGTGTTTCTTACTGAGATGATGGTTACGTTTAGAAAGACACTGTGTCAGGGCACCTGGGTGGCTCAGTCCGGTAAGCCTCTGACTTTTGATTTCTGCTCAGGTCAGGATCTCAAGGTCCATGGGAGTGAGCTCCATATCGGTCTCTTGCGCTGACAGAGAGGGGCCTGCTTGAGATTCTCTCTCTCTCTCTCTCTCTCTCACACTCTTTCTCACTCAAAATAAATAAACTTAAAAAAAAAAAAGACACTGTGCTTTGAAGTTCCTAGCACATGCCCAGAAAAAACTGATGTTGGTACCCCACCTTCGGGAAAAGGTCCCTGTGTTCAACAGCCACTCAGATCCAAGACCCTGGCCTTCTCTCTCTCTCCGCCGTGGACTTCCCTCTCTCCTCTTCTCCTACACCACATCCAATTCAACGGCAAACCCCGTTTCTTTCCTTCAAGATGTACGCAGAATCCGCCCCAATTCTGGGACCAGTGGCTCTGGGTCAGGCACGATCACCGCTCATCTCGGGTCTGACCCCTCTAGCTCCTTGAAGGTAGGACCCAGGCAAAGCACCCCGCATACAGTAGGTGCTCCACTCACAGGCTGCACAGCCTCCTCAAGACCCCTCTCTGTGAGGGCAGGCAGAAGGGGCAGGGCTGGGCTTTGAAGTCACTTGTCCAGCCTCCTTTTGCTGTTCTCCTCCAGCACCCTCCCCCCACCAGCCTGTTCTCTGATCTCTCCCCCACCCCCACCCCCGNGAAGTTGAGCCCAGCAGCTCCACACCCTGCCACGTGCCCCACCCCCACCCCCAACCCCAGGGCTGGTCAGTTTCAGGCTAGCTGCACCCTCCCCGCATGCCAGTTGTCGCTGGAGCTGATTCATCCCAGGGACAATCTCCAGATCCCTGATCTCTCATCCCCAAAGGACCCTCCGGGAGCACCCTGTTCATTTCTGGATCATGACCCCCACTTCAACCTGGCCGCCACAAAGCCAGACAGAGAGGGAGGAGGAGGGATGCCTTCAACACACTGGAGGTCATTCAACTGTCTCCAGGCCTCTTGGCCCCTCCAGACAGCAAGACTGGAGCCTGGGGACGGAATGCAGCAAGTAGCTGGGCGGTGGACAGACCCGCAGATGCCGATCCAGCTGTGAGCAAGCCGGTAATGCCGCCCACTCGCTCAGATGTCACTTACTGTGAAATGCAGCCGTACAAGGTCATGGTGTACCCTGACCTGGGACACAAAACTTTATAGTTTCAAAGCGCTCAGCGTTTGGAGGTGTTTTTCTGTTGCTGTTGCTTTTTGTTCATAACTAGAAAATTAGAGGGGCGCCTGGGTGGCTCAGTCAGTTAAGTGTCCGACTTTGGCTCAGGTCATGATCTCACGGTTTGTGGGTTTAAGCCCCGGGCCGGGCTCTGTGCTGACAGCCAGCTCAGAGCCTGGAGCCTGCTTTAGATTCTGTGTCTTCCTCTCTCTCTGATCCTCCACTGCTCATGCTCTCTCTCTCTCTCTCTCAGAAATAAATTTTTTTAAAAATATTAAGCCCGATTCCAGTCCCAAACCTCTGGCCAAGAGTTAACCTTACCTTGCCAATAAAATTTCCCTTATGAGTGTCTTTTAATGTCCAATTGTAAGCCAGATTTATAATAAAAAGAGAAAGCTGGGGTGCCCAGCTGGCACAGAGGCAGAGCTCCTGACTCTTGATCTCAGGGTCCCGAGTTCAAGCCTCAGGTTGGGAGCAGATCCTACTTAAAAAAAAAATTACTTAATAAAAGGAGAAAGTCATTCGAACCCACAGAATGAATGCTTCTGTGTTACGGTTGAGAATCATCCGGCATACTTGGCATTTAAAGTATTTGTAACGCTTAAGAGAATTTGGCATAAGCAAAAATGTGACACATTTATCCTATAGATGTAAGCCTTCCAACATCAAGTGCATAATTGAGTAATCCATTATTTCGGACTTGTAATTTTTCACTGAAACGTGAAAGAGAATTTTTCTAGGTGAGTAAACGGTACTAGAATATTTAAAAGATCTTAATACTCTTATAATTTATTATGAGATTTAAGTACCTGGGAAGGTTTTGTTTCTTAGGCGCGTCTGTTGAGCTTGCCCAGAAAATCGAACGGTTTCAATTTGTGAAAAGTAGAACATTTAAGGGAAATTAATTAAGATTCTAAATGGGATATGAAGCCGTCGAAACTGGAATTGGTCGACCATTAATCAATCACTTCCCCGAAAAATAACCATTAAAATTTACTAGACTTACGAGTAGAATAATTTGGAAGTAGCACTTTCAAGGTTAAAGAAGATGATGTGTCTTTATTGGTAAGTTTAATATGTTGAAGATCGAGTTAAAACAGTGATCAGTCTTTTTTCCACGCACGAATGTCTCCCCCAAAGACACCAGGATGCTCTCACGGACACCGTGTCCTCTGTCGCTGACTAGAAGCTATCTGTCTTCCCGGGATGAGTTACTGACTTTCCCTGAGAGAAACAGGGATGGACACAACTATTTGGCCCCCAAATCCACCTCCCTTTAGTCCACAGTTGTAGGAGGCAGCCTCTGAGATTGCCGCCACTGATCCCCCGCCTCTGGGTGGGGGGGCCTGGACCTAGCAAATAGAGCATGGCAAAGTGATGAGATGTCACTTCTGAGATTAGGTGACAAACGTACTGTGCCTTCTAGCGTGCCTGCCCTCTCCCACTCTCCTACCTGCTCTCTTGCTCGGAAAGGAAGCCATGCTTGGAGCTTCCCTGTGGAGAGAGGTCCGCGTGGCAAGGAACCTGTGGCCAAGAGCCAGTGAGAGCTGCCGCTTGCCAACAGGCGTGCTTCGGTGACCTCGGAGAAGCACTCTATCCCGGCTGCTTTGCAAGGCCCACAGCTCCAGCCGACACCTCCCTTCTAATTTTGGGAGAGACTCTGAGCTAGAGGCACCGGGTTCCTGACCACAGAAAATATGCGATAGCGTCTGTTGCTTTAAGTCACTAAGTTTGGGGGGGGGGGGNAAGCCAACCTACTTTGCCCACATTCCTTTGCAGCCAGGCAGAGTCGTGTGGGGTGTGGGAGTGGTGACAAGCCTGTCTGATCACACAGACGAGACCAACACCTAGAAGGAACCAAGGTCCCTGGCTGATTTCACGGAATGGGGCCATTTTATCAGCATGGAAAGGAATAGAGCGGGCAAAAGCAGCTTCCAACTTGGACCTCTGTTAGAACAGCTAAATCGCAGCTTTTCCAAAACCCGAAAAGATTATGTAATAATTTTTTTGTTAATGTTTATTTATTTTTGAGACAGAGAGAGACAGAGCATGAGCAGGGGAGGGGCAGAGAGAGAGGGAGACACAGAATCCGAAACAGGTCCAGTGGTCAGCAAGGAGCCTGATGCGGGGCTCATACTGGTCAACCGCGAGATCATGACCTGAGCCGAAGTCAGGCGTTCAACTTACTGAGCCACCCAGGCGCCCCTATGTAATAATCTTTTAATCCATCTCTTAATCAACACCTTATTTTTTAAATTACCCTCATTCTGATGGGTGATAAAATTATAACCAAGATCTTATAGTTTGGTTTACCTAGTACATACCTTTGGTTGTTTTCCCCCAAAACATATTCTGATTGTTAATAAATGTATATATTCTCTCATATAAATCATAGGACACCCCAGCCCCTGCGCTAACACATAGGCCATCAGTTATATAAACACTACTCTTCTTCCTTTGCCCCAGGGAAGTATTGTTCCCAAAGGATAGATTCATACATTTTTTAAATGTTTATTTATTTATTTGAGAGTGCATGCGCGCATGCGTGCATGAGTGGGGGTGGGGCAGAGAAAGAGAGGTGGACAGAGGATCTGAAGTGGGTTCTGTGCTGACAGCAGAGAGCCCGATGTGGGGCTTGATACCCACAAACCGTGAGATCGGGACCTGAGCCGAAACCAAGCGTCCAACGCTTAAACGACTGAGCCCCCCAGGAGCCCCTGGATTCATACATTTCTTTTCAAATTCCCTTCTCCCCGGCCAGCAGGGCCCCTGGCTCCCAGTGCCTCCAATGGTCAGTGTGATAAACTGGCCGCCTTTCTTTCTAATCCTGAACCTTCAAAGGACATCCAGGCTACAGACACCTGAGCATTGGCAAAACTGCCTTAGAGAACATGACGGCGGTGTTCCCTGGAAAGTCTGGTTTGCAGAGTTAGGACCCGAGCCCACGGTTTTCAGGGAGCCCGGCAGTGCACAGGCACCAGAGGGTCACCCAGGGTCTTTCTTCTCCCATTCAGCAGCCCCTCTCCGGCAGGACAGGCCAACTTCCCAAAGTGATATCAGGAGGCCTTCGCGGAGGCCCAACAGCTTGACGAACGGACCAATCGATTTATAGGATTCAACGCATACAAAGTCTTAGGAAACTTCTGTCCCGGGAAGGGGGCACCTGAGGGCAGGGGAACCTAGCTCAGAGGGTTGCTAGGAGCCTTACATGAAACAACGTACCGGGCCGCCTGGGTGGCTCAGTCGGTTCGGCATCTGACTCTTGATTTCGGCCTCAAGTTGCGATCTCACAGTTCGGAAGTTCCAATCCCGCATCAGGCTCTGCGCTGACAGCGTGGAGCCTGCTTGGGATTCTCTGTCTCCCTCTCTCTCTCTGTCCCTCCAATATTCTCTCACTCTCAGATAAGTAAATATTAAAGAAGAAGAAGCAGCAGCAGCAGCAGCAACATAGGGCTCTTAGCCCCGCACCTGGCGCCTAAGATTTCAGAACTGATAATTACAAGAGTCGATTGTGTAATAACGATTAGGGTCAAAACTCCTGTATAAAGAACTGCGGTCCGTGGTAGGCTGGATAACGGGCCCCAGATCATCTAGGTCCTAATCCCCGAACTTGTAAGTGTCACCTTATATACCACAAGGGACTTGACAAGGGACCCCCACAAGGGTCCGAGAGGGAGAGACTCTCCAGATCAGGCAAGCAGGCCCTGAGTGCAGCCACACGTGTCCTTACCAGGGGGTCAGAGGGGGACAAAGGGAGCCGAGGCTGGAGCCTGCGGCCACACCCCAGGAGTGCCGGCCGTCTCCAAAAGCAGCAGGGAGAGCAGGGAACAGATCCCACCCCCCCCCACCGAGGCTCCAGAAGGAATGCAGCTGCGGCACCTTGACTCTGCCCAGCGAAACTGACCTTGGACTTCTGACCTCCGGAACTGGATGAGAATAACTATGCATCCTTTCAAACTGCTAAGTTTGGGGCGCCCTGATGGCTCAGTCGGGTTCGCGTTCGACTGCAGCTCAGGTCATGATCTCACGGTCCGTGGGCTCGACCCCCACGTTGGGCTCTGTGCTGACAGATCAGAGACTGGAGCCTGCTTCGGATTCTAGGTTTCCCTCTCTCTCTGCCCCTCCCCCTCCTCACTCTCTGTCTCTCTCTCTCTCAAAAAACAAAGCAAAAGAAAATGAAAACGTTAAACCACTAAGTTTGTGACCATTTATTATAGCAGCCGTAGAGGGTCCTGTAGAGACAGGAGCAGCCTGCACGCTACTCCGCTCCCCCCATGAACTCCATCCACTCCCCTCTGCCCTTGGCACTGACCTTAGTGCCAACGCTCTTACCTGTGAAGAAGTAACACCCTGGGCGGTGTATACACTGGAGTATTTTCTCAGCGCTCACACCATGTGGGTGGCGAGAAAGCAAGCTGAGGGCAAAGCACAGGCTAACGGCACCCCCCACCCCCACCCCCACCAGGTGGCATCTGTCTGCTATTCCTCGGACACTCCTGGCTCCTTAAGAACAAAAGAAAGGGGTGTAAGCGCTTGCCACCGCGATGTGGGAAACTAAGGCAAGTGAAATTAAAGCTGCCTACTGCCTACAGCCCATTGACACATCCTTGAAACACACAGAGTGACCTCCCGCAAGGGGCTCAGCTGCCTCGATGATGACACTTTGTTGAGGGCAAAAAGGAATCTTGGCTTAACATTATCCTGACCCCCCAGGATCCTATGCTTTCACAAAGAAAAATTCCTTTGGAAACTTCCTTTATCTCAACTCCCCCAAGATGTATGCTGGCAATTGTACTCCAGGCTTATGGCCCCTGGATGTACATCTAAGGGTCCCGTGACTGAGGTTTTACTAAACGGTGATAAATGTTGTTTCCCTGGAAACAGCTCGCCCCTCAAGGTCTTGGAAACCTTGCTTCCAAAATTCATAGAGACTTACTCTATCCCTGACCCCCTCCCCACCGGAAGGCATATAATCAGTTACCCGACACAATCTCAGTGCAGACCCAGGGCAGATCTTCCTGCCCACGGGTTCTGTCCCCCGTGNTCATTGTGCGTACCTTCAGATTTGTGCACGTGCCTCTGCCTGTAGCCCGAATCTACCTGAGTGTGTGTCCACTCCAATTCCTGTTACAGCTGTGTTTCCGTGTCCCCCATTCCCCGAAAGGGGTTTCTCGTGTAGGGGACGAGAAAGTGTTCCTTGACCCTCTGAGGATCCCTGGCAGGGTCTGAAATCAAACTGACAAAGACAGACTAACAGAAGGGGACACGCGTTAAGTTTTATGTGACACGGGCGCCTTCGTAAGAAAATGAGGTCCCCAAAAAACAGACTGGTACATTTTTATGCTAGATTTGACGAAGAGGGAGCAGTCACAGGTCTGCCTGAGGAGGGTGTCGTAGGTACAGGACTCTGAGGTAACTAGTACCCGGGGGAGACTTAGCAAAGCTCTGTTGGTTAGGATTCTTCCTGTCCTCAGAGACTTGGATTGCGCCCACCCCCAGGGCGGGTCTTGAACTCATGAACCGTGAGATCATAACCTGAGCCGAAGTCAGATGCTGAAGGACTGAGCCCCCCAGGCGCCCTCACATGGGGGTTTTATGAGCCGTTTTGGGCAAGAAGAGCAAAGAGGGAGGACATCGGAGTGACCTTCCTGCCTCTGACATTGTCTCAAACTCCTTCAGCTTCAACGATTCCATCTGCCAAAGGGCCCTATTTTGGGGTAGCCTGTCCTGAACCCCATCACCTGCCAACTTCCTGTTTCGTGCAGAAGATTTTCCTCTATCCGACATGTGTTTACGTTTAACTCCCCGCGCCCCCCAGATCTGCACATTGTCACCCATGCAGATGTGTTTCCAATGTATTGACTGGTCCCTTCACTGCCATCGCTCAGATGAGAGAAGCCAGCTGCGTGTTTGCTTGTTTATTTTAATTGAAATCCAAGCTAGTTAACATACAGAGTCATAATGTTTTCAGGAATAGAACTTAGTGACTCATCATGTACATAGAACACCCAGTGCTCATCCCAACAAGTGCCCCCCTCAATGCCTCTCACCCATGACCCCATCCCCCCACCCAACACCCAGCCAGCAACCCTCAGTTTGTTCTCTGTATTTAAGAATCTCATAGGGTTCTTCCTCTCTGTTTTTATATTATTTTTGCTTCTCTTCCCCTATGTTCATCTGTTGTACCTTAAATTCCAATATGAGTGAAATCATAGGATATTTGTTTTTCTTTGACTAATTTCACTTAGCATAATATCCTCTAGATCCATGTGCGTAGTTGCAAATGGCAAGATTTCATCCTTTCTGATGGCCGAGTAATACTCATTGTATATATACATCACATCTTCTTGATCCATTCATCCGTCGATGGACATTTGGGCTCTTTCCATACTTTAGCTATTGCTGATAGCACTGCTGTAAACGTTGGGGTGTGTGTGCCCCTTTGAAACAGCACACCTGTATCCCCTGGATAGATATCTAGTAGTGCAATTCCTGGGGCGTAGGGTAGTTCTATTTTTAATTTTGGGGGGAGCCTCTGTACTGTTTTCCAGGGCGGCTGCACCAGTTTGCATTCCCACCAGCAGCGCAAAGGGTTCCTCTCTCTCCTCATCCTCACCAACATCTGCTGTTGCCCCAGTTGTTAATGTTAGTTGAAACTTCTTTTCTCTTCTAAGGGCTTGTGAGGAAGTAGGGCCTGGCTCGGGTCTAAGAGCTTTGAAGGGATTGTCCCAGGAGTCGCCATCATAAATTGCCACAGGGCCAGGCCTATGTTGTGACAGGTGACGGGCCCAGGCACACAGAGGCTTGGGCGGGCCCATGACTGCGAAAGACAGTCTTCCCACTAGAGCAATTGGGCGGGACTCCTCTGAGAGTGTGGGCCGGGGCTGCCGGGACTTTCCATTGCCAAGAGATGCTGGAAAATTAGACTTTTAGGCGATATGCCCCCTGTGGGTTTTCAGTGTTTGCGACCAATACAAATAAATACACTATTTGTATTTATTTTTAATTTTTTTAATGTTTACTTGTTTTTGAGAGAGAGAGAGAGTGCGAGCAGGGGAGGGGCAGAGAGAGAGGAAGACACAGAATCAGAANTCCACCTGCACCCCCTTGGTGGCTCTGAGGCAGTAACCTTGCCTCTTCTCCTTGAGTGAATACAGTCAAACTCCCAGAAGAAAGAAGAACACAAGTCGGAACAGCAGTAACAAAGAAAGAGATGTAAACCCACGGCATCAGCACATTCGTGACATGTGTCAGCACAAGAAATTGGTTTTGTAATCGTTATAAGGTCATGCAACTGCTTTGTCGGTTGAGGTCTTCACAGCATTTGCAAGCATCTCCTACTGGATCGGCGAACAGCTTAAGCGACTGCATTTGGAAGGGGTGTTTAAGTGGTTAGGGAAATCTGGATGAAAGGAATAACTGTTGAATGATTTTTTTTTCCCCAAAAGCAAAGATTAGTTAGTATTCCTGTCTGGACACAAATCCTGTGGATGTTAGAGAATCTAAAAGCAAAGGAACACAGGAATGACCAAATGGGGAAGGGACAGAAAAAGAGGGAGACACAGAATCCAAAACAGGCTCCAGGCTCTGAGTGGTCAGTACAGAGCCCGACGTGGGGCTCGAACCCACGAACCATGAGATCATGACCTGAGCTAAAGGCAGAGGCTTAACCAATTGAGCCACCCAGGCGCCCCATAAGTGTCCAACTTTTGATCTCAGCTCAGGTCTTGATCCCAGGGTCATGTGTTTAAGCCCTGTGCTGGGTGTGAACTCTATTTAAAAAAAAAAAAAGAAAAGAGTGTAGGAAAATGGCAATGCTCACGGGCATTACTGGTGAGGAATAGGTCATTTTGCAGCAGCTAACAGTATTTTATGCAAGTATCACTTTTTGTTGAGATGCAATTCACATAACAAAAAAATTAATCATTTAAAAGCATATGACTCAGGGTTCCTGGGTGGCTCGGTCAGTTGAGCATCAGGCTCTTGATTCCAGCTTGGGTCACGATCCCAGGGGTGTGGGATCAAGCCCTGCATCCTGCTCTGCGCTGAGCATGGAGCCTGCTTAAGACTCTCCCTCTCTCCCTCTGCCCCTCTATCCTACCCTCTCACTCCCTCTAAAAAAAAAAAAAGAAAAGAAAAGAATAAAAGGGTTTGACCTCCTGGTTTCTAGTACACTGACAACGGCATGTAATTACCAACACCAATTCCAGAACATTAGATCACCTCATGCTCACCAATCCCCCAGCCCCTGGCAGCCGCTAATCTACTTCCTGTTTCTGTGAATGTGCCTCTTCTGGTCATTCCAGATAAAAAGAATCAATACAATATATGGTCTTTCTCTCTCTCTCTCCCTCTCTCTCTCTCTCTCTCTCTCTTTTTAATACTTATTTAGTTTTGAGAGTGACAGACAGAGTGCAAGCGGGGAGGAGCAGAGAGAGAGGGAGACACAGAATCTGAAGCAGGCTCCAGGCTCCGAGCTGTCAGCACAGAGCCCAATGCAGGGATCGAACTCTCGAACTGGGAGATCATGACCTGACTGAGCCACCCAGGTGCCCCTGGAAATGTTCTATTTCTTGACTTGGGTGGTGGTTACGCAGGGCTCGAACCCATGAACCATGAGATCATGACCTGAGCTGAAGTCAGACGGTTAACTGAGCCAACCAGGCGCCTGGATTGTGCCTTTAAAAATTATAGCCTTAGGGTTCTGAGTGGCTCATTTGGTTGAGGGTCTGACTTCAGCTGAAGTCATGATCTCAGAGCTCCTATGAGTTCCAGCCCCACATCGGACTCTCTGCTGTCAGCACAGAGCCTGCTTCAGATTCTCTGTCTCCCTCTCTCTCTGTCCCTCCCCTGCTCTCTCTCTCTCTCTCTCACACACACACACACATACACACACTCTCCCTCTCCCTCTCCCTCTCTCAAAAATAAACATTAAAAAACAAATAAATAAGGGCACCTGTGAGGCTTAGTCAGTTAAGCGTCTGACTTTGGCTCAGGTCATGATCTCGAGGTCAGTGAGTTTGAGACCCAAGCCCCATGCTGGGCCCTGTGCTGACAGCTCAGAGCCTGGAGCCTGCTTCGGATTCTGTGTCTCCTTCTCTCTGTCTCTGCCCCTCCCCCGCTCACACTGTCTCTGTCTGTCTGTCTCTCAGAAATAAATAAAGCAAAATAAAAATGGTAGCCAAGCACATACCTCTTGACCTGGCAGTTCTATTTCTAGAAATGTATACTGTTTGATATCGTAGCATTGATAGTAACACATTGAGTTTGGTAGCCCTGTTTGTCATAAAATATTGGAAACACCCTACATTTCCGTCCATAAGGGACTCAAGAAAAATATCAGGTGCATCCACACAGTGGAGATCCATGTGGCTGTTACCAAAAACAACAACAACAAAAAGGAAGCCCTCTATATCGTGATGTTGAAAGATCACGAAACTGTGTGTCATGATAAATACAGAGTGTCAGAATCTGTGGTATGTTGTTGTCTGTTTACAGGGGGTGTGTATGTGAAACTCTTTGCATATGTATAGAAAATCTCCATGAGAGCCATGTCAAAATTCAGGAAAAAACCCGGGGGTGGGAGTAGCAGAGGGCAGTGGCTGAAGAGAGATTAGCACTGGAAATCTCTTTAATACCTTTTAAAGTTTATACAATGCAAATAGATTCTCCTGATCAAAATAAATATAGCGAGAAGCTTAAAAACACTGGAGCTGAACGAAAGCCATCTGTACGTCTGATGTAACCCGGAGCTGCCCGTCTGTGACTTCTGCCTTGTCCGCTTCGACCCACACCCACAAGGGAGCTGACCACGCGGTGAGACCACGAAATGACCCCCTTGGGTCACTCAGCAATCAGAGGTGTCACCAGGGGATGCTTTATACACCCTCATTTGTATAAAGCGAATTAAAAAGGAAATCAACTGATGGCGGCAATGGGCTTGGACTTGAAAGCTGTACTCATTTCCCAGGCTGTCTCTGCAAGGAATCGCCAATAGCTTTCATGGCTTAAAACTATGGATTTTCTTCTTGTACATTTCTGGAGGTTACAAGTCCAACGTCACTTCCGCTGGGCTAAAGTCAAGGCACTGCGGGGCTGGTCCCTTCCGGAGGCACTGAGTGGGAAGCCGCGTCCTTGCCTTTTCCAGCTCCTAGAGGCCACCTTCACTCCTGGGCTTTCCTCCGGGTCAACCTCCCAACTCAGGATCCTCAACTCATTCACATCTGCAAAAGCCCGTGTGCCCTGGAAGGTGGCGTTCCCAAGCTCCAAGGGTTAGGACACAGATATGTCTTTAGGGGGTCGTTATTCGGCCCCACAGACACCATCCACACGCGAGAGAGCCTGACACGTTTTTGGTAGACAGATCGGGTAGAGGCTTGGGGACATGAGTGGGGTGAGGCGGTCATTGCCTTCAGGAAGGGGCTGCAGGGAAGAGGGAGCCCAGCGCCACCGGGGTCGTAGGCGTCAGACAAGAGTGAGAAAACATAGCTAAGACAGGCTCAGATGACAGTCTGTCCATGCTTTCTGTACCCATCTTCCCGCCTTCCCCAGGGCCCAGGGAACCTAAACATTCACATGCAGGGAGAGCAGAACCCAAGGGCAGTTCCCGAAAGCGATCCAGCTCTCTGACAGCCTGAGGTGCCAACCAGGGGCGGTGCTTGGCTTCAGAAAAAAGCCGGTCCTATTCTGGTGCTGGTGGCGGGCGGGAGGGGCGACCCCAAGTGGGGCTCCCGGCCTCCCCCCCACTCACGTGGGAGGCCAGCCTGCACCAAGGCCCCCACACGGACACAAAGCCGCTATTCATGCTTCCACCCCGGGCGGAGGCCTGGAGCGAAACAGCCCCGCGTTTATAGCGGGGAAACACACCCCCGTCACCTGCAGAGACCCACAAGCCTTGTCCCTCATCTGAGACTGACAAGGAGCAAGCAAGGCTCACCAGACAGGACCCCAGTCAGGGTGCACGCTCTGTATTCGGGGGAATGTCTCGCTGGCCTCTTTTTTGGTTTGTCATGTTGACTTTTTTGAAAAGGACTGGCCCATTACCTGGTATATATCCCCTGTTTTCCGTGTCCGATTGTTTCCTTGTTACTAAATGCAGGGTTAAATTTTATTTCCCCCACAAGAATCCTGCATAGGTAATTTTGTATACTTTTCTTTTAAGTTTATTTATTTATTTTTGAGAGAGAGAGAGAGAGAGCGCGCTCAAGCAGGGGAGGGGCAGAGAAAGAGAGAGGGAGAGAGAAAATCCCAAGCAATCTCTGAGCGGTCAGTGCAGAGCCTGATGAAGGCCTGGAACCCACGAACCGTGAGATCATGAGCTGAGCCGAGATCAAGAGTGGGAAGCTTAACCGATTGAGCCCCCCAAAGCAACCCAATTTTGTGTGCTTCCTCTAGTGCCACATCAAGAGATACTTGGTGTCGGGGCGCCTGGGGGGCTCAGCTGGCTAAGCATCCGACTTCAGCTCAGGTCATGATCTTGCGGTTCGTGAATTTGAGCCTCGTGTTGGGCTCCGTGCTGACAGCTCGGAGCCTGGAGCTCTGTCTCCCTCTCTCTCTGCTCCTCCCCCACTCATGCTCTGTCTCTGTCTCTCTCCCTCTCAAAACTAACAATTAAAAATTAAAAAACAAAAAGAGATACTTGATGTCATGCTGTCCTACTATTGAGGATTTGTTTGATCATTCAGTTAAGACCCCTCCCTCGACCTAGGTAAGTACAGTTTCCTCCTTTGTAATGAATAAGTCATCTGGCGGGTAATAATTCTGGACTGTTCTCCCTCATTTTACCAATGCTTTTTAGCATCATCCTTTGATGATCCAATTGTTTTTATTGAGGACCCTCTTTTTTTTTTCTAATTTATCTGTAATAAGCCACATTATTTGTTGAAATAAACTGTTCAGTGCCTGTGAACTTGCATAATCTATGCAGTCTGTACCTGGTTCATAGTTGGTGCTTAATAATGGTATCAATCTGGGGCGCCTGGGTGGCTCAGTCAGTTGGGCATCCAGCTCCTGCTCAGGTCATGATCTCACAGTCCGTGGGTTCGAGCCCCACATAGCTGTGCTGACAGCTCAGAGCCTGGAGCCTGCTTCAGATCCTGTGTCTCCCTCTCTCTCTGGCCCTTCTCTGCTCATGCTCTGTCTCTCTCTGTCTCTCAAAAATAAAAATAAACGTTAAAAGTTTTTTTAAAAAAAGTTAAAAAAAGAATAAAATAAAAACATTTAAAAAATAATGGTATCGATTTCAAACATCAGGGCTACAATCTCTTAGACACAAACAAACCTTCCTCAGAAATTAGGCCCTCAAATTCTTCAAGCAGGAAGACGTGACTACACTGAGATCAGGTTATTTATAACTTCTATTCCACTAAGTGTGTCTTCCTCTCTCCATACGTGTTGAAACAGAAATACCGCGTGATGGAGAGAACCCTCCAGCCCGTGCTGGGAATTCCGCAGAACACTGGATATGGTATAATCATTCAGAGAAATAAATAAAAGTCTGGCCTCCAATCCTAAGCCTTTCAGGTAAGGGACTGTGTGCGGATCGGTACTAAAACTGCTTCAGTACAGTAGAATGCTTGGTAAGGCCGTTGGTAAACCTTAAGAGGTCACGTTCATTGAGCGCTACACGCGCAGGATCCACGCCATCCTCACGATGGCGCTGTGGTGCCTCGCTGAGGCTTCCAGCAGAGGGGCCTGAGGCACCCAAGCTCCAGCCCTTGCCTGTTACCTGACCCCCAAACAAGTGACTTGCAACGCGTGCATAGACCACGTAACTCTGGGCCTCAGTTTCTCATCAGAGGCGTCCCTGCATATAAAGCGTTTAGCACAGTGCTTGCCAGGAGCGAGCGCTGGGGCAACTGGGACTGGTCACGGTTTGCTAGCGGGAAGAAGGCCTGGGGTTCAGAAGTCTGGCTCTGGGTTGTCCCAGATCAGTCACCTGAGGTCCCTTGGTCCATCCAGGGCAATCAGAAGGAACATAACAGCCCAGGAGGTCAAGAGAGACATGGGTCGTGGCCCCCCGTCCTTGCTGCTACTGAACCTCTGGATATTTCAGTCCTTTTAAGGGAGGGGGCAGGTTTCCCAAGGAGGGGCATGCGGGCTGTCGTGGCCGCAGAGCGAAGTACGTGTGGCTGGGAGGTCCCACTCAAGAACAAGCCTGGCTTCTGTGTCCCCCCTTAAGCTGGGGACACAGTGTAAATATGAGAGAATCCCTGGGGATAGGAACTTGATCCAGTGTTTCAAAATCAGGCCCTGGGTCGGAGTCACAGCCAAGCCGTTTACAGCACTGGCCAGATGGCGGGAGAGACGTTTTGAATGGCGGAGGCGGCTGTAGGCAGGGGGCCGGAACGAGGAGGCAACACGATTTGGGGGGGAGTGCAAGCAGCTGGAACCCTTCCCACGGCGGAGGCTCTGGGGGAGGTGGACG
>NW_027531899.1:1523501-1545941 GCF_008692635.1 Crocuta crocuta
CGGGAGGGGCGGGCCCCCCGGAGCCCCCTTCCCCAGCGCCCCTTCCCCCGCCCCCGCCCGCGTCCTAGGCTGTCCCAGCCAGCTGCCGCCCCTTTAAGTCCAGAGTCGCACGGACGCACGTTTGAAAGCCCCCAGGTCGTAAGAAAGGGCTTAAAACGCGTCCTCTGACCGCCACGCCTGCCTCCCGGCCGCTCTTCGGCGGAGGCCACGGTGGAAGAAGCTGCCCTCCCCCCGGAACGTACCCGACCAACACGTGTACACAGCAGCCCGCGAGAGGCCCGACCACTTTTTACCAGTTCTGGTTTCTTCTGTTCTGGCTGGCAGCCCCTTCGCCAAATCGGTGAATCAGACGTCTCCGCGCACCGTTTCTGGATTTAGCAACTTGGGCATAGTTTGTTTTTAGCCGCGGCCGCTCCGCCCGATTTAAATCTTGTTCTTCTAAGTTAACTTTTGCAGTGTTCAGTAATATTTCTTAACGCTCCATATCTTGTTCTTTCAGTCTGGATCCTCCCATTTTAGAGAGCATCTGTTAACGAGCAATCTTGAAAGACTGCAATATTAGGGACCTACTTTTAAAATAAATACTTTTGGAAGTGGCCCAGCACCACCCAAGAACAAAAGACAAATAAGGCAGCCGACCTCGACCCCGCGGCCAGTAAAAATGATTTGTGATTAATCACGCATTCCTTGTAGTTTCCCTATAGGCTGCTTTCATAATGTCTTTTTTGTTATATGAAGTATTTATAGGATCTGTTTGACTCCCCATTTTGGGAGGCCTGGCTGAGCAATCTACTTTAATGTTGTTGTTTTTTTTCCTTTTAATTTTAGAGTAAGAGCAGGGGAGAGGGGCAGAGGGAGAGAGATGGACTCTTAAGCAAAGTTCAATCACCCAGGCGCTGCTGTTTTAATATATTTTTTAGCCTAGTTATTTTGAGAGAGAGAGAGAGAGAGCGCGCGCGCGCACACGTACAAGCGGGGGAGGGGCAGAGAGAGAGAGGGAGAGAGAGCCCCAAGCAGGCTCTGCCCTATCACGTAGAGCCCCAGGCACAGTTCAATCTCACCATGAGTGAAATCATGGCCTGAGCCAATACCAAGAGTCCAGTACTCAACCCACTGAGCCCCCCAGTCGCCCCCCTAATATTTTTTAAATAAAGTTTTTGTCGTTATTTAATTACTGATTTCTTCATCCAATCAAGTTATAGATGGGATTCACAAATCAAATAGAAATGGGTCTGCCATTTTATTTCCTATTATAAAAGCACTATCTTTAAGAAAACGGAAAGGGGGATGCAGTGTTTTATCATTTTGGTTTTACTGAGGGGTAGTGTTTTACCTTTTATTTCTCAAATATTTTTTAAGTTTATTTATTTATTTTGAGAGACAGCATGCAGGGGAGGGGCAGAGAGGGGGAGCCCGATTCGGGGCTGCAACTCACAAACCATGAGATCATGACCTGAGCTGAAACCAAGAGTCAGGTGTTAACCAACTGAGCCATCCAGGTGCCCCTTGGGGGGAGGGGGGCAGCTACAAAAGACTTTCTTGAGATACTGGGGGAAATTGCTCATGGACTGAATACTAGGTAGTAGAATGGATTTCTCTGAAGAAATGGTGTTAAGTGGTAAGTGTAGCCCTTTGGTGCGTCCTTATTCTTTCCTAGAAGACGCATGTTGAAGTATTTAAGAATTCATCAAAAGAGAGAAGGCAAATAAATATGGCAAAATATGGAACATTCCATAAGTTCCATGTAATGAACCTTTGAGGATAAAATCTGGGGAAAGTAAAGTAAGACAAGGTTGAAACTAAGGAGATGGAGATGCATATACAGTGGCACCAACCCAGGGTCCTACACTCCCAGGTTCAAATCCCGGCTCTGCCCCTTGTGTGTCAGGTGACCTTGGGTACATGGCTCCCCTTCTCCAAGCCTCAGTTTCCCCAGCTGAAGAATGGCACCTCCCCCATGATGCCACTGGTGAGACTTGTGTGAGATTTTATAAAGCCCCTGCCGCGTGCCTAGAGCAGTTAGCGTGGGTTAATCATAGCTAGTAGTTTATGATGGCTTTTTCTTTTTTTAAATGTTTATTTTTGAGAGCGCGTGAGCGGGGGAGGGGCCGAGAAAGCGGGGACAGAGGATGCGAAGCAGGCTCTGCTGTGTTAGAGCAGAGCCAACTGCGAGGCTTGAAGTCCCCAACCGTGAGATCGTGACCCCAGCCAAAGTTGGACGCTTACCCGACTGAGCCACCCAGGCACCCCTTTTCCTTAACTACCACCGTGTGCTTGGCTAACATCATAAACGCAGTTGAGCCCTCCCTTCTACTCTTTTCTTCTAGGGAGAGATTTTGAACTTGGCGTTCTCTTTTTCGTTTTTAACATTCACCGAATAGCTTTGATCTTGCCATCGGCCAGTTCTTGCCCTGCTGTGATTGGTCTTTACTTCCTCGGCTCGGACCCCTTCGCCCCCATTCCTGCAGCTGGGTTTCAGGGGCTGCCCGATTCTGACCTGGAGGTGAGGTGCCGCCTCCAGCCCACTGCTGGGTTGGGTCACAAACATAGTAACTGGTCACGAGGGCAGCTAATACTTGTCCGGGGCCAGGCCTCGATCTCCCTTTACTTTCCCATAACCACAAAGAGTTGGGTGTCTGGGCGCCTGGGTGGCTCAGGTCATGATCTCACGGTTTGTGGGTTCAAGCCCCGCGTCGGGCTCTGTGCTGACAGCCAGCTCAGAGCCTGGAGCCTGTCTTTGGATTCTGTGACTCCCTCTCTCTCGGACCCAGCCCTGCTCATGCTGTCTCTATCTGTCTCTCAAAACAAATAAATAAATAAAACATTAAAAACAGAGTTGGGCGTCATTAGAAGTCTACAGTGGCAGGGCGCCTGGGTGGCTTAGTCGGTTAAGCATCCGGCTTTCTCTTAGGTCATGATCTCGCGGTTCATGGGTTCGAGCCCCGCGTCGGGCTCTGTGCTGACTGCCAGCTCAGAGCCTGGAGCCTATTTCAGAGTCTGTATCTCCCTCTCTCTCTGAACCTCTCCTGTTCACGCTGTCTCTCTCTTTCTCCTAGAAATAAAAAAAAATAAAATAAAAAAAAGAAGTCCACAGCGGCTTATCTAAAACTTTGGGGCCCAACACGTTTGGGAAGGTAGACTTTTTGAACGTGGGGCAAGTCACGGGGACCCCATTCCGAATGTGATTCCGTCAGAGCCCTGGCAGGGCTGGGGAGCGCCGGTGTCACACACAGTGATACTTCTTGGGTGGAATGCGCGCTCGCACTCACTGGGATGATCAAATCTCCCATCAGTTTGACTCAGCTCCGCCACCAAATGGGTCTGGATTTGGCGACTGGGGAGAGGAGATGGTACCTGCACATGTCTCATTTCGTGGAGCGGAAGTTCCACTCATAGAGGGAAGCCCGGTCCCCCAAGGTCGTGAACAAGAGTTGGGGGTGGGGTTGGCCCAGGACTGGTTGACCGTATAGAACCTGCGACATTCACCTACCCCCCCCTCCCCCCCCGCCGAGTGCCGCCTTCTCTGCGGGCTGTCACCAGCAGTTCCCACAAGCAATGTCCCTTGCTCGCCTTGTCATGCCTCCTCGCCCAAAAATATCACTGCTGCCTCCTGGGGATGAGATGATGCACAGAAAGAATTTTCCAGAATGCCTTACCCAAAGAAAGCCGCTTGGCAAATGTGAATTATAATTTGTGCTAAGATGCAGTAAGACGGTTTCCTTCCTAGGTTCAGTTACATCAGTGGTGTTTACTGATAGCATTAATATTTTAAAAATTGTGGATTATAACGTCCATGCAGAAAAGCATATAAAACAGAGGTACAGTTTAACAAATAATTGTAAAATATGTAACCAGGGCCCAGGTCAGCAGCAACAACCTTGTCAGCCCCCAGAAGCTTCCCTCCGGGCGCCTGGTTAATAGCCCTCTCCCTCCCCACAGGGGAAGCCAGTACCCTGACTTTATGATACCCCTGTTCCTAGTTTTCTCTTCTTTAAATGGTTTCAGTACCTACGTGTGGGTCTATTAATGACACTTTATTAGTCTAGCCTGTCTGTGAACTTTCAAAGAGTAGCAGCACCGTTGGTGAGAGGATAGAATTTATCATCCAGGTGGGAAATTTTGGAAGTAGTAGAGGTCTCGGATTACCCGAATTACCCTCGGGACCATATGCGTTGTGCACCAGGGCTGCTCCTCGCAATTCAAGGTGTCCAGTTATCCCAGGATTCAACGCTCTAGGTGCCTTCCTGTGTCCGGCGCCTTTCACCCCAAATTAAGCTTTTGTGGTACATCCGTGCTGTTGTGGCTGCGGTTGGTTGTTAACTCCTTTTTATTGATATGTAGTGTGCCATTCTGTGACTACACAGAATTTACTTTTAAAAAATGTTTTTCAATGTTTTGTTTATTTTTGAGAGAGAGACAGAGGGAGAGCAGAGGAGGGGCAGCGAGAGAGGGAGACACAGAATCAGAAGCAGGCTCCAGGCTCTGAGCTGTCAGCACAGAGCCCGATGCAGAGCTTGAACCCACGAACCATGAGATCATGACCTGAGCCGAAGTCGGAAGCTCAACCCACTGAGCCACGCAGGCACCCCACCCTTCCACCAGTTTTTAATAATTGTACTTTTTAGGGGCACCTGGGTGGTTCAGTGGGTTGAGCATCCGACTCTAGTGATTTTGGCCCAGGTGAGTTCGAGCCCTGCGTCAGGCTCTGTGCTGACAGCGTGTAGCCTGCTTGGGATTCTCTCTCCCTCTCTGCCCCTCCCTTGTTCTCTCTTGTGCTCTCTAAACAAACAAACAAACAAATAAATGAATAATATTTTAAAATTTTTTAATAAAAAAATAATTGTACTTTTTAAAGATTATTCCCTATTGTCCTTTGTAACTTTAGATTTTATGCTCCACTTCTTTTTCTTATTCTGGAAACTTTTGAGCCCCGTGACGTGAAGTAGGGGAGCCCCGCATCTTGGTTTCACCTCCTCCCCCGTCGGTTTCCCATCCTTTGTTACTTGTACACTTATTTTCACAGTGTCAAGGTTGATAACGTCTACAGTCTGTTCTGTTCCCATATTTAAGTCTTAGATGCTTTCACTGTAGTTTCCAGGGTTTTTCTGACAGCTTCAGTGAGGTGTAATTTACATACCATAAAAGTCAGCCCTTTAAAGGGTACAATTCAGTGACTTTTTAGTGAATGTACAGAGTCATGCAGCGATCACCAGTTGTAGAGCATCTCTGTCACCTCCAAAATATCCCCTGTACCTATTTGTGGTCACTTCCCTGTTCCCCAGCCCAGCCCCAGGCAACAACTCAGCTTTCTGTAACTTTAGATACATCATTTTGGGACATTTCAGATAAATATCTCATACAGTATGTGTTTTTATGTGTGTGTATCTGGCTTTTTGCACTTAGCATTCTGTTTTGGGGTTCATTCATATCATAGGGTGTAGCCTGCACTTCATTCTTCTTATTGCTAAACAGTGCACCACTGTATGGATGGACCACATTTTATTTAACCCCTTCACGAGTTGATGGACGTTTGGGTTGTTTCCAAATGGATAATGGGGCTGTGGACTTTTGCAATCAAGGTTTGTGTGGACGTGCGTGTTTATTTCCCGTGGGTAGGTAGTCTCATGGTAGAATTGCTGGGTTTCAATGAACTTAATGTTTTATGTTGAACTTTTTTGTTAATGGTCACCTTTCAAAGGAACAGCCATTCTTCCCAAGTGGCTGTACTGTTTCACTTTCCCATTGGCAACACGTGGGGTCCCAGTGGCTTCAGGTACTGGCCAGTCTTTGGAACGAACAGCGGCCATTCTGATGGGCCTGAGATGGTGTCTCATCGTGATTTTAATTTGGATTTCCTTAATGACTAATGATGTGGAGCATCTTTTCATGTGCTTGTTAGTCATATGCATATCTTCTTTGGTGAAATGTCTCTTCAAATTTTTGTCTATTTTTAAAGTGGTTTGTTTGTCATACTGTTGAATTTTAAGTGTTCTTTATATATTCTGGGTACGAGTCCTTCATCAGCTAGATGATTTACAGACATATTCTGCCAGTCGATAGCCTGTCTTTTCATTTTCTCACTGGTGTCTTTTAAGTGCAAAAGTTTTAAATTTTGATGATGTTTAATTAATCCCTTTTTTTCTTCAATGATTCACACTTCTGGTGTTGTATCTGAGAAGTCTTTGCTTACCTAACCCAAGATCATTAGATTTTTCTCCTAAAAATTTTATGGTTTTAATTCTTACAGTCAGGTGTATGGTTTATTTTGAGTTGATATCTGTGTGTGGTATTGAGGTAAAGGCCTGAACTCATTTTTTGCATGTAGATTTCCCATCACCGTTTGTTGAGAAGACAGTCTTTATGCTAAGAGACCAGATCTTAAATGTTCTCACCACAAGAAAGAAATGATAATTAAGTGACATGATTAGAGCTGTTAGCTAATGCTAAAGTGATAATCATATTGCAATATATAAATGTATCAAATCTGCACCTACACCTTAAATTTACACAATGTTATATGTGAGGTAAATATATATACTCACATTACACATATATATATTTGAGTATATATAATCTTTTTCTTCTGTAAACCAATAAACAGGGCGACTTTAAGGAGACTGTCCCTAGCCTCCAGGTCAAATTGATTTTTTTCTTGCATATTGTCAAATGGACATAACATGGATACAATTAGTGTATATCATATTTGGACCATGATTTTCTTAAGCAGTTTTTTGTTTTTCCTGCAGTTTGTCATAGCTTGAATTTCTTCTTTCCTAAGATTTTTTTTTTAAGTTTATTTACTTATTCTGAAAGAGACAGAGACAGTGCCAGCAGGGGAAGGGCAGAGAGAGAGAGAGAGACAGAAAATCCCAAGCAGGGTCCTCACTGCCAGGACAGGATCCAGTGCAGGACTCGAACCCATGAAACCATGAGATCATGACCTGAGACGAAACCAAGAGTCAGATGCTCAACCGACTGAGCCCACCCAGGAGTCCCTAGGATTTTATTTTTTTAAGTTTTTCTAAGCAATCCCTGTAAGAGAACATGGAGCTCAAACTCACGACCATGAGATCAAGAGTCACATGCTCTGCTGACTGAGCCAGCCAGGTGCCCCTTTAAATTTTCCTTTTGAGAGAGGTATTTTCCAGTTTCTAACTTATCTAATCTACTAAGGAGGAATTTTTTTTCTTCTAGAAGACATTCTTCCTTTTATAATATCCTGTTCTTAGTGGGTTTTGAATATCTTCTCTAATCTAAATGTACCCAGGGCCAGCTACATAATTTGCAGGGCCCAGTGCAAAATGCATATATGAGTCCCTTGTTTAAAAACGATTGAGAATTTCTGGGGCATCTGGATGGCTCAGTCAGTTAAGCGTCTGACTCTTGGTTTTAGCTCAGGTTGTGACTGATGGGGTTTTAGGGGTGTTGGTGGGGGGCATGGGGTTTTAGCTCAGGTTGTAATTGATAAGGTTTGGGGGTGTTTGTGGGGGAGGGTGGCGTTTGGAGCCAACGGCGAAGAAAGAATTCTTGAAGACATCGTTGGTGTAAAAACGCAATTTGATTAAAGCTTGGGGACAGGACCCGTGGACAGGAAGAGGGTCCTTCTTGCAGTTTCTTTGGAGAACAGCCCTCCGGTTCTGTCTTTCCTGTGGATGAATGTTGGGCAGCCTGAGACGTGTGTGGCAGAGCATGTGGGGGCCAGGAGAGGGAGCAGGGACCCACAGGCGCAGTTATTTCAAAGATGGACTAACCTCTGTCCTCACCTACCCCAGCGTGGGCTCCGCCGGACCCCTGACTCTGGGTCCAAAGCCTCTGGAGCTCCTTGAGGCCCCATTGTCCTCACTCTGAGTTCGACCCTGGCCCCTGCGCTTAGGTCTGCTCTCTGTCTTTCTGAAAAATAGTGACGTTCCTTTTTCGTGGATGGGCTCCCTCCTGTTGGCTTTGCTTTTTCATTTCTTTTTTTTTTTTAATGTTTCATTTATTTCTGAGAGAGAGAGAGAAACAGCATGAGCAGGGGAGGATCAGAGAGGGAGGGAGACACAGGGTCTGAAACAGGCTCCAGCCTCTGAGCTGGCTGTCAGCACAGAGCCTGATGTGGGACTCGAACCCACGAACTGTGAGATCATGACCTGAGCTGAAGTCGGACACTTAACCAACTGAGCCACCCAGGCGCCCCAAGCTGCTTTTTCATTTCTTTGCTGTCCATAGAGAGGACGCCCTTTGAGAGGAAGATCAGACTGCCCGGATTCCGATCCCCATTCCACATCTGGCTGCTATGCGACCTTATGGGAGTCATTTTGCCTCTCTGGGCCTCAGTTTCCTCACGGTGTGAAGATCAACTAGGATAATACAGGAGTTACATAATGGCCACACTCATTCAGTTCCTGGGTTTGCAGAGCTGTCTTTTTTTTTTTTTAATGTTTTTATTTATTGAGAGAGAGAGAGACAGCGGGAGCGGGGGTGTGGAGGGGGGGGGGGGCAGAGAGAGAGGGAGACAGAATCTGAAGCAGGCTCCAGGCTCTGAGCTAGCTATCAGCACAGAGCCCGTCGTGGGGCTCAAACCCACGAATCGTGAGATCATGACCTGAGCTGAAGTCTGACGCCCACCCGGTTGAGCCACCCAGGCGCCCCATGCAGAGCTGTCTTTTATCTGGCCCATACTGTGCCTTAATTTTTTCTGACTGCATTGCTAACCTTTAAAAATTGGGTGATTTCACATAAAAACTAGGATTTCCAGTTTTCTTTTGAAAAACCCGGAAGATGTGGCCTAAGCAGGCCTACTTTCCTATTTGGCGGTAAATGAGCCAGAGTGAGTATTGGCAGAGCCTTCAGGCTGGCTCTACCTTCTGGTTTGCCGTCTCCACCACTCCCTGTTTTCTCCTATCCACGGCCTCAGGATGCTGCCTATCTGGGGGTTAAGCATCCTACTCTTGGCTTTGGCTCAGGTCATGATCTCACAGTTCGTTAGTTCGAGCCCCGCATCGGGCTCTCCGCTGATGGTGCGGAACCTGCTTGGGATTCTCTCTTTCCCTTTCTCTCTGCCCCTCCCACACTGTCTCTTTCTCAAAATAAATAAATAAACTTTAAAAAAAGAAAAGGATACTGCCTGTCTGTTGGAGGCACTTGAACTTGGTTTTCCTGGGATACTGTTTCCAAGCCTCTAGCACAGGACCAGGCACATAGGACTGTTATTATTATGAGGCCAGCAGGGGGCAGCAGTGTGAATGAGGCTCCAATCCGGCCCTTGTTCTCATTGCCAGGCCATGCTACCCTAGGGCTGCATTTGCCCGGAAGAGATGCCTTTTTCTTAAGCTTTATTTATTAAATTTTTTAAAGTATTTTTAAAGTTTATTTATTTTGAGAGAGAGAGAGAGAGAGAACAAGTTGGGGAGGGGCAGAAAGAGAAGGAGAAAGAGAATCCCAAGCAGGCTCTGCACTATCAGTGCAGAACCGGATGCGAGGCTTGAACCCATGAATCTTGACATCGTGACCCAAGCCAAAGTCGGCCTTTAACCAACTGAGCCAAGATTTTTTTTTCTTTTTTTTTTTTTAAAGCATCCCTTCCAGGGCGCCTGGGTGGCTCAGTCAGTTGAACATCCAACTTTGGCTCAGGTCATGATCTCGTGGTTTGTGAGTCTGAGCCCTGTGTCAGGCTCTGTGCTGACATCTCACAGCCTGGAGCCGGTTTCCGATTCTGTGTCTCCCTCTCTCTCTGCCCCTCCCCCACTAGCTCATGCATGCACACACTAGCTCAGTCTGCCTTCTTGAAACGGAAGCCACATCAAATCTTCAAACAGGCACATAATTCTTAAGAGCAAAGAATTCGATCTTGGCTTATTGACAAGTCTTCTGTAACCCATATGTTGCAGGTTAGAAACAACATCAGCACTATGGTTCAAGAGCACAGACTTAAAGTTAATAAGGGAAAATGTCAGGTTGAGGAAACTCTCCCGAAGGCATGAAAAACAAGCCATTCTATCAAAAATTAAAAAGACAATGGAGAATACCGGGTGCTGGCAACTGTAATTCTGCCACGTTGTTGAAGGGAATGCAAATGGCCCACCCTTGCCGGAAATATCTATTGGGTGTTCTCTTGTAAAGTGAAATATACACTTCCTGTATGATCCGAGAATTTCACTCCTAGGTATTTAATGAGATGAATGTCCACACCAACACTCGGTACCTAAATGTTCACCGTAGCTTTATTCATAACAGCCCCAAATGGAAAACAGCCTAATGTCCATCCTGGTGAGTGGATAAACAGAGTGTGGTTTATCTGTTCAATGGAATATTACTCAGCAATAAAAAGGACGAAGTACTGATTGGTGCGTGCAACAATGTGGGCGGGTCTCGCAGATGTTCCCTCTCACCCCTCCCCCCCCCCGCCCCAAGGAAAGAAGACACAGGAGCACATACTGTATGTATCACTCAGAGTCCAGTCAGGAGAAGGAAACCAGGCAGTAATTTGAAGGGAGAATGTTTGGGACGCCTGAGTGGCTCAGCCGGTTAAGCGTCTGACTTCGGCTTGGGTCACAATCTCACGGTTTGGGAGTTAAAGCCCCGTGTCGGGTTCTGTGCTAACAGCTCAGAGCCTGGAGACTGTTTCGGATTCTGTGCCTCCCCCTCTCTCTATCCCTCCCCTGCCCGTGCTCTGTCTCTCTCTGTCTCTCAATAATAAATAAACATTTTTTAAAAGTTAAGGGAGAATGTTCAATAGACAGAAGTATTAATTATAGCAGGGGAAATAGCTACTAAGAAACGAAGAGAATGCCAGAGATTAAAGAAATAGCAGAGATAAGGAGGAGCCACTATCTCTATGATCCAAGATTGAGAGCAGATTGAGAGCTTGAGGGCGCCTGGGTGGCTCGGTCCATTAAACCTCCAGCTTCCGCTCAGGTCATAATCTGGTGGTTCACAAGTTTGAGCCCCACATCAGGCTCTTCACTGTCAGCACGGAGTCCGCTTCAGATCTTCTCTCTCGGGTCCTCCCCCGCTTGCTCTCTCTCTCTCTCAAAAATAAACATGAGGGGGCACCTGGGTGGCTCAGTTGGTTAAGCGACCGACTTCGGCCCAGGTCATGATCTCACGGTTAGTGGGTTCAAGCCCCATGTCGAGCTCTGTGCTGACAGCCAGCTCAGAGCCTGGTACCTCCTTCGGATCCTGTGTCTCCCTCTCTCTCTGACCCTCCCCTGCTCACACTGTCTCTCTCTCTCTCAGAAATAAATAAAAAACATTTAAAAATTTTTTAAAAATAAACATTGGGGGAAAACAAAGAGAGCTTGAGAGCTTGAGAAAGAGGACAGACCCACACCCTGATCTCCCTCGAAAACTCTCAAAGGAGGCTCATAAAGGGCAAAGGAGTCCCAGTCAGTGCTGCACCTTGAACTTGACGGAAATCCACCCCCTGGAAGTTGCCAGAAGTCTGTCCAACAGGATGCTGGGGAAGGCAGTTCACAAGGAAGTGTGGCACTCAAAGCAATAGGAAACCGCCTGAGGTGGGCGCAGGGAAGGGTGCTGGCCACGGGGTGCTGCCAGGCACCCCAAGAGGCTTGCCCTCTGCCGGTGTGAGGCCTGAGAAGCTGCCCTGGGGCGACCAAGCTGGAAGCAAAAAAAAAAAAAAAAAAGCTTCTTGCTGCCATGTTCCTCTGGCGCCCTCTACCGGGAAAACTCAGCATGTCAGCCGGCACAGAAAAAATACTTAAATGGCCAAAGTCCAGTGTGGCTACATGGAGCTCTGAGAAAGTACATTGATAACTGGCCCATTCTGTGATTCCATTTGTATGGGGTTCTAGAAAAGAACGATCGCAGCGACAGAAAGCAGATGAGTGGTGGCCTTGGGGGGGAAGTAGCGGTTGACTGGGAAGGGGTGAACTTTTCCGAGTGAGGGAGCTGTTCCACCCGGGTCACAGGGATGCTTCTGCAGTCGAATACCGTTGTTAGAACGCCAATTGTGCACTTGAGGTCCGTGGCCTGTATTGAAGTAAGTTGTACATCAGTACAGGTTATTTTACAAAGGGACCCATTCTGGGAAATCTAGGCTCGTGTACAAATAGACACCCCCCCCGCGTGGACAAATGCAGCAGCCATGCACCCGGGATCCCCCGCTGGGACAGTCCAGCTTACTCTGGTGCCTGTCTGACCATGAGGTGCTACTGGGAGTAGTATTATTGGCATTGCTTGCTCACTGATTCTCTCTGAGGAGTTCCGGTTCAACGCGGGTGCTATAGGTAGTTGGCAGAGGGGGGAGGGGCAGGGAGCTTCACATGTGCCCACTCCACCCCCACCCCCAATTACCCCCTCCCCAAGGCAAATCCACAGAGGCATCTCACCTGAGGTTCTAATTCTTTCAGATGATCAGATCCTTCCTCATCCTTAGAACGAAAACTTATTCGTTGCTTCATGACCTTTGGGTCTTCTTCCTTGAAGGGCTCAAGGGCATGGCTTGGGAGTATTTGCCCTTCACCGCTCACAGCAACCCTTTGAGGTAGAAGCAGTAGTTATCCCCATATCACAGAAAGGAAGACTGAGGCTCAGAGATCAGCAGCATACCGAAGAGGTGCCCAGGAAGAGGCAGAATCAGGATTTGAACCCAGATCATCTGCCTCTAGTGGGAGCGCCGGATCACCACCCATCTTGCTGGGGGCAGCCGCCCTGCATCCTGAAAACCCTCAGAGGCTCCTCACCCCGCCCCCCCCAGATGGCTCCTAATCGGCTTTACGGATGCTGAATCTTCAACTGTTGGGTCTCTTCTCTCCCCATGACTGTTTTATGAAAATTTTCAAGCATATAGAAAAGTTGACATAATTATACAGGGAATAAACCCTGACTCCTAAGAAGGGGAGACGGTGGCAATACCCACATATTTTTTAGCCTGACACTAAAGTATCACCAGTATTAAGAGTTTGTGCGGTCTTCCGTATTCATAAAACACAAAACAAGATGGTACTGACATGACACCTCAAGTATAAAAATGTATAAATATCACAGCAGGTAAAAACATACATGTATAAACATACAAGGTTTACCCCATAAGTTATTCTAGTATACCATTAGCTGATAAAGTCAAGAAAATCATTCTTGAGTCAACGAAAATAAAAGTGCTAAAATTAGGGGCACCTGGGTGGCTCCAGTCATTAAGCATCTGACTTCGGCTCAGGTCATCAGCTCATGGTTTGTGAGTTCGAGTCCCATATCGGGTGAACACAAGCCCCACTTAAGGTGAACCCCGCTTCTCTCTCTCCATCTCTCTGCCCCTCACTTGCACCCTCTCTCTCCCTCTCAAAAATAATGTTAAAATTAATAAAGATAAAGGCAATACAAATTCACTGATAAAATTAATGAAGTAAGAACATCGTATAAAATGGAGACCATTTAATGACTCATGAGCCTTGAAAATGAAATTCTAGAGGCTCCCGGGTGGTTTAGTCAGTTAAGCATCCAACTTCGGCTCAGGTCGTGATCTCACAGTTGGTGAGTTCGAGCCCCACATAGAGCAGACTGCTGTCAGCACAGAGCCCAGTTCGGATCTTCTGTACCCCTCTCTCTGCCCCTCCCCTGTGCTCTCATTCTCTCTCTCTCTCAAAAATAAACATGTAGGGGGGGAAAAAAAGAAAGTGAAATTCTATTATTTGGTCTTTGGCAAAAGTAGGCTGTGGCTGGAGAGACCATATGGAGACAGAGGAGAACCGAAGGAGCCCCAGCCATGCGGCTGCCCAGCTGTTCGAGTCTCCCCATCGCAGGTGCCAGGCGCAGGTGCCAGGCGGGGCACTGAATAAGCCCTCAGACGCCAGGGCCGCACTCCTGCTGGGTGACAACTGAACTTGAGCCCCCGAGCACTGCTGACCTGAGCCCAGGCACTTCCCAGAGCCAGGGAAAAAATAATCATAAAATAATGGTTATTGTGAGTGGACTCCCGCAAACAAACCGGGTTGATGGTGTCATCACTGAGTCACGGAGGTATTTCGGGGCAATATTTTCCAGTCACTATAAAAAGGTCTCTGGCCCCACACAATTTGAGGAGCTGCTGAGGAGAGAGAGAAGCTGGTTTCTAAGGACGCTGTCACTTTAAATAGTCCTGCATTTTGTTTGGCCAGTAAGGGGAGAGCTTTCTAGACCTCTTTTTTTCCCATTCTGTGGATTTCCATCTCTTTTTATTGTTACTATTTTTCCGAAACCTTTTATAGAAAGGACGCAAGCTATACAGCCTGATGAATATTTAACACACACGTATAGCCGGCTCTCAGGTCAGGAAATGGAAAGAAAATCCTTTCTAAATGAGTATATCTCTGCATAGTCAGAATTTCTTTTTAATATATGTATGTATTTTTTAAGTTTATTTATTTATTTTGAGAGAGAGCGCGCACGCACAAGCAGGTGAGGGGCAGAGAGGAGGAGACACAGAATCCCAAGCAGGCTTGCGTCATCAGCGCAGAGCCCGATGCAGGACTTGAACTCACGAGCCCAGAGACCATGACCTGAGCTGACATCAAGAGTTGGACCCTCCACCGACTGAGCCACCCAAGCGCCCCTGCCCAGTTAGAGTTTTTAATGCCGCCTGAGATTCTCTTAGCAGAGAATTTTTTTTCTTTAATTTTATTTTCAGGTAATCTCTACACCCAATGCAGGGCTCAAACTCACAACCTTGCAATCAAGCGTCTCCTGCTGCACCGAGTAAGCCAGCCAGGTGCCCCAGTGACAGAATTTGCTGTTGCTCTTCAGCACATGTGGTCACTATGAGGTGAGCCATCAAGTCACTGACCATAGTCTCAAGATGCAGAAGATTCCAGATGTTTCAATAAAATGAAAGAAATGTATCACACCAACAAAAATACCTACCGTCGGAATAGCTAAAACGTGGAAGCAGCCATGTCCATCAGCAGATGAATAGATATCAGCAAAGTGGAATATTAAGCAGCCTTAAAAAAAGGAATGGAATTCTGGGATGCCTGAGTGGCTCATTCGGTTAAGCATCCGGCTCTTGATTTTGGCTCACGTCATGATCTCAGGGTCGTGGGATCAAGCCTCAAGTCGGGCTCCACGCTAGGCATGGAACCTGCTTGAGACTCTCTCTCCCTTTCTCTCTGCCCCTCCCCCATGCTCTTTGTCTCTTTAAATTAAAAAAAAAAGAAAAGGAATTCTGATATCTGCTACAACACAGATGAACCTTGAGAACACTATGCTAAGTGAATAGGTCGGTCACAAACCAATGCTGTACGATTATTCTTCTAATATGTGTTGTTTAGAGTCGTCAAGATCATAGAGATGGAAAGAACAGTGGTTAGCGGGGCAGGAGGGAACGGGTGGTGGGGAATTACTGTTTTACCAGGTGGAAAGACTTTGGGAGCTGGGTGGCAGCAATGGTAGCACATTAGTATATTGAACATCACTGAAATGTACACTTAAAAATGGTTATGATGGGGCGCCTGGGTGGCTCAGTCGGTTAAGCGTCTGACTTCAGCTCAGGTCATGATCTCACGGTTCTAGAGTTCAAGCCCCATGTCAGGCTCTGTGCTGACAGTTGGAGCCTGGAGCCTGCTTCAGATTCTGTGTCTCCCTCTCTCTCTGCCCCTCCCCTACTCATACTCTGTCTCTCTCTCTCCCTCTCTCAAAATAAACATAAAAAATTAAAACAAGAAAGAAAGGATCTGAGGCAGCCCACAAAAACATGTAGCACATTAACATTAAAACATTTTTTTAAATGGTTATGATGGTAATCTTTATGTTGTTTGAATTTTCCCACCAAAAAAAAATGGAGAAAAAGAATTAGTCCCATAAACAGGCAACAAATATAAATAAAGTAGATTTCTGAATTAAAAAATAATAATCAACTAGTAATCAGTACTTAAAAACAGCATGGCTTAAAAACAAAAAATCAAGGGTGCCTGGGTGGCTCAGTCGGTTAAGCGTCCAACTCGATGTTGTGAGTTTGAGCCCCGCATCGAATTGCAGTCAGTGCAGACCCTGCTTGGAATTCTCCCTCTCTCTCTCTCTTTCTCTCTGCCCTTTCCTGGCTTGTGCTATCTCTGTTTCTCTCAACATAAGTCAATAAACTTAAAAAAAAATCAAAGAAACCAAAAATACACGCTGTTCCTGAATTACCTGTACTAGGCTCAAAGGAGATAAAAATACATTTCATAAGCAGGAAGTGGATAGTCAGGATTCGAACCCCGACTGGTCTGTGTCTGCAGTCAAGGCGCCCATTGTTTCTTATCAGGGGCTCTTTTGGCTTTTGGAGCAGGACAGTTCTTTGCGGAAGGGACCCATCCCACACAGTGTAGGTCGCTGAGCGCCGTCCCATTTAGCTAGAGCTGCGTAAGAGACGACTCAAAACCTAGTGACCTAAAATAACCTTTCTTTGATTGTTTCACGGCTCTGGGGGTTGGCTGGGCTCAGCTAAGCTGATCTTAGGGGCTCACGTGCAATGCCATCTAACAGTGGCTGGGGTTGGGTCATCAGAAGGCTTATTCGCCCCTGTGTCTAGCCCCTGGGATGAGACTCAAAACAGCCGGGGCTCCCAGACTTTTCCCTGCCTGAATTCATGGGGTCTCCCCAGCAGGGTGACCCCAGGGCAAGCCAGACTTAACGCGGTGACTCGGGCAGTGGTGCGCTGGAGCTGGTGTGCCCGGCTTACGAGAGCAGACTGTGGGCTCCTCTCCAACCCCGCAGTTCAGGGACTTCATGTTAGTAGCTTGCAGTGAGCAGCAGCAGGTGTTTTTACACAGACGTCAGCAAGTGCTATGAACCCAGACTCTTCTTCTCCTCGCCATGAAACATTTAGCAGCACACCACTGGACTCAGGGCTCCTGTCCCAAGAAAGCCAGGCAGTGGCTGTATCTTCTTTTACGACCCAGCCTTGCAAATCTCTTAACAGTGTCGCGTTGCGGTGCTCTGAAAGTTGAAGCAGTCACAGAGGTCTGCCCTTGTCAAGGGGAGGGGTGTGGACTCTTAATGGAGGGGCGTCAAGCCCTAGAAAAGCCTGTGACAAAGGAGACGTTATTATATTATGGATGGAGACTGCCTGCCAGTAGCATCCCCTAGTCACCGCCCCAGTCAGCCAGTCCGGAAAGTCACGACACCCCTCCCCCCAATGCACAGAGTCCCAAACCCTCAGACAGCGGGGCATTGTCGTGCCTTCCACGTCCCACACTGACTCAGCCAGTAGTTGGCATTCAGCTGTGTGGGCATTATGGCCATAAGGCTCCCTGTGGCCCTCAACAGAGAGTCCCAAACAAGGAATTTGTTTTGTTTTTCGTTTTTAAAGGTTAATTTTACTTTTGAGAGAAAGAGAGAGCATGTGCATGTGGGGGAGGGGCAGAGAGAGAGGGAGACGCCAAATCCAAAGCAGGCTTCAGGCTCTGAGCTGTCAGCACAGAGCCTGACACAGGGCTTGAACCCACGAACCGTGAGATCATGACCCGAGCAGAAGTGGGACGCTTAACCGACTGAGCCACGCAGGCGCTCCCCAAACAAGCATTTTGCATACTCAGGGCTCATAAGGTACATCCATTGAAGGCCCTTGCTCCTTGGTGAGATCTGCCTGGACTCATTTTGTCATGAGACCACCCTGGCTCCAGAGACCCCTTGCTTGCCAGCGTCCAGCACATTCTTTTTCTGTTTTGTTTTTGTTTTTGTTTTTTTTACCACTACATTCTTGAGAACTAAGCTAGGAAACCACACTCCGGTGAGTTTCACATCCATGACAGGCAAATGGGTACACTTGCTATTAAATTGTTGCTAATTATCAACGCCACTAAGAACCACTTGGGGAAAAGCACGCCTCGTCTCTTTTTTTTTTTTAATGTTTTATTTATTTCTAGGAGAGAGAGAGAGAGACAGTGTGAGCAGGGGAGGGTCAGAGAGAGAGGGAGTCACAGACTGAAACAGGCTCCAGGCTCTGAGCTGGCAGTCAGCACAGAGCCCGACGCGGGGCTCGAACCCACGAACCGCGAGATCATGACCTAAGCGAAAGTCGGACGCTTAACCGACTAAGCCACCCAGGCGCCCCACGCCTCGTCTCTTGAAACCTGTCTTATAACCAATCACTGAGTCAGGGTGAAGGGGGTTTTAGGACCCATGTGGGTGGATCCTAGCCTGATACCGGCTTCTTTCTTAACAAAACCTTAATCAACTGATTTCAAAATAATAACAGCTGTCATGAGTTGAGCACCTCCAGACATCAGACGACATAACGACATAATGGGCATTAGACTGTTGAAGCCTGTTAACCCAGGGCAACCTCCCATGATCGTTTAGCCCATTAAACAAGATGATGGGATTCAGTGAGACGACCCAGCTTAAAGGCTCAGCGCAGTGGCTTAATAAGGGCCCAATAAATGTCACCAGATGAAAGAATCGTAGCTCAACGGCTATCCGTCATTCTTTTATGATGGATAATAATAATAGCAACTAACATAATTTGGTGTTCAATATTAATTTAATATCACCCTTCTATCTGAGATATCAGCGGTTTTTCTTAAGTGCTTTGCAAATATTAACCCAGTTCATCTTTACAACAACCCTGTTAACATCCTCATTCTCAGAGAAGGAAATGGCACTAACAGCTTGAGCGATGTGCCCTTGATCATATAACGAGCTAGAGGCAGAGCCAGAACTTGAACCCAGGCTGGCCAGGATCCAGCCACAAGGTGCTGATCGCTGGGCAACTCTGCCCCAATGGGGAAAATGAAATGAGCTTCTCACTAGGTCTGGAGCCCAGTCACTGAGTTCTTGCTAAGTAAAGGTGTTTCACCTTGCCATGCCTCAGTTTCCTCATCTGTGGAGTGGGTTTCTGATGTGATGACCCATTCGTTCATTCAATGAACATCTCTTCATTGAACACCTACTGTGTGTCCGGCACTGGTGTGGACAGCGTGGTGTGTAGTGTACAGAAGAAACAACTCTTCCTCGTGGTGATTACAATGCAGTTAGGGAGACAGGCAGTAAAGAAGGTATTAAGTAAATTATATACACTTATGTGTGTGGTGCATTAAGAGGTGGTAAGAGGGGCGCCTGGGTGGCTTAGTCGGTTAAGTGTCGACTTCAGCTCAGGTCATGATCTTGTGCTCCATGAGTTCGAGCCCTGCTTCTGGTTCTGTGCTGATAGCTCGGAGCCTGGATGCTGCTTCGGATTCTGTGTCTCCCTCTTTCCTCTGCTCCTTCCCCACTCGCACTGTGTCTCTGTCTCTCAAAAATAAATAAACATTAAAAATTAAAAAAAAAAAGAGGTGCTAAGAGCTTTAGAGAAATATAAAGTAAGGAAAAGCGAAGGGNCCCCCACTCGCACTGTGTCTCTGTCTCTCAAAAATAAATACACATTAAAAATTAAAAAAAAAAAAGAGGTGCTAAGAGCTTTAGAGAAATATAAAGTAAGGAAAAGCGAAGGGGGAGTCGGTGGTGGTCAGGAGGACCTGAAATTGTAAATAAGGGGCCCTTCTCATGGAGACGTTGACATCTGAGCCAAGACTTGAAGTATGGAGGTGAGCATAGAAATTCTCTGGATCCAGGGGGCAGGACCCTGAGGCGTGGGGGCTGGTGTAGCTGGGCAGAGGGGGTGAGGGCGAGATGGAGGCAAGGAGGTGAAGGCGGCAGACAGTGTGAGAGCCTGTAGGCCACAGTGAGGACTCTGCCTTTATTCTGAGTGAGGTGGACCCCGAGGGGGGGTTCCGAGCAGGACAGGGACAGGACCTGACTCAGGTGCTTGCCCCGACCCGGCGACTAGTATGGAACAGACAACTGGGGAAAGAAGCAGAGAGACAGTGATGAGCCAGGTGGGAAGTGAATAAATGGACAAGATCCCCAAGGGACTGAGTGGTGATGGAGAATACGGGAAGTTCAAATACCAATCCCTGACATGGCCAGATCAGAGGGAGGATGGACAGTCAAGGGGACTCAGAGCCACCGGGAGGGGTCCAGAGGTTGTGGTGGCTTGGGGCCAAGTGAAGAGGGACTAACCTTCCATGTCAGGTGCTGTGAACAGGTCAAGCAAGGTGAGGACTGAACCCTGACTTGGATTTAGCACCAAGGGGGTCACTGGTGACCTTGAAATTTCAGGGGCGCAAAGCCTGATTAGATAAGATTTAAGAGGGAACAGAAGTAGAAAATATGGAGGCAGAGACTGGAGACAGCTTTTTTGAGAAGTTTTACCATAAAGAGGAGCAAAGAGGGGCGCCTGGGTGGCTCAGTCGGTTCGGCATCCGACTTTGGCTCAGGTCATGATCTCACCGTTTCTGGGTTGGAAACCCGCATCGGGCTTTGTGCTGATGGCTCAGAGTCTGGAGCCTGCTTTGGATTCTGTGTCTCCCTCTCTCTCTGCCCCTTCTCTGCTCATGCTCTGTCTGTCTCTCTCTCAAAAATAAACCAACATTTAAAATTTTTTTTAAAAAAGGAGCAAAGAAATGGGGGCAGAGCTGGAAGGGAAGGTGAAGTCAAGAGAGGGTTTGTTTTCGGATGAGAGGGATGACTGTGTGGACTGCTGAGAATGATCTGGTTTGGAGGGGAGCCCAAGGCACCGCAGAGAGCGGGGAGAACTTGACACGGAGTCCTGGAGTGAACGGAGGGGTGGGAGCAGCCCACGCACGGGCATGACATTTGCAGGGCTTGCAGGGCCGTCACAGGGGAAAGCACAGAAGCCACGGGGCAGGTAGGTGGTAGACAGGGTGGTGGGTACCTGTGAAAGTTCACTTCTCATCGCTTGTGTTTTTTTCTGCAAAATAAGAAGCCAGGGGAAAGTGAAGAGGTGGAAGGTGATAAGCTAGGCTAGCGCCTGGGAGAAGGCGTGAAATAGTTACATATAGACAGGAGGGGATAAGAGAAATGTTCTGTAGCTGCTGGCTGCCCAGCCAGGGCAACGGCAACATTCAGAAGCGGGTGAGGGTGAAGTTCACAAACTTGACGTGAGACCAGCCAGTGGAGTTGTGCGTTCTTCGGCCACCTTAAACTGGGTAGGCAGAGGGCAGATTGAAGCAAGGGCACATGTTGGAGGGAGCCGGAGGCCAGGATTTATGCAAAGAATGTTTTTAACCAGTATCTAAGCAGTTTAAGCTGGATTAGGAAGTCATGAGGACCTGAGAGGGTGAGGGGCGGTGAAAAGGAGATAGACACAAAGCATGGGGGAATCACAGTGGGCTGGAAGGATTGTGGGGATCTGTGGCACTGGAAGGAAAGAGCTGGAGAGAGAAAGGGTGATGGGTGGCGAGTGAGCTCCCGGAGACTGAGATTCTGAAGAGTCTGTGATTATTGAGACCAGGTCTAGGGGTGGCCATAGAAGGGAGGGGCCGAGAGGAGAGCAAGTCAGGGAACAGTGAGGCTAGTGGCCTAAGGATCAGCTACCTGGGTGTGGAAATCACCGGGAATGTTGACGAGAGCAGCTTGAGTGGCAGTGAGCCTGGAGCTAAAATCACGCAGCAGGTAGCCACCTGGGTCAGCACATGATGCACAAGGCGGTCTAGTGAACCATTTAGTCTGATGACACAGGAATCATACATGGGGACATGGAGAGTTTGGGGGGAGGGTGGAAGAATGATCTGGAAGCAGCACCAAGAGGCAAGATTTACCCACTTGGAAGGGCCACAGGGGAGCTGGGTTTTGGTTTGGAGCTAGGTGACAAGAATGTTCGGTGAAGAGATGGAGGAAATAGATTTTGCTAAAGACAGTTCAGAAGTTCCGAAGGCCCAAGGGGTTGGAGCAGGTTGGGCGATGGGGTGGACAGAGATGGTTTCCTCCTCGGTGGGTTTTTCTGTGTGTTCATGGTCATACATGTAAACTGATGGCATCGGCCAGATATGGAAGCCGTGGTTAGGAGTCGTGGGGGTCATGGTCAGATTAGGGGTCTTTTGCTGGAGGGGGAAAGGTGAGAAGCCGATCGCGCCCAGAGCCAATGGTCAGGAAATAGGTGCCCGGTGTTCACGGCCCTAGTAGGCCCCTGGTCCTCCACTGGAGCTGCTGGGGTCATGGTCAAGTTGCAGAGACCTTGCGTCCCGGGAGAGATGAAGGGAGGCCAAACTGCCCTGACCTGCTGACCCCTCTCAACCCGCAGGACTCCAGCGGCCTGAGATGGGCGCCCGACCTTCGCGGCGGCGGCTGCCCGCGGACCAGCCCATAGCCTTGGACGCGCTGCCCCCGGAGCTGCTCGTGCAGGTGCTGAGCCACGTGCCGCCGCGCGCATTAGTGACGCGCTGCCGCGCAGTGTGCCGCGCCTGGCGCGACGTGGTGGACGGGCCCACCGTGTGGCTGCTGCAGCTAGCCCGGGACCGCAGCGCCGAGGGCCGCGCACTCTACGCGGTGGCCCAGCGTTGCCCGCCCAACGGCGAGGACGAGGAGTTCCCGCTCTGCGCACTGGCGCGCTACTGCCTGCGCTCACCCCTCGGCCGCAACCTCATCTTCAACTCCTGCGGAGAGCGTGCGTGCCGGGGGCGGGGCCAGGGGCGGGACCGGGGAGACCCA
>NW_027531899.1:1545981-1551021 GCF_008692635.1 Crocuta crocuta
CCGGATGGCTGGGAAGGGGCGGGGCCAGGTCAGGCAGCCAGGGGGCGTGGCCGAGGGGAGAGGAGACTGGGAAAACTGGTCAGGGTGGGCTGGGAAAGAGACGGACTGGGAGGGAGGGGCCAGGTGCTGTGAGCAGTGAAGGAAGATGAATTGGATGGGCGAGAAAGAGCTGGAGGAGCCAAGAGTCGAGCCCTGGCAGGAATGACACGTGCTTGGACTGTAGACACAGTGGGCGGAGCTAATGGGGGAGGAGCCGGGGAGGGCTGGGAAAAGCCAATTGGGTGCTGGCGGGGGCGGAGCTTGCATAGAAATATGAAGCCGCATTGAGAGCCGGTGGGGAAGAGGAACTGAGCGAGAGGGCGGGCCCAAGCAGGGGGACCCAGGAGGCTGCTGTAGGAGGCGATGGGGTCTTGATGGCAAGAGCCGGGGCTCAGAGAGAAGCCCAAGTGGTTAATGAAGTAGATGAAGGAAGACAGAACTGGGGGCGGGGCCGAGTGGGGCTGAGGATGAGCTGAGCGGAAGGACAGGGCTTAACGACGCAGTGTTGGGGCGGGACCAGGAATGCTGGCGGCTGGGAGGCGGGGCCAGAGTTGAAACCGGGGGCGGAGCGCTGGAGGGAGGAGTCGGTGGGCGGGGCAAGCTGGGCCGTGGCGGGCCTTCCGCTGGGCCAGCTGCAGGTGAATTCCTGGTCTTCAACCCTGTTGTATCCCACAGAGGGCTTCCGAGGCTGGGAGGTGGAGCACGGCGGAAATGGCTGGGCCGTGGAAAAGAACCTAACACTGGTGCCGGGGGCTCCTTCCCAGACCTGCTTCGTGACTTCTTTCCAGTGAGTGGCCCTTGATCCCTGGGGCAAGGGCCCCTGAGTTGGGAGGGGAACCTACCTTCACCCTCTCCTTCCCTTATTGATTTATTCAGTCAGATATTTGTTGAGAGCCTGCCAGTACCAGCCTTGTTTTATATACCAGAGAGATACCAGGAAAGTTCAGAAATGGGGTGGGGGAGACATTAAACACATAAGCAGTGAAATAATAATGACAACAAGATGACAAACATTTAGAGGACTTACTCCATGCCCAATGCTTTACATAGAACTCTTTGAATCCTGGCAACAACCTGTGACATCGAGAGTTTTGTCATCTCCACTTTGTAATAGGAAACAGGCACAAAGCATAGCCAACATCTAGTAAATGGTGGAGCTGAGATGTGAACTCAGGTCACCTGGCTCCAGAGCCTCTGATTGTGATAAATTCTATGGAGACATCAAACCGTTGACTGATTGGTTGATTCTCTCTATTCTCATACCTCTTACCCATTTTCCTTGTTCCCTCTCCCATAGTCAACCGTTCTCATGTGGCATCATCCCACTTGCTAGTACTTGCCAGTAGATTAGGCATGAAGTGATGTCTCACTGATGTTTTAATTTGCATGTTTTGATTTACTAATAATTAAGCATCTCTCCATGTGCTTCTTAGCCTTTTGGAGTCCCTCTTTTGGAAAGTGCCTATTCATCTTTTCCATTAGGGTTGATGTCTTATTCTTTTTATACAAGAATTCCTTGTGTATTTTAGCCCCTTGTCCATCCTGGCCATTGTGGAAATCTCCCACTCTGCCATCTGTATCGACTGTGTCCATGGTGTTCTTTGTTGTCACTTTTTTATTTCTGAGAGAGGGAGAGAGACAGTGTGAGCAGGGAAGGGCAGAGAGAGAGGGAGACACAGAATCCGAAAGAGGCTTCAGGCTCTAAGCTGGCTGTCAGCACACAGCCCAACGCAGGGCTCGAACCCACGAACCCGTGAGATCATGACCTGAGCCGAAGTCGGACGCTTAACCGACTGAGCCACCCAGGCGCCCCTGTTGTCAGTTTCATGTATCAAATCTATCGCCTTTTTGTTTTAGAATCTGTTTTTGAAATTTTGTGTAAAAAACCATTCCCTACCCAACAGTATCTTCCACTACACTATTTCTATTATGACGGCATATTCAAATTAGGGGAGGACTGTTTACAAAGGGGTAGGCAGACCACAAGGGATAGTGCATGAACCTCAGGCTTCTAACAGTGAGGGGACGGATCATCGCCAGCCCTGGGCCTGACAAGGGAAAGGGGAGGACGCAGCTCCTGAACCTGAGACAGGAAAGGGTATGCGCAGAGGGCCCTGTAGAGCTGTGCCCTTTCATAGAGAGACCTAGCAGTCCCAAGGTGATCCATTGGGAGGGAACCAGGAGGCTAAATAACCTCATTTTACTCTCCTCTCTCCTTTCCCTCTCCAGCTAGAGCTTCCTATTGGCTGACCCAACAGGAAGGGGAGACCGGTCCATACAGGCAATACACCCTTAGACCCTGGGCTTCCGCACTTTAGGAAGCTCCAGAATTCCCTGTTCAATGTGAGCCTCTATTTGTACTCCTGTTCCAGTCCCCACAAATATTAGGGACATAATAAGACTGTATCCGGAAGCTAGAGCCTGATGGAGAATGGTGGAGGGGGTGTGAGAGGCCAGTGGCAATGCCCAACCCATCATACATCTTGTCTGGTAGAGCACACCCCAAGGGAGGCTTCTTGGAGGAGGTGATTTCTGGCCTGTGACTTCCTGCCTCATCCCTACACCATCTCCCCTTTCCAGATGGTGCTTCAAGAGGCAGCTTGTGGACTTGGTGATGGAGGGGGTGTGGCAGGAGCTGCTGGACAGCGCCCAGATCGAGATCTGTGTGGCCGACTGGTGAGGAAAGAATGGCAGCCTGCCCCAGGCGTCGCCCGTGGTGGCACCGGGGGTGCAGAAGGGGCTCCCCTGGGCCCCCATCGACCCCCTGGGCTGGCCACTGCTGCTGTGCTCCCGTAGCGGGGCTGAGGGGGGTGTGATGCTCTCACAGTTGCAGAGGCAGGGAGGGGCAGAGCTTTGATGAGCCCAGAGCCCCTACTCTGCACTCTTCCCTGTCGTCCTTCAGCAGGCCCCAGGGTTGTTGACATGGGGGCGATTGGCTGGCACCCCATCCCACCCACTCCACCCTCATCACCCACACTCAGCATGGACCCTGAGGGCTTGTGGACACCCAAGGCCTCAGGAAGGTTTGGAGCACTGTGCCCTGAGTACTGAGACTCGGGGGGGCGGTGCAGAGTTGGGACAGGAGCACTGATTCCAGAGCACTTGGGCTCTTCCTTCAAGCTCTCAGTCCTGATCAAAGTATGGTTTCTTCCCTGGGGCTCTGGCTCCTCCCCCAGAAATACGCAGGCTCCTCCTCCCTGAGGCTGTGGTTCCTCGCAGACACCACACTCCTCCCCCTCCATACACACACACACACACACACACACACACATCCATATGGGCATCCAACACAAAGCCTGGAAAATCCACCCCAGGGGCACCTAGGCTCCTTCCCACAAATTCCCAGGCCCTGACCTCTCTATGTGTAGTGTGAGTGCGTGCAACCCTCCCCCAAGTGCAGGGAGGCTTAGTCCTCAGCCTCCCTCTCCCCCCCCCCAGAGACTGGGTGGGTGGCGGGGGCATCAAGGCTCACCACCACCTGGCAGGTGGGGTGCCCGAGAGAACTGTGGCTGCATCTACCGGCTCCGGGTCCGCCTCCTGGACGTGTATGAAAATGAAGTGGTCAAGTTCTCGGCCTCCCCCAACCCGGTCCTTCAGTGGACTGAGAGAGGCTGCCGACAGGTGGGTCCAGACTGCCTCCCAGACCACCCCTGACCTGCTCCAAGACACACCCTGCCTCTCCCCTGCTCGATCCCCTTCTCCACTCTTATCACGTCTGCCTATCTGTAACAATAACCATTAACAATGCCTGAGGCCTTGTCCCAGGCCCTCTTCCAGATTCACCTACTAATTCATTCCCTTAGCACAACAGCCTCGTGGTTCAACATATGCTTATTGAGCACCTACTGTGTGCTGGGCACTGCTCCAGGTGCTTGGGGTGCAGTGGGAAACCAAAACCCTTGTTCTATCCCCTTTCAAGAGTTGAGAAAACCGAGGCATATGGAAGGTTGAGTGACTGGCCCCGAGATCCACACCCAGCCTGGCTCCCAAGCCGGTGCTGGCAGTCACTTCACCCGTCATCAAAGTAACTTTGAGGTGGCCTTCTGGTTTCCTCTCCTGATCTCCTCCTCCCTGTCCCCCTCCTCACCCAGCACACGCCCAGACAGATCCCATAAACAAGTGAGTCAGATCACAAGCCTCCCCTGCTTGTAACCCTTCCGTGGCTACATCTCAGAGGAAAAGCCAAAGTTCTGTCCCACACCCACCTGTAAGATGCAGTATGGACCCACGCTACAACATGGGCGGACCGGGCAATGTGATGCTAAGTGAAAGAAGCCAGGCACAAAAGGCCACATATTGTAGGAGTGCATTTATGTGAAATGTCCAGAAGCAAATCCCTCTAGAGAAAAAGCAGACTGACCGGAGGTTGCAGAGGCTAGAGGGAGGGAGGGATTGGAAGTGACAGCTAATGGATATGAGGCTTCTTTCTGGGCTAACGGAAACATTCCAGAATTAGATAGTGGTGATTGTTGCATAACATTTTGAATATAGGTTTAAAAAAAACCACTAACATGTACAGTTTAAACGGCCCATTTTGCAAGGCGAATATGATCTCAAAAAAAATTTTTTTTTGCCAAGGATAAAAGCCAGAAGCCAAAGTCCTTCTGTGGCCCACAAGGCCCCACATGATCTGCCCCTTACCTCCCTGACTCTGTCTCCTGGTCTCTTATTCTGCTCCAGATACACTTCTACCTCAGGGCCTTTGCACTGACTGCTCCTCTGTTCCAAACGCTCTTGTTTTTGACCTAATCCATTCACATGGCTCTCTCCCCTCCTTCAGGTTTCAGCTTAGTGATGCCCTTGCTCACTCACTTTACAACCCCACCCTCCTGTATAATTCCCTCTGTCCCTTATCCCCAGCTGTCTTCAGGGTCTGAGTCCCCTACTAGACTGTCCCCTTCACCAGGACAGGGCCTTTTTGTTCTTTTTGTTCTTCGCTGCTGTAGCCCCAGCGCCTAGAGCAGGGCCTGGTACCTACTTTCATTACTTTTTCCTTGGAGC
>NW_027531899.1:1551191-1561722 GCF_008692635.1 Crocuta crocuta
GGGGGGTGGGGGGGGGTGGAGGTGGAGGAAGAGAAGGGCCCCACAGCTCCTCACTCTCCCGCTCTCCTTTCCCATACAGGTGTCTCATGTCTTCACCAACTTTGGCAAGGGCATCCGCTATGTGTCTTTTGAGCAGTATGGGAGGGACACGCGTTCCTGGGTGGGGCACTATGGTGCCCTCGTGACCCACTCCAGTGTGAGGGTCAGGGTCCGCCTGTCCTAGCCGACCAGCCTGAGCCAGCCTTCCAGAATGTACTGCCATCTGCCAGACATCATCATCGGTCAAAGGCAGCTTCGCAGCCGGGAGCCGGATGCCTGTGGACAGTGGGAGTCCCCTGTGGCCCATTCTGGGCACACCGCCAGTGAGCCCTGCTTGCTGCTGCTTCAGCATGGTGGCCCACGTGCTGTGCAAGACACCAGGGACCCGGGGCACTTGGGTGGCTCAGTAGGCTGAGTGACTCTTGATCTCAGCTCAGGACATGATCTCCTGGTTCATGAGATTGAGCCCTGCGTCAGGTTCCACGCTCACAGTGCAGAGCCGGCTTGGCATTCTCTTCCCCTCTCTGCCCCCCACCCCCATGCTCTCTCTCTCTCAAAACAGATAAAATAAAAAAGAAATAAACCAGGGATCCAACCAAGCTGCTCACAGCTTCCTGGGGTAGGGGGTGGGGAGTCAGAGGGTAACTTAGAGATGTTTTCTTTGTTTGCAAATGAGTTGCTTACACGTGTGGACTCCAGTTGGTAGCCAGGGTCAAAACACAGGCCAAACCAGGATTTCTAGTCGTAAGGAAAGCCACCGACCCTGGGACAGGGACACCAGTCAGCATGTTTCTAGAGCAAGATGATCGCTGATAGGGAGTCCAGACCGGGGCGGTCTGTCCTTGTGACCNCCTTTGTTTGCAAATGAGTTGCTTACACGTGTGGACTCGTTGGTAGCCAGGGTCAAAACACAGGCCAAACCAGGATTTCTAGTCGTAAGGAAAGCCACCGACCCTGGGACAGGGACACCAGTCAGCATGTTTCTAGAGCAAGATGATCGCTGATAGGGAGTCCAGACCGGGGCGGTCTGTCCTTGTGACCCACAGGGACATCAAACGGAACACTCTCTGTAGTTTGGGGGAGGCTCTGGGGCCCTGGGCAACCACTGCGGGCCCCACCCATCAGCACCTGCCCTTTGGGCCAGGCTGGTGCTGCTGCTTTCAGAATTCCTGAGTCCCTGCCATCCCTGATCCTGCTTCCTGCCCCTACATGGGGGAGCTCCCCTCCTGCTGGGCAAAGACTCCCAGGAAGGAAAGCCCTCCTGCCACCTCCCCCTCCCCGGCTGGGCACAGCCAACAAACTGGCTCAATAAAATTGGTGCTAAATGTAAAGTGATGGCGGGTTACTGTCTGTAGCCCGTGCCTTGTCCGCGCCCAGCCCTGATCTAAGAGGCCTTGTGGGACATTTCCAGCCAGGAGGACTTCAAGAGCTGTGCTAAGCTCCATGCAGGAAGCGGCCCGCAGGCGCTGTTCCTTAGTCCAGGTGGAAACAGGCTCAGAGCTTCAATGACCTGCCCAAGGTCACCTGGCCACACCTTCCACAGAGCCCAAGGAGAGGTGGACAGCTCCCAAATCTTCAAATGTAACCCAACCCAGACAAGGTGAGGTCAGTACCACTCTCGGTGCCATTTCCTGAAGGAGGAAACTGAGGCCCAGAGTGGGGAACGGATACACCCGAGGTCACAGAACAAAGAGGGAGAGTCAAGATTTGGATCCAGGTGTGTGTTGAGTTCAACAATAACCCAAAAGAGCGGCTCCCACGCAGGTAGCTCCGATCTTTTCCGTGGCCCCTTCCACAGGTGAGGACGCTTGAGGGCCACGCCCCTTGCCCAGATCCTGGGCCTGCAGGGAAGGGACCCACAGGGACCCAGCAACTTAAAATAGAATAGGTTGTTACCCACTTAGAGCATTGAATTTATACCAAGAAGGGGGATATGTGAGTGGAGCTATTTTCTGGACGAAAGCGAGGCCCATGGGGGATGTGAGTGGCTAATACCACGCAGAGGGTAGGGGCGCCTGGGTGGCTCAGTCGGTTAAGCAACTGACTTTGGCTCAGGTCTTGATCTCACAGTTTGTGGGTTTGAGCTCCGTGTCAGACTCGGTGCTGACAGCTGGAAGCCTGGAGCCTCCTTCAGATCCTGTGTCCTCCCTCTCTCTCTGCCCCTCCCCTGCTCGTTCTCTGTCTCTCAAAAATAAATAAACATTAAAAAAAAAACACGCAGAGGGTAAATACTGTGCACGACGGTTCACGTCACAACCTTGGGGCTGGGGGCATCTGTTGTTTATTGCGACTCCTTCCCAGCAGATGGCGGTACAGAGCCAGGGCCTTATCCCAACAGAAGAGGGCCCGGGAGCCAATGCTCCGTGTGGCCAGAGGGTGTGGCCTTGTACTAATTCACACCCAGAACCCCCACGGGCAAGCAGCGTTCCCGTCGGAAGAGGCGAAGTCAGGATCTGAACCCAGGCCCAGGTGCTTCCAGAGCGGGGGTAGCTTCCCAAGGCCACCGCAGGCACCCAGAGAGGAAAACGCCCGATCTGGGTGAAACCCCAGCCCCCTGGGCGGTCACTTCTTCTTCTGCACGTGGGCACAGTCGTACTTGCCGCGCACGACCGTGAGCTTGACGCCGGGCAGGTCCTGGGTGCGGCCGCCCTCCACCAGCACGACATGGTGCTCCTGCAGGTTGTGGCCCTCTCCGGGGATGAAGCACACGGCCTCGCGGCCGGTGCTGAGCCGCACGCGGCAGCACTTGCGGTTGGCCGAGTTGGGTTTCTTGGGCTTCCGGATGAAGGTGCGCAGAACCACTCCCTTGAGCTGCGGCCGCCCCTCCGTGGGGCCCAGGGGCGTAGGCGGCCGCTTGGGAAGCCCCCGGCGGTGCATCTGGTTCAGGGTGGCCATGGGGCGGGTGGCCCAGAGCTGGGGGGCCAGGGCTAGGCCTGGGGACACACAATNATGTTTATTTTTGAGAGAGAGAGAAAATGAGAGAGCAGGGGAGGGGCAGAGAGAGAAGGAGACACAGAAGCCCAAGCAGGCTCTAGGCTCTGAGCTGTCAGCACAAGCCAACGTGGGGCTCAAACTCAGGAGCAGTGAGCTCATGACCTGAGCAGAAATCAGATGCTTAACCGACTGAGCCACCCAGGCGCCCCGGTCAGGTTCTATTTTAAACGTTTAACGTGAACTGACTCATTTGATTCACAAGGAAGATGCTGACATTTAATGCTGTTTACAAATAGTAATAAACACAAACAGATTCAGGGGCGCCTGGGTGGCTCCGGTGGTTGCGCGGCCGACTTCAGCCTCAGGTCATGATCTCGTGGGTTTGTGGGTTTGAGCCCTGGGTCCAGCTCTGGAACCCGGAGCCTACTTCAGATTCTGTGTCTCCCTCTCTCTCTCTCTGCCTTTCCCCTGCTTGTGCTCTGTCTCTCTCTCAAAAATAAATTAATATTAAAAAAATTGTATTTTTAAAAAGCAAACAGATTCACACCATGTCGTGTACTGTTCTATGCACGGTACCTATATTAACTCATGTCGTCTCCACAGCAACCCAATGGGGTGTTTCTGGGAGGTGTCCCCCTCCTCCCTGTGACGCCCATTTCACACCCAAGTTTTATACCCCCTCCACATCCAGGGCAGGCCCTGGCCCACATCTCTGTCTCATGTTACAGCAGAATCCTCAAAGGGGATGAGACGTTCCTAGAAGTCTCTTCCCAGCCGTGTGCCCTTGAGCAAGAACTCTGCCCCTCAGTGACTCAGTGGCCTCACTGTATCACAAACACCATAATCACGTCTCCCTCTTGAGCACGGTGTGTGAGAGGCCACCAGGAGATGCGTGTCAGGCTAACCCAGATTTCCCAGGCAGGGTGTCAGCCTGTCCAGTGCTCCTGGGGGAGTGGCAACCAAAAAGTGCTTCATGGGAGATAGCAGAGTGAATAAGTGAGTGAAAGAGGGCATGGCCATGAGAGGCACTGGATGTCAATAAGTACAAGAAGTGGAACCAGTAAGTACAACAAATAAAGCGCCCTTCTCTGTGCCTGGCGCATACTAGGATCTTAAAAAATATCCACTTGGAGGGCGCCTGAGTGGCTTAGTCGGTTAAGCATCCGACTTTCACTTAGGTCATGATCTCACGGTTCGTGGGTTCGAGCCCCGCGTCGGGCTCTGTGCTGACTGCCAGCTCAGAGCCTGGAGCCTGTTTCAGAGTCTGTGTCTCCCTCTCTCTCTGACCCTCCCCTGCTCACGCTGTCTCTCTCTCTCTCTCTCTCCTAGAAATAAAAATATTAAAAAAAAAATCCACTTGGAAGAAGAAATATGCAATCTACGTATTCAATGTGATCCCTGTCAAAATAACACCAGCATTCTTCACAGAGCTAGAACAATCTTAAAATTTGTTGTTTTTTTTTTAATTTGTGTTAAATTAGAAAAGAGACATGGTACGAGCAGGGGAGGGGCCGAGAGAGAGGGAGACACAGAATCTGAAGCTGTCAGCACAGAGCTCCACGCGGGGCTTGAACTCAGAAGGGTGACATCATGACCTAAGCTGAAGTCAGATCTTAAACCGACTGAGCCACCCAGGTGCCCCAAACAATCTTATAATTTGTATGGAATCACAAAAGACCCCGAATAGCCAAAGTAGTGTGGAAAAAGAAAGCTGAAGCAGGAGGCATCACAATTCTGGATTTCAAGCTGTATTACAAAGCTGTAGTCATCAAGACAGTATGGTACTGGCACAAAAACACACACTCAGATCAGTGGGACAGAATAGAGAACCCAGAAATGGACCCACAAATATATGGCCAACTAGTCTTTGACAAAGCAGGAAAGAATATCCAATGGAATAAAGACAGTCTCTTCAGTAAATGGTGTTGGGAAAACTGGACAGAGACATGCAGAAGAATGACCCTGGACCACTTTCTTACACCACACACAAAAATAAACTCAAAATGGATGAAAGACCTAAAGGTAAGACAGGAAGCCATCAAAATCCTAGAGGAGAAAGCAGGCAACAACCTCTTTGACCTTGGCCATAGCAACTGCTTACTCAACATGTCTCCAGTGACAGGGGAAACATAAGCAAAAAAAATAAAGTATTTGGACCTCATCAAGATAAAAACTTCTGCACAGCAAAGGAAACAGTCAGCAAAACTAAAAGGCAACCGACAGAATGGGAGAAGATATTTGCAAATGACACATCAGGGTTAGTATCCAAAATCTATAAAGAACTTATCAAACACCTAAAAGACAATCCCGTGAAGAAATGGGCAAAAGACATAGACACCTTTCCAAAGACACCCAGATGGCCAACAGACACATGAAAAGATGCTCAACATCACTCATCATCAGGGCACAAATGCTGATTTAAAGGGGCACATGCACCCCAATGTTTATGGCAGCACTATTGACAATTGCCAAAGTACGGAAAGAGCCCAAATGTCCATCGACTGATGAATGGATAAAGAAGGGGCACCTGGATAGTTCAGTTGGTTAAGCGTCTAACTTCGGCTCAGGTCATGATCTCTTGGTTTGTGAATTTCAGTCCCATGTCAGGCTCTGTGCTGACAGCTCAGAGCCTGGAGCCTGCTTCTGATTCTGTGTCTCCCTCTCTCTCTACCCCTCCCCTGCTCATGCCCTCTCAAAAATAAACATTAAAGATTTTTTTTAAAAGTGGTGTGTATGTGCATATATATGTACACATATGTACACACAAAGGACTACTACTCAGCCATGAAAAAGAATGAAAGCTTGCATTTGCAACAATATGAATGGAACTCGAGTGTATTATACTAAGCAAAATAAGTCAGAGAAAAACAACTATCGTATGATTTCATTCATATGTGGAATTTAAGAAACAAAACAGATGAACATAGAGAAAGAGAAGTAAAACTAAGATAAAAACAAAGGAAGACAAACTATAAGAGACTCTTAAACACAGAGAACTCAGGGATGCTGGAGGGGGTGGAGGGTGGAGGGATGGGCTACATGGTCAAGGGGCAGTAAGGAGGGCACTTTTTGGAATGAGCACTGGGTGTTCTATGTAAGTAATAAGTCACTAAGCTCTACTCTTGAAATCCTTATTACACTACATATTAACTAAACTTGGATTTAAACTTAAAAAAAATTAAAAGTATATATATATATCAGCGGAATGAATGAGTTAAATGCTTTGCTTGAGGGGCGCCTGGGTGGCTCAGTCGGTTAAGCGCCCGACTTCGGCTCAGGTCATGATCTCACGGTAGGTGGGTTCGAGCCTCGCGTAGGGCTCCGTGCTGACAGCTCAGAGCCTGGAGCCTGCTTCAGATTCCGTATGTCCCTCTCTCTGACCCTCCCCTGCTCACGCTGTCTAATAAATTAGAAAAAAACACTTAAATTTTTTTTAAAAAATGCTTTGCTTGAATGTCTCACCCACAGTATTGAATAAGTACCGGCTGAAGAACTCAATAACTGACCCAAACTCCTGATGCCCACTGACGATGCATAGTAGCCCCCAGTGCAACCACCTCCCACCCCTTGCCCCCGCAGCGCGAGCTCCGCTAGAACCCACGTGTATCCATCCATCACTAATTTAACCCCTGATTCCCCCGGTGGGCATAACCCTCATCCAGCTGCGTCTCTGCAGCTCAAACCCCTAACTTACCATAATTTAGGGACGTGTTGAGGCCACGGAGAAGACCGGACCAGGACATGCCACCGCCTGCAGGGTCCCTGTGTTAGGGGATAAGAGACTCAGGAAGGAAAAGGGAAACGTGGCCAGAGCCGGACAAGGACCCAAACTCTCCCCACCCCGTCCTCAGAGCCTTCTGATTAAATCCAAGGAATTTCCTTGACAGTCTAACCACAACCCCACACGCTGCTGACGGAAATTCCCTCCATAAATTTAGTTTCGCTCCAAGCGGGCACCCAACAACCCCTCCGCCCCCAGCACACAGAAGCAGAAGGGACACTCAGGAGACGGCCGGGGAGATTAGTGGCACCCGAGTATTCCACCAACCTCATCGACCCTGGCGGGGTCCGCAGGCACGCTGAATCTGCCTCTAGCCCCTTCCGGAGGTCATCCCGGCGGGGATTGGCTGGTTCTGCCTCCCGTGTACGCCGAAGGGGTGGGGCACAGATGACGATTGGTCAACGACAGAGTCAATCACAGTCGATTTTTCTCATCGAACCGTGTTTGAAGCTCGAGAGGCGCTCGCCCCATCCAGGGCCTGATTGGCAGGAAAGCTGCTTTGCAATTGGTCTAAACGCGGCATGGGCGGGACAAAGGGGGCGTGTCTCCTTGTCCCCTGTCCAAGATGGCTGCGTCCATGGCGCGGCGCTTGTGGCCTTTAGTGGCTGCTCGGGGTCTTCATTCCTGGAGAGGCTGCATCTGCAGCCACAGCCCAAGGAGGGCTTTTGCCACGGAAAGACGAGACCGGAACCTTCTGTACGAGCACGCGCGCGAGGGCTACAGCGAACTCCCTCATCTGGACATGGAATCTCTGTGCGCATGCCCGGAAGAGGCCGCGCGCTCCCTGCAGCTCCGCAAGGGGCAGCTGCGGCCTGAGGACCTGCCGGCGATCGTGAGTGCGCTTGCGCGGGCATCCTCTGCGGGGTCGTCCGGGGCTAGCAAGATGCGGTGCAGCGGGGGGCAAAACTATTGCAGGAATTTTAGTTCCTTCCCAAGGAAGGATGTTGTGTGCTTGGCACCCATAGGTGTGCCTGTTCTCCACGGAGTGCTGGGGCCCTGCCTGTACGCACCCATTATGCGCCTGTTCCATAAAGCGTGCTGAGTACCTCCTTTGCGCTTAGGAACTTACTACGTGCCAATGTTTTCTGTACTCCAACCTACCGCCAGGCTTCCTAAACACCACAAAAGAAAATTGGGGGTGGGGGGGGAATTGAGGGACAGGGATGTGAATCAGACGAGGGTGGAGAGGGGGTTGCCTTTGGACAGTAAGAGCCCTGCACCTGCCCCACAGGTAGCAAGTATTTAAATAATTATTTCATTAATGGTCTGCCGACCAGCTGTTTAAGGAGCGTCTGCTGTGTCCCAGGCGTTGATCATAAGGTGGGAAGTAATATACTACTACGTGCCAGGGAGCGAGAACCAGAGTCACCACAGGGCTAGACCTTCGTGGGGTGCTGAGGATGGTCCTGTTCTAAGTGCTTTGTACTTATTTGCCTCAACTCAGTTTCATGCCAACTGTATGAGGTGGGTGCCGTTATTTCCCCCATTTTACCAGAGGAGAAAGGAAGGCTCAGAAAAATTAACTAGAGGGGCGCCTGGGTGGCTCAGTCGGTTAAGCGCCCGACTTCGGGTCAGGTCATGATTTCACGGTTTGTGGGTTCGAGGCCCGTGTCGGGCTCTGTGCTGACAGCCAGCTCAGAGGCTCAGCTAGCTCAGAACCTGGAGCCTGCTTCGGATTCTGTATCTCCCTTTCTCTCTGACCCTCCCCTGCTCACACTGTATCTCTCTCTCTCTCTCTCTCAGAAATAAATAAAAAACATTAGAAAAAAATTTTTTTAAAGAAAAATTAACTAGAAAGTGGGGCGGTTCCTCAAAAAATTAAACACAGCATTAGCATATGATCCAGCAGCCCTGCTTCTGGGTATATTCTCCAAAGACTTGAGAGCAGGGACTTGGACAGGTATTTGTACACCCATGTCTGTTGCAGCATTATTTACAGTAGCCAAAAGGTAGAAGCAATCCAAGTGCCCATGGATGGATGAATAGATAAAATGGTGTATGGTACACACAGTTGGGATATGATTCAGGCTTCCTAAGGGAGCGAAATTCTGGCATATGCCATAACATGAACGAACCTTATGCTAAGTGAAATAAGACTATCAGAAAAAGACAGAAGCTGGGTAATTCCATTCATTCATACAAGGTGCCTAGAGTAGTCAAATGCACAGAGACAGGAAATGGAATGGCAGTTGCCAGGGGCTGGGGAGAGGCGAGCAGGGAGACAGTGTCTGATGGGTATAGCACTTCCATCTGTGAAGATAAAGTTCTGGTGGAACAGTGTGAATATACTTAGTGTCACTGAAGTGTACAATTAAAAATGGTTAAAATGCTACACTTTATATATTAAAAAAAATTTTGTACGTTTATTAGAGAGAGAGAGAGTGAGCAGGGGAGGGGCAAGAGAGGGAGACACAGAATCGGAAGCAGGCTCCAGGCTCTGAGCTGTCAGCACAGAGTCCATGGGGCTTGAACTCAAACTTAGAGATCATGACCTGAGCCACCCAGGCGCCCCAACTTTATATAGTTTTTTAAGTGTTTATTTATTTATTTTGAGAGAGAGAGAGTAAATGAGCAAGGGAGGGGCAGAGAGAGAGAGAGAAAGAACCCCAAGCAGGCTCCGGCCTGTCAGCACAGAAGCCAACATGGAGCTCAAACCCACAAACCGTAGGATCATGACCTGAGCCGAAACCAAGAGTCGGGCGCTTAACTGACTGATTCACCCAGGTGCCCCCTAAAATGCTAAACTTTATATTTTACCCCAAGTTTTTTAAAGTGCTGGTTGAGCGATCTTAAATTATTTATAACCTGCTAATGGGTCACATCCCAAAGCTCAAAAAGCACTTCTTTGGGGCATGAAGTGTGACAAGAAATATGGCATGTGGCATCATGGGCAATAACGGGGCACGCGAATTGTTCCTTGGGGCACTGGGGAGCTATGGGTGCCTCCAGGCAGGGGAGCGATTGTGTAAGAGCTCTGGCTGGACTGGAGGAGGTGAGCCTGAAGGCTGGGAGGATGGCGCAGAGGACAGGACCTGGAGCAGAGTCGGGCAGGCGTGGGGGGATGGGAGGAGGATGGGCGCGACGGACGTTCAGGAGGCAGAAAGGTCAGGACGTGGAGCCCTGGAGCCCGGCCACAGGGCCAGAGTGGCTTCCGGCAGGAGGCTCAGGGACTCTGGGGACCTCACAGCAGGAGGTGTGCCCATGAACCAGAACTGAGCCTGCTTTGTGGGAGGGGACGGGTTGAGCGCGGCCGCCCCATAGGACCGAGGCTGCGTCTCTCTTCTCTGAGACCAGAGGGGAGTGCTGGCTGGGCCTGAGCTCCGGGTCCCCAGCGCCTGGGTCCTTTCACCCTCTGCTCCGCATTCCTTCGGATGCTGTCCGGTTTGGCTCTCAGATCCCATCGTCAAGTCCAAGGGGATTAAGAGACAGAAAGCCCAGCATGGAGGCTTACCTTCAAGGAGGTGACCCAAGAGTCACACTTACCACTTCCACTCGCGTCCGTTGGTTGATCTTGGACACATGAGCACAGGAGGCTGGGATTTACATCAGGAAGCTCTAGGACTGCCGGGACCAAGGAGAATCTTGGTGCTGGGCGCCAGGTGGCCAGCAGGGGGAGGCCCCAGCAAGAAGGGGCAGGGGACAGTGGCCACTTCACGCCTTTCCCTCCTGTGCCCTCCCCCAGATCTCAACATGGCAGGAGCTGAGGCAGCTGCGGGAGCGGATCCGGAGTCTGGAGGAAGAGAAGGGGGCTGTGGCTGAGGCAGAAAGGAACCTGCT
>NW_027531899.1:1561736-1584545 GCF_008692635.1 Crocuta crocuta
GGGGGTCTTCACTGTGTTGATTTGACCTCAGTTTCCCCTCTCACAGCCCAAGATGGCTGGCATAGTACTGTGTCTCTTTGCATGACTCTACCAGAGGCAGAAAACAGGACTTCTGTGGCCTGAGTGCCCTTTGTCAAGAGCAGGGACACCCTTCCTGAAGCATCTAGCAGAGTCCCTGACAACCCCTGCCCACACCTGTGCCCTCAGGAGGGATGGAGTTATGCCCCAGGCTTAGGGCTCTTTGAGAGGCAGCTCCCTGGCTCAGCTCACGCTCCCTGAACTACACGCTGTTCGGGGAGGGTGAACTGAGTCAGGGGCTGTGGGATTGGAGGAGGGAGCACAGATAGTCTCGGGTTAGACAGCCAATAGCACCTGCCACAGGGGAGCTGAAAAGAGTAATCGTAAAATTGACAGCAGACGCTTATATAGCGGCCACTGTGTGCCAGGCGCCGTTCTAGATGCTTTCCTTACCCCGAACCCTCCCAACCCCGGGAGACGGGACCCATACAGACTGTTTACAACCAGGGTCCCAAGAGGTTACATGTGCCTAAGCGTCACAGCCAGAAAGTGGGCGAGGCAGGCTTCGCACCCAGGCCCCCACGGGTTCCCTTTCGCCCCGCCCCTCGAAGGCCAATCGAAAAACTAGCTACACCTCCCAGTGGCCCTACTATGTGAGTGCCAGGCCCCGGAGTGCGTGCATCATGGGCAGGCAGCCACTGACAACAGAATTGATCACAGTTAACGTTCCCTGAGTGCTAACTCATCTGCTCCGGGAAGCCACACAATAAGCCCTGCTGGGGAGGTCCTGTAAGCCCATTTCACGCATGGGAATACCGAGGCCCAGAGAAGGAAAGAGATTCGCCCAAGGGACGCGGAGCTGGTAGGCACCCAGCCATTAGACTTGGGTCGGCCTAATTCCAGCTGCGGCTCAGATAAGGTTGCAGGTTCACCGGCTTTCCCTCTCCGAGCCTCAGTTTTCTCATTTATGAAATGGGAAACACAGCAATGCCAATGTCACGGGGCAGGTTGTGAAGAAACAGGACCGTGCGAGAGCCCTCGGCAGAGACAGGCTCAGTCAGCAGAGCTGCGGGTGCGGTTACTCTTCGGTTATCTCGCCTCCTCCCAGCTTCACTGAGAAACTGAGACAGGAGGGGAGGGAGGGGAGGAGGGTCTGTCCAGCCAGGCACCCGTCCCGCCCCACCCCAGCCCACCCGGCCCCGTTTGGCCTTTCACCCCTCCTTTTCTCGCTCCTTCCCAGCCCCCGCTTTGTGACCCTGATCGCCCTGTCTGTCTCTCTCCTACCAGGTAAACAAGGACAACCCTCAAGTGCAGCAGGTACGCCCGAGGCTGGCGCCCTGCCCCTGGTGGGAGTGGGCAGGTGCCCCGTGAGTCACGATTCCTACCTTGTGACAGAAGACAAGCCACAAACAGGATTCTTGCTCCAAGTGAATCTGTTGGGCCCTGAAACCGAAGAGGCTGGCCTGTATTTGGTGTCTGGTTCCCTCTCATTCCCAGACCCGCTTTCTGCCCTCCAAGAAAGGGGCAGCGGGCCGGGGCACAAAGGGGACCGCTTCCCCGACCGCTGCACCCCTGGCCCCGGGGCTCGGACCATGCACCTGCCCTGGAGCCACTCACTGTGGCCCAGGCGACAGAGTGTCCTGGCAGCCCAGGCCTGCGTCACGCCCCCCTCCCCCCCACCGGACTTGCCATGTGGTGGCGAGGCGAGGTGAGGGGATTTCCCAAGCAGGAATTGAGGATGTTGGGCCGAGAGGGGGGTGGTGCCGACCCCAGGGGATCCGCCAACGAGGCCTGAGGTCAGACTGGTTGAGGGACCGCCCCCCCGCCCGCTCCTGGGCTGACCCCGCTTGCCCCGCCACCCAGGACCCCCAATATCAGAGCCTGCGTGCCCACGGCCGGGAGATCCGCAAGCAGCTCATGGTCCTGTACCCCAAGGAGACGGAGCTCGAGGAGGAGTTCTACCTGCGGGCGCTGAGGCTGCCCAACCACACCCACCCAGCAGTGGTGAGCGCGGTGCTGGGGGTGCTGCTGGGGGGGAGGGCGGGGGCCAGCCCGGGACCACCCTCCCCTGACTCCCGCCCTGTCCCTGCAGCCCGTGGGCGACGAGAGCCAGGCCCGAGTGCTCCATGTGGTCGGAGATAAGCCAGGTGGGCCGCCCCCAGGCCCGGGGAGCCCAGGCGGGGTGGGGGGCGGTGTCCCAGGGCCTGGGATGTGCTGGGTGCTCCCTCCTCCGCCTTCCGCCCTCTGTCCCTGTGTGTACGGCGGTCCGGTCCATGCCTGGCTCGCTGTGGTCATTTCTCTTGGGGTTTCCTCCCTGACTCCGGTGTGTGTCTCGCTCTGGCTCTGACTCTGTACCTCCTCCTAATTCTCTCACCTCCTCCTAATGTTCTCTTCCCTTTTCCTTCTTTCCTTTTCCACCTCTGCCTTGCGTCTCTTGTCTCTCTCCATCTCTCCCTTTGCCCCTCCCGCCTCTGCCGCCCTCTCCTTCCCTCCCATTCTCTCTCTCTCTCTCACATCCTCCCTCTGTCCCTGTTCTGTGTCTTCCCCCCCCCCCGCAACTCCACCGCCTCTCATCCGCTTCTCATCCGGCTCCAGCATTCTCCTTCCAACCCCGGGGCCACCTGGAGATTGCAGAGAACCTTGACATCATCCGCCAGAAGTGAGCCCCACCTACCTGCCTGCCCGCACCCCCTCCACCCTCCCCTTCCCGGCAGCCAGGCCTCACACCGCATGAATGTTTGATGCCCCGGTCCCCCGCCTGGCAGCTGGCCTCTGCCCCAGGCCACTCGGGTCCCCCGCTTCCCCCAGCAGCCCCAGCCCCCACACCACCGCCTGTCTGCCCGTCTGTCTCTCAGGCGCCTGTCCCACGTGTCGGGCCACCGCTCCTATTACCTCCGCGGGGCCGGGGCCCTCCTGCAGCATGGCCTGGTCAACTTCACTCTCAACAAGCTTGTCCGCCGGGTACGGGCCAGGATGGGAGGGCTGCCTGGAGGGGGTGACACTGACTCAGAGGGCTCAAGATGGGGAGGAGGGCGTTCCCTGTGCTCCAGCCGTGGTTTCAGAGCTTTACACACATTATGGACACATTTAGTTCTTACAGTAACGTTATGAGATAGGTGCTCTCAGTATTCCCACTTCAGGGATGGGGAACTTAAAGCCTGAAGAGGCTGCCCGCAGTCTCGTGGCTGCTGCTTGGAGCCAGCCCTGGGCCTTGTGCCTATACCCTCACCACCTGTCCGGGTGTAAAGGAGGTGTCAGGAGGCGTTGCTGGAATGGGCAGGGTCGGCGGGGGCTGAAGGCACAGGGTGTTGACTACGGGGTGTTGACCGTGGTCAGGGACCCGGACATTTCCTGAAGGCACTGGGGAGCCACAGAAAGCTTTAGCTACACTTCCCACTGCCCTGCGTGGGATGAAGTGAGAGGAAACCGCGAAGCACCAGCAGGGAGGGCCCGGGCGGCAGGGACCCTGGGGTCTCAGAGCTGGCTCCAGGCCCACTGTTCGGGCCTCCCTCGGTCTCCCCTGAGGCAGAATGGGCTTTGAGGGACTCTGCGTGGCCCGGGTCTAGGGGGGGCCTGGCTGTGCCCTCACCCCGCCCCCTTCCCATTCACAGGGCTTCATTCCGATGACGGTGCCAGACCTCCTCCGAGGAGCTGTGTTTGTGAGTGCCCCCCGCGCCCCGCTGTGTGCCAGGCCCTGTTCCGGGGACCCCAGGCGCGAAGAAGAATGCCCTGTCTCCCCTGCAGAGACGGCCAAGGATGGGGGGCGCATCCCAAGTGCTTCCTGGGGAGGAGTGCTTGCAAAATGGCGGCAAAGGTGATCTGTCCCCTGACCTCCGTGGCTTGGCCTTTCTCCCCAGGAAGGCTGTGGGATGACCCCAAATGCCAACCCATCCCAAATTTACAACATCGACCCCTCCCGCTTTGAAGACCTCAACCTGGCTGGGACAGCAGAAGTGGGGCTTGCTGGTAAGCACCTGCCTGGGGGGCAGCAGCAGGGGTGAGGACACCTCAGAGCAGGAGGGATTGTAGGGGGACAACCAGGAGCCTCCTGGGGGTGACGGCGGCCACCTAAGATGTCTCAGTGACCCCAGGGCCAGCGTGTCCGGTTGCATAGGTTGTTTACCGCACAGCAGTACAGTGAGGATCCAGCCTCATGTCCTGACGTGAGGTTGTGTCCACCAGAGAGGACACCTTTTCTAATTGTCATCAAGGTTTCCTGTGAATGGTGGTGACTCATCCTGTCCCTCTCTCCTCCCAGGCTACTTCATGGACCACTCCGTCGCCTTCNCCGGGCAGAGACAGACACCGGGAAAGAGCCATGGGGACTGTATCGAGTGCACCATTTCACCAAGGTTGGTGTGGCCGGGCCCTGGGGAGGAGGGCCCGCTCCTGTGGCCAGGGGCCTCCTGACTCCCCCGCCCGCTGCACTGCCCCAGGTGGAGATGTTTGGGGTGACGGGCCCTGGGCTGGAGCAGAGCTCCCAGCTGCTGGAGGAGTTCCTGTCCTTGCAGATGGAGATCTTGACGGAGCTGGGCCTGCACTTCCGGTGCGGAGAAGGGTGGGGAGAGGGAGGGGGGACGGGCTGGTGAGGTGCTCCCCCACCTTAAACACCCCCAGTGCCTCCTCTCCCTCTGCCCCTGCGGCCCCGTATTAGGAATACAAGCAGGGTACGTATCTGTCCATCCGTAGCATCCCATGTGGGACCATAGAACCGTGACAGCAGCCTAAGTGGCCCAGGGCGCCTGCCCTTGGGGACCCAGGCTCCCATCCCTAGGTCCCGCCTTATCAGCGCTTCACCCCCGGGGGCTCCTCACCGCCTGGCTCGGTGGGGAGGGGGTGCACCCCTTCCCTTTCAGGCAGAACCTGGCTTCCAGAGAGTCGGGGGGCATGGGCTTATCCTCAGTGACCTGTTACAGATGCAGGTGCTGAGAGTGGCCACATGCCCTCCCTCCTCCCCGCCCTCCTCCCCACCCACTCCTCTCCCACCTTGTCCCCTGCCCCCTGCCTCCCCTCCCTGCCCCGGTTGCCACCTCTGCCTCCTTTTTCACTGCACTTCCCTCTTTCTTGGCCCTCTTCTCTTCCATCGCCCCCATGCCGTCTCCCTCCTCCCCCTCCGGCCTCCACCTCGGCTGCCCCTCTGGCCTCTCGCTGACCTTTGCTGTGACTTTCTCTTCCGCCGTAGCGTCCTGGACATGCCCACCCAGGAACTGGGCCTCCCCGCCTACCGCAAGTTCGATATCGAGGCCTGGATGCCAGGCCGTGGCCGCTTTGGCGAGGTCAGCGAGCCCCCGCCGCGGTGGGGACGTGGGGGACGTGGGGCGGGCCAGGGCCCCCCACAAGTGACCCAATCAGCCCGCCCCGGCCCCACACCCAGGTCACCAGTGCTTCTAACTGCACGGACTTCCAGAGCCGCCGGCTGCACATCATGCTCCAGGAGGAGGCTGGGGAGCTGCACTTCGCCCACACGGTGAGCGCCCGCATCCCCTCACTCAACCTCCCAAGAGCCCCGCTCCCTGGCGGGGGGCGCACCGCTGCCTGCTGGGGCAGGGGAGTCACTGCCTGGGTGCGAGCACGCCTCTCCCCCAGGTGAACGCCACAGCCTGCGCCGTCCCGCGCCTCCTCATCGCCCTCCTGGAGAGCAACCAGCAAGAGGTGAGGGGTGGAAGGATCCTGCGCAGGGAGGCTGAGGCGGGCGGGTGGGCAGCACCCTGAGGCCCCGCTCCTTCCCCAGGACGGCTCGGTCCTCGTGCCCCCTGCCCTGCAGCCCTACCTCGGCACCGATCGGATCACGGCCCCCACCCACGTGCCTCTCCGGTACATCGGCCCCAACCAGCCGCAGAAGCCCAGGCTCCCGGGCCCGTCCGCTTCGAGCTGAGAACTCACCGCCACCTGTCAGCAGGGCCGCGGCCGCCTCCTGGAGCTTGGGGACCCCGGGGACCTGTTTTCCCACCCGGCCCGACATCTGCGTTCCTCACACCGGCTCCGTGCCTGGGCCTCTTTCCTACTTCTTCCTCAGAATCGGCCAGTGACCCTGCTGTCACCGATGGTCCCAACCTGCACCGGAAGGCAGGATGCCTGGGGACTTAAAGGTTGTAGGGACGGGGGAAGAAGAGGAAGAGGCCTTCAAGCCTCCTTCCTTCTTCTTTCCCACAGTACGTCGCAGAAAGTCCCCAATAAATGGTCAGAACCAAGGCCTCTGTGGATCTGTGGGCAGGGGAGACGACCCTGGTGACCTGCAGGGATGCCGGGCAGCTGGTCAGAGGGACTAAACCATCAGGGTCTGTGGCCGCGGGTGTCCAGTCACCCCCAGAGCACACGGAGGGCCACTTGGGGGCCACCGCAGGAACCGGGACAGGGCGAGGCCTCTCCCTCACTCTAGGACAAGGGGCACCTTGCACTGACCTGTTGCAACCTCACCCCTCCACCTCCACTGCTGGGGGTGGTCCGGTAGGCGCACCAACTCCATGAAGGCAGAACTCGCTCTTCCCCTCGCTCTGCCCGTCTGCACATGGAACGGTCTTCCCAGCTCTTCAGGCCACAGCCCTTCCATCACCCTCAACTGCTCTCATGGCCACCTAGGTCAGACCCTGCAGCCCCTCCTCCACACTGTTTCCAGAATCCGCCCTCACTCTCTCCTCCCCGGTCCCTCCCTGGTCCTGTCCACTGGTCTCTCCACCTGGAGAGTCACGGCAGCCTCTCCACCATCTCCCTGCTCCCTGGCCCCCGCACCAGGCCAGAGCCACCCCGTGGACGCTGTGTCCAGTCACGTCCCTCCCCCGCTTGGAGCCCTTGTGTGGCTCTGTCTCAGGGGGAAAACCAGCCGTCACCGTGATCCACAGAGCCCCACCCCCACCCTGATCTGCCCCCTGCCTCCCGCTCCANTAATCTGTATTTTTGAAAGAGAGAATGTGTGAGCGGGGGAGGAACAGAGAGAAGGGAGACACAGAATCCGAAGCAGGCTCCAGGCTCTGAGCTGTCAGCACAGAGCCCGACACAGAGCTGGAACTCATGAACCATGAGATCATGACGTGAGCCGAAGTCAGTGGTTTAACCAGCTGAGCCACCCGGTGCCCCAGTCTGCAGACTCATTCTTGACTCTGACCTTTGCACTGGCGAGTCCCGTCTGATCTCTACTCTTCCCCTGATCTTATGTGATTGCCTCCACTTTACAGCTCAGGCCTCAGCCCACATATCACCCCCTCTGAGAGGACTTCCCTGGGCTGGCCAGAGGAAAAGCCCTAGCACTGTGTGACGCAGGAGTCTATGATGATCATTTCCTCCTTCCTCATACAAGCGTAGTTGAGTATTGTGTCTTCCCCTTCTCAAATGTCGGCTCCAAGAGAACAGGGAAGTTTAAGTTTGCCTGTCTGTTCCTGGGCTTCCTGAGAGGACTGGGCATACAGTAGGTGCTCAATAAAAGCTACTGGACTGAGAGTGCTGGGACATGTGCAGCTCCCAGTGCCAGACACTCTAAATTACCTTATGCGCCTGTTATGTATTTATTCCTCACCTGGCAGGTGGCTGCCCTTCTCACAAAGGATGAAACCAATCCCAGAGAGGTCGGGGCAGTTTCCCCGGGGCTGCACAGCTGGCAGGGGCGGAGCTGGGATTCAGGTGGAACCCAGCCACCCTCTGAGGAAGTAGGTTTAGGACACCCAAATCTCCAGATGAGGAAAAGGCCAAAGAAGGGAAGGAGTTGCCTGAAGTCTATCTGTAAGTGGCTGCCCCTGGCTGGATTCAAACTCAGGTCACCCTCCCAGTGCAGCCTTAAGCTCATCAGGCCACGGCTCTCTAGGGGAAGCACCCTCCTTCTGCGCTGGCGCTCAGCGCCCGTTAGCTGGAGGGGAGCAGGTGAGGGACCTGGGTCTCCATGAATAATTGAGGGTCTCAGGCAGGTGGCTGCCCAGCAGCTGTCACCCCAGCACGGGCGTGGAGGGGGCGGCGGTGATGTCACTTCCTCCCCTGCGGGCCACGGGGACGGGTTATAAGGAGCTGCCACGCTGTCCTGCGCAGCGCCAAGCACCCTGGTCCGGTCGCCCCACCATGCAGAGCCGTGGGACCGCCTCCGTGCTGTGGTTGCTGCCGCTGCCCCTGTTGCTGGCGCTGCTGCTGGGGGCAGGTGAGTGCAGAACCTGGAGAGGGCACCCCTTGCAACCAGCTCAGGGACCAGGGACTGGGGGTGCGGGAATGGTGACCCTGGCAGGTAGGCTGGGGAGGGGACAGGTGAGTACCGGGACGCATCTTGGAGCTGAGATCAGCACCGAGGACAGCGCCCGGGGGGTACGGAGGGGTATCAGCACCCATCTCCTTCCTCCATAGCCACCACTGCTCCCTTGGCGCCAAGACCCTCCAGGGAAGAGGTGAGGAGTGCAGACCCCTTGCCCTGCCTCATCTTCCCCAGACCCTGGCCCTCCCTGACCAGCCTCCATGATCACCTCCCTTCCAAACTTCCAGCTGCTCTCATTCCTCCCATCAGCCCTACCCTCAACTTCCCCTCTGACCCTTCACCCCCAGCTGACCCGCTGTCTGGCAGAGGTGGTCACAGAAGTGCTGACGCTGGGCCAGGCCCAGAGAAGCCCCTGCACAGCTCTCTTCCACAGAGGTGAGGGGGCCCAGGCCCCGGTTCCCCTTAGGAGCCCCCACCCCATGCAGGGTTCTGGCCAGGGCTGCCTGGAGGAAGGGTTGTCTCATCCTAGGGCCCCCTTGCCTGGGCTGGCACGGCACGCCCAGTGTCCTGTCTGGCTTTCAGCCCCGCCCTGGGGGGGAGGGCATTCCTGCCAAGGTACGGGATGGGGGCAGAGAACATCCCCCAGACCCGAGCCTCCTCTCCCTGTTTTTGGGCAGCCCCCACCATGGGACCGTGGGCAGGGCCCCAGAACTCCTCCAGGTCTATCTCCCGATTTTGCTGCACATCCTCTCTCTTCCCACCAGAGATGTGTGAGACAGAGCCCTATGGCTGTGTGTCCACCAAAGAGAAGGGCCTACTGCTTGGGGATTTCAAGCAGCAGGAGGCTGGGAAGATGAGGGCCAGCCAGGAAGTGAGGGATGAGGAAGAGGAGGCAGCGGAGAGGGCCCACAAGGCTGAGGGGCGGGAGCAGACCCTCCGCGAGCAGCTCCACAGCCGGCTCCGCCAGAAGGAGGAGGAAGAGGAGGAGGAGGAAGAGGAGGAGGAGAAGAGGAAGAAGAGGGGGCCCGTGGAATCCTTCGAAGGCCTGTGGAAGCGGCGCCTAGAGGGTGGAGGGGGCCCCCACAAGCGAGTGGCTGAGCAAGCCAGTGACGAGGAGACAGCCCAGTTTGAGGCCGAGGAGAAGGGGGTGCAGGTGCTGGGCGGGGGCCGCCATCTGTGGCAGGGGGCCGAGGCAGGCGGAGGGGAGAGGCGCCAGGACTCGCCGCGCCACCACCGCCTCCACCAGCCAGAAGCCGAGTCCAAGCAGGAGGAGAAGGAAGAGGCTTCGGAGAGGGAGGTGAGTGGAGGAGGCGGTGGGCAAGTGGGGCAGGCCAAACGGCCAGTGGAGTCAACGACCAAACGGGTACCCGTGTTGGGCCCTAAACAGCCGATATCCACCACACGTGGACCATAGTGACCAGAATCAACACCAGGACTAGGTAGCGACGTCCAGGCAAGGCCCCTGCTTGACCAAGATGGCTTCCACGCCGAGGGGACAGTAACCAAGATGGCCACCAGTCGAGTTAGCCGCCACTGTAGTCTGTGATGCACAGTCGGGCCACATGAGGAGTGGTTGCTGTGCTTGGTTCACTGAACTACAGATGGGACACCACTGCTGAGCCGTGGAAAGAAAGCTGTCCCCATGAGTGGAGGCAGTAGCCTCGACAGCCAGCACCTCACAAATGGCTCAGGGCACCTTCCCTGGGCACCTTTACCAGTCCTATCTGCGCTTCTTGGCCATGACTGGTCACCTCGGCCAGTCTAACTCTTGCACTGTGGTCGCCGTCGCAGTCCATGGTGACCAGATGACCACTGCCGGCTGCCGTCATGCAAACGTACATGGCCCACATTTACGGGTGACCACGGGGGTGGCCTGCCCTTGAAGGGGGGTGTGCTGAGCCACCCATTTCTGATCCCACCAGGAGCACGACCTGGAGCGACTGGAGCACGTGAGAGAGGAGCTAAAGAAGGCGACGGAGATTCTGGGGGAGGAGATCGGGAGGGAGGGATGACCCCCACCTCCTGTCCTCTTTCCTGATACACCGTATGGCTTAGGACTGTTGACCCCCCTAAAGCTCACCTAACACCCCACTCCATTCCCCAGACTTCAGGAACGGGGGGACGGGTGGGCCACACAACCAAGCCCAAGGGGCCAAGTCTGAGCTGGGTAGACGGGCTGGGCTCCAGCTGGTTCAGGAAAGACCTGGCCACCCACTGCAACCCTGCCGAGTGAATAAAGCGCAAAGAAAACCAGGCTCGTGTGGCACTTGATTTGGGGCTGGGATTTTATTAAATTGGAAATCCTATTCACAATGAGGTCAGACAGGGTCATCAGGGAGACGTTTTGAGGCTGGGGTGGGAGGTGGCCGGTTTTGGCTCCGGCCACTGTGGACCACGATGTCGTCGTATTCATCCTGGGGGCAGAGGAGGGGGCAGGCATGGGCCCAGGTGGCTGGCACCCTGCCCGCTGTCCAGCTCCTTCCCCCCACCCCGACAACCGGGTCTTGTCTCAAAGCCCAAGCTCGCCCACTCATCCTTCAATTTCCCTGCTCTTTGTTTTTTCCAACCACCACATTCAAGGTCACCTGCGTTCTCCCCTGACCACTGCCTGGGCTCCAGCCTCAATGTTTCGCCACAGCCACTGGGGTCTCCCTCCTTCACCCCCTCCGTCTGCCTCTACCCGGATTCCTCACCCCCTCAGCCACTCAACATCATCCCCTGCCCCAAGTGGGGTCTCCGCCGCCTGGGTTCTCCAACACAATGTCCTCACCACTGGCTGCGGTCTTTCCCCACTGCTGCCAGTGTTGGACTCAGTGCTGCCCAAGGTCAGCTTCCCAGAGCCTCAGTTCTCCGACTCTTGCTCTGTAAAGCTGCTCGGCTACGACTGCCAACCAGCCCCATTACCGGTCATTACGACCGACTTCTTTTCTCGAACTCTGCCTGAGCTCTACCTCTGCCATTGCGTTTGGTTCTCAACCACGACCCGCGCGCTCCCCGCCACCCCTGCCCAGGTCCTCCGGGACCGCTGCCCGACACAGCCACCTGAGGTCAGTCTCCATGTGCTGCCTCATGTCTCTCCTCTCTCTTCCCAGCTGCCCGTTTACCCCGACCCCCCGGCTGGGCTGCCCGGTTTTTCCTCCTGACTCACGCCCTCATCCCCGCTGTCACTGTCGCTACTGCTGCTGCAGGGGCCGGGTCTGTCGTCCTCGTCCTCAGGGGCTCCATGCGCACGGAGAAGACGGGCGAGGATGGGGTTGGGCCGGAGAGTGGCACTGCCCAGTGGGGTGCGGCCACCGTACATGCGGGCGGCAGGGTCGGCACCAGCCATCAGGAGAAGCTCCAGCACGTCGGCTGCTTGGGCCTCCACTGCCAAGTGCAGGGGGCTCCGGCCACACGTGGGCTCCTGCGAGGCGCACCAGGGAGGTCAAGGAGGCCCCACCCCGCTCTGGGGGCCCAGCCTCCCTGCCACACTTGCCCCCCAGGGCGGCTCACCGGTTTGTTGAGGTCGGCTCCAGCCTCGCGGAGCAGCCGGACCATCTCTGCATCTTTGTGGATGACGGCCACGTGAAGGGGGGTGTGGCCTGTGGATAGAGTGACAGGTGTCGGACGATGGGGGAAAGGGACCTGGGCCCCAAATGCCAAGGCCCTAGGGCAGGGCTCCGGGGCCTGAGGGGACCAAGTTTAGGGTACCGCTCCTGACTTCCTGGGCACATCAAAGAGGCATCTGCAGCCCAAATGCCTAAGTCTCGGTGGTCTGGAACTTGCTTGTGGCATGTCTGGGGCTTAGGGGTGAAGAGCCTGGGGGCTTGGGACAGGAGGCCTGGATCCTGGGAAAAGGAGACCCAGTCGCTGGTCTTTACTTCCCAAAGGGCCTGGACCCCAAATTCCTGGGTCCGGAGTAGGTGAAGGGCCTTGCGACCTTGGAGGGCGGAGGGGGCCCCTGGACACGGGGTTCTGGGTGACCTCAGTCCCTGTGTGGAAGGGGCTTGGTCCAGGGAGTCAGGCTTAGAGGTGGGGGAGCTGAGACTCAGACGCCTTTCTTCTCATGAGGCCTGGCTCGGGGCTGTACAACCTTGAACCCAGTGTCAATCTCTGGGAACCTGGGCCTTGAGTTCCCTCGTCCTGGGTGGGCTAGAACTTGTGGTGGGTGGGAGGGGGTGAGCTGTGCCTTCCAGCTGGGGAAGCTGGGCCCAAAAACTGGACCTTAGTAGCCCCAGGCCTGTGGGTGAAGGTCTGGGTCCCAAGAGGTCTGGGTTCTGAGCCCCACGTGACCAATTCTCAGGAACCTGGGGCTCGAGTGGGGGCCCTTCCCAATGCCTGGGTTCCTGAAGCCTCACTATTGTTCCCCAAGGGGCCGGGTCTTGAGTCAGGAGAACTGAGCCCAGGGCCAGATAGTCTCGCTCCACCTGGGAGCCCGAGCCCTGCCCGGTGCCCGAGAACCCTCACCCTCATAGTTTTCAGCCTCCAGCTGCACCTTCCAATCCTCCTCGCTCTCGTCATCTTCCTTCTCCGGGTCGGGGTCGGGGTCCAAGGCGACAGGCAGGCGGTCGGTGTCGGAGGTGCGGTCAGAGGCCTGGGCGAGGTAGGTGTTGGGGGCTCCCCTGGCGCACCGGGGACGGGGCTGGAGAAGCACGCGGGCGCAGGCGTGCGCCCTCATGCGGCAGGCCAGGTGCAGTGCCGTGTGGCCCCCACGCTCCGCCACATGCAAGCCGGCGCCCGCTGCGTACAGCTTCTCCACTGTGGAGGCCTCCCCCAGGATGGCCGCCAGGTGAAGGGCTGTCTGCGGGAACAGAGGGCAGGGATTAGGGGGTGCACGGGAGAACCCAGTCCCAATCCCAAAACTGTCCCTGGCTCACCTGACCCAGATCATTCTGCAGGTCCAGGTACTCAGTGCCAGCTGCAAAGCCTAGGAGGAAATCCAGGAAGGGCTCGTGCTGATGAATCACTGCCAAGTGCAGTGCCCTGAAAACAAAGACAGGGAACAGAGCACAGAAGTCAGGTACCCCTGTATTCCCTCATTCACCAGACACGGAGCACCTGCTACTTGGGTGAGGCCCTGTGACCACAGTTCTGGAACGGACTGTCAGGAATCTAGAAGGGTCAGGTCAGTTCAGTCAGCAAATGTGTTTCATCGGTGGGTTTTTTAAAATTATTTTAAGTTTAGGGGTGTTGGGGTGGCTCAGTCGGTTAAGCGTCCAACTTCGGCTCAGGTCATGATCTCCCGGTTCGTGAGTTCAGGCCCCACATTGGGCTCTGGGCTGACAGCTCAGAGCCTGCGGCCTGCTTCAGAGTCTGTCTCCCTCNAATTATTTTAAGTTTACTTATTTATTCTGAAAGTGCAAGTGGGGGAGGGGCAACAAGGGGGGAGAAAGAGAATCCCAAGCAAGCTTCTGCACTGTGAGTGTGGAGCCCGACGCGGGGCTTGAACCCTCGAACCACGAGATCATGACCTGAGCCGAAGTCGGACGCTTAACTGACCGAGCCACCCAGGCGCCCCTAATCAGTGTGTACTACGTAGGGCTTCTACTTCCTCCCAAGATGAAATAACAGGGACCAGATTTCCCTCCCACCTGAATCAACCAAAAAAAAAAATCTGACAAACAACAGTATAGGAATCAACAGTTTTCCAGACACTGGTCCTCGTACAATGAATGACCGTGATCCCTAAGAGGAAACAAAATGAGGTGAGCCCTTCAACTGATCGCCAAGTTGACTGTTTTGAGAGTAGACACAGCACAGAGAGGGGCCTGGCAGATTGCACGTGAGGCCAGAAGGAGTGGAGTCTGGGAAAAGTAGGCAGCTGGCGCCACAGGGCAGAGAACCCCAGAGGAGAGAGCTGATAGGGAGACGCTGGAGGGTCTACAAAGGGGCCACTCAGTATTTAGGAGAACACTGATTAATGCAGGGGTGTGAAAAAACCATCCAAAAAGATTTGGGAAACAAGCCCATTGCTCACAGGAGGCCAGGAATACTGCCTGTACCCACCAGTCAGACTAGCAAAAACCAAAGGACATTGGGTAGAATACTCTGGAAGGTCTTACCTCAGTAGTGGGGAATACTAAGCCCTAGATGGGCACTGCTCAGGACCCACCCAGCAAATCATAAAAGCAAACATCCAAAGGACCCATCTGTTTCCAAGTAGTTGTTTATTTGTTTTTTTAAAGCTTACTTACTTTTACTTTTTAAAGCTTATTTACTTTTGAGAGAGAGAGAGAGACACAACGCGAGCAAGGAAGGGGCACAGAAAGAGAGGGAGGCACAGAATCTGAAGCAGCTTCAGGCTCCAAGCTGTCAGCACAGAGCCCAATGTGGGGCTCGAACTCACGAACCCTGAGATCATGACCTGAGTCGAAGTTGGACACTCAACCAAGCCACCCAGATACCCCGAACTCCTTACAAGTAGTTTAACTGCATCCCAAAATAACACTCCAGAATATTTATAGGAATCCACAACTAGCCGGCCTAACAAGGTAAAATTCACATTTGGCATCTAATCAAAGATTATCAGGTAGGCAAATAAGCAGGAAAACAGCAAACTTCGAAGACTTCACAACAAGAACTATTTGTGATGAAACACAAAGAGAACGTTTTAAAATGAAAAGAGGGGCGCCTGGGTGGCTCAGTCGGTTAAGCGTCCAACTTTCGCTTAGGTCATGATCTCACAGTTCGTAGGTTCAAGCCCCGCGTCAGGCTCTATGCTGACAGCCAGCTCAGAGCCTGGAGCCTGTTTCCAATTCTGTGTCTCCCTCTCTCTCTGACCCTCCCCTGCTCACGCTGTCTCTCTCTCTCCTAGAAATAAATAAAACATAAAAAAAAAAAATTTTTTTTAATGAAAAGAACAGGGGTGCCTGGGTAGCTCAGCTGGTTGAGCGGCCAACTTCAGTTCAAGTCATGATCTCACAGTTCCTGGGTTCAAGCTCGACATCAGGCTCTGGGCTGACAGCCTAGAGCCTGGAGCCTGCTTTGGATTCTGTGTCTCCTCTCTCTGACCGTCCCCCCCACACACTGTCTCTCTCTCTCAAAAATAAATAAACATTAAAAAATTAAAAAATTAAATAAAATGAAGAGAACAACAGTGAGCAATGGGACAAGTTTAAGTGGCCTAATAACGTTTGAAACTTAAGTCCTAAACAAGGTGGGGGATAGAAAAATGTCTAGAAAATTTTCCAAATTTAATGAAAACTATGAACCCCCAGATCCAAGAAGTTCAATCATTCCCAAGAACAAGAAATATTAATAAAAAAAAACTATACCAAGGGCCAACATAAAAGTCCTGTTCAAAACCAATGATGAAAACAAAAATCTTACAAGCAGCCAGAGAAAAAGATAAAGTCCATAAAAATGAAAATAAGGCAAGGGAACACAATGGAATATCTGTCAAGTATTCAAAGGCAGTCAACCCAGAATTCTTTAACCCAGCAAAAACATCTTTGAAAACCAAAGACAAAATAATAAAGCCGAGAAAACTCCTCATCAGCAGGCCCATATCGCCAAAGCAACCTTAAAGGAAATCTGCAAGCAAAAGGAAAATGACATCAAACCACAATACAAACTTCTACAAAAGAATAATGAAAACTGAAAATAGTAACTATGTGGGTAAATACGGAAGATTTTTTTTTTCTTGTTATGTAAGTCTCCTTAGAAGGTAATTTGGAAAAACAGTTGACTGTTAAAACAAAAATACTAACAATGCAGGGGGAGTTTATAACACACCTGTAAGTAGACGTATGGCAACGATAACATATAAAGCCAGGAGGGGATAAATGGAAATACACTCTTCTAAAGTTCTTTTATCTTTTACTCTTTGTGAAATGACCTATAAGCCAAAAAGAGCAGAGGTCAGCAAACCTTTTCTATAAAGGGCCAGTTACAGATTTTAGGCTTTGTGGATCTTACAGTTGTCTCTTTTTCCCTACTCAGCTCTGCGCTTGCAATACAAAAGCAGCCACTGGCAGTATATAAAGAGCCCGCATGGTTGTATTCCAACAGATCTTTCTTTGTGGAGTCTGAAATGTGAATTTCATGTAACTTTCACTTGCCACAAAATATTATTCTCCTCTTCTGACTTTTTTTCAACCATTCAAAATGTAAAAACCATTGTTAGCTCACAGACCTACCAAAGCAGATGGCTGGCCAGATTTTGCCCGGAGGCCACAGTTTGCCAACCATTTAAATAACAGAACAAAGAAAAAGTTATTAAAGCAAGAGCGCTGGGCTGGCTCAGTGGGTAGAGCGTGTGACCCTTAGGTTGTGAGTTTGAGCCCCACGTTGGGTGTAGAGATTACTTAAAATTTTTAGTCGGTTAAGCTCCGACTTTGGCTTGGGTCATGATCTCAGGGCTTTTGACTTCGAGCCCCGTGTTGGGCTGTGTGCTGACAGCTCAGAGCCTGGAGCCTGCTTCGGATTCTGTATTTCCCTCTCTCTCTGGCCCCCCTCCTGCTGGAGCTCTGTCTCTCTCTCTCAAAAATTAATAAGCATTAAAAATTTTTTAAAAAGAGAGTACACTGCACCCAACAGAATATCCATTCTTTTCAAGTGCACACATGATGTTCTCCACCATAAAACATTTCTCAACAAACTTACGAGGATTCAAGTCACATGAAGTATGTTCTCAGTCTACAATGGAATTAAATTGAAAATCAATTTAAAAAGCGGGGGGCAGCTGGCTGGCTCAGTCAGAAGAGCATGCGAGTCCTGATCCTGGGGTCATGAGTTCGAGCCCCACATGGGGTGTAGAGATTACTTAAATAAATAAAACCTTTTTAAAAATCAATTTAAAAATGTACATTTGGAAGATGTTCCAAATATCTGGACACCAAATAACATACTTCTAAATAATCCACTGGCCAAGGAAGAAATCAAAAGAGAAATTAGAAAGTATATTGAATTAAATGAAAATGAAAACACAATATATCAGAATTTATGAGAGACTGCGACAGCAGGACTATGGGAAATTTGTTGCATGAAACACCTATATTAGAAAAGGAAGGTCTCAAATGAATGGTCTCAGCTGCCACCTTAGGAAACTAAAAAAAGAAAAAAAAATTAAACCCAAAGTAAGCAGAAGAAGGGCAATAATGAAAGTCAGAGCAGAGATCAATGAAATAGAAAGCAAAAATCCAATAAAGAAAATTAATGAAACCTAAGCTGGTTCTTTGAAAAGATCACTATTTCCTGAGTGTGTCTCACGGGTCAAGCACTGTTCGGTCACTGAAGTTAGAACAGTGGACACAAATAACAAAAAACACAGTACCATCCCTCGCTCTGGCCTTGACGATGGGCCTTCCACCTGGAGTGCTCTCCCCGAGATAATCCACCGGTCTCACTTTCCTGCTTTATTTTTTCCTCAAAGACCTTACGATTTTCAGACATACCATTTTCCTGCCTTTCTTTTATATTGTTTTTCATTTTCTGTCTTTCTTCCTTTCCGCTTCTCGCTCTTTCTCACTTTGTGCCTTTCTTTCCTTCTCAGACCCTATCTTTCCCTCTTTCTCCTTTTTTTCCCCTCTCCCACTTCCTTCCTGGCTTTCTGTCAGTCTGTCCTTCTGTCTATCAATATACCCGCCCTTAGAATGTACACTCCACAAGGGTTTAAGTTTTTGTCTGTTTGCTTACTGTTTTATCACAGCACCTAAAACAGGCCCTGGAAGGTGGCAGTGTTAAATAAATACTTAACACATGAAAACCTGCTATAATGGAGCTTACGTTTTCTCTTTGAATGTAAGATTTTGAGATCAGTGCTCAGAAGGCAGAATCTTAGAGGCAAGGCCAAGCATTAATTTTGGAAATCTAAGTCCCAGGCTCATAAAGCAGGAGTTAAGGATCAAAGATCGTATTTGGAGGTAGGAGGTCAGGAGGGGACTGTCTGAACAGTTCTAACAAAGGTCTCAGGACTAGGGTCAGGAAGAGCAACAGAGTTTGGGGATCAATGGATAGGGGTGTGGAGCGCTCTCTGAACCAGAGTTCAAGAAAGGAAGATCAGAAATTAAAGGGCTAAGATCAAAATTGGATAGGAAATTGCTTTTACTAAAGGTTAAGACTTGGGGGTTAGAGACCAGAAAGTCAAGCATCACAAGTCAGATTTAGGAGTGAAAGGTTAGAAAGCCGGGTTCTGAGACTGATCGGGAATCAGACGTCGGATCCTAGGGCCCGGTTTGGTAGCCTAAGGTTCACTCACGTGTCTCCATCCTCAGTGACGTAGCCAAAGACGAGGGGCGCCCACGACAGACCCGGGCCCAGCTCGGCGCCCAGCCCCGGTCCTCCGGGGGCTGCTGCGTCCGGACCCAGAGAGCCCAGGCCACTGTCGCACCATTCGTCGGCCTCCGCAACTTTCCCCAAGCATGCGACCCCTGCCATGGCCCCCGACGCCTCAGGGGCCCCAGCGGCCGCCCGCCAGTAGCTAGGCTCTGCCTGAAGTCCTGGCGCTTCCGCCCTGCGGGGAATTCCCCAACACTCCCCCTGACTTATCCAATCAGAATGAGGCGAAGAGTACACGCCCCGCCCCCTTACTACACCGTGACCAATCAGAGTATTCAGATGGACTGCGACTCCCTACCCATTCCCACATTTTCCGGGCGCCCTTTACCAACATGGCTGCCGGCGGAGCAGCATGGGACTCGTAGTCCTCCCGTCGCAAGTCTTCCTAACCTAAGAGAGCCGCGCCCCGGACATTGTGTGAAGGCCTGTGTGCCTCCGCGATGGTTGCTGGGAGTTGTAGTTCTCTGCCTGGTCTCTGCCCCTTCTGTTTCCGGTGCCGTCACGGGACAGAGCAGTCGGTGACAGCCCCGAGGGCCCCCGCCCGGCGCCCATGGCCGAGCCGGACCGTGAGTCGGGGGCCCCGGTGGGAGGGTCGGGCCGCGCCGGGGCCTGGCTGAGGGCTGCAGGCCCCGGGGCCCGAGGACCGGCATGGTGGGGCTGGAGGTTGGGGCTGCATGGCGGAGAGTGGGATTCGGGGGGACGGGAGGTCGTTGCTAAGTGATCCATCCTGCCAGGTTGTTGGGTTTCTGGGTCGCGAGATTTTAAGGGTCCGTTTGCCACGTCCCCCAAGTTACTAACGATCGCGCGTTTCTCGCACCTTGGTTGCTGAGGACCCTCGTTGCTAAGGACTTAGATTGTCGCGGACCCGGTTGCTAAGGGTACCTGGTTGTTAGGGGGAACTGTAGGATGCTAAGGGACCCCTGGTGTCCCCTCCTATCTCTTCCTTCTAGTTCCTGTGTCACCCCCTAAACATATCATCCCCACTGCACCTCCCTTTCTAAAGTCGTCTCTAGTCAGAGTATCTCTTCTTATCTCCTGTCTTCCTTTTTAAACTTCCCTCTGTAAATTTATCCCTCCCTGGGCTCGCGCGCGCTCACACACACTCACTATTTCCTTCCTCACTTCTAAGTCCTCATCTACGCCCTGAATGCTTTACTTTCTCCTCTCTCTCCTAAACCTTCCTGCCCCGCTCTCTTTGTCCCTCATTAATCACCTCTCCTGTTTGTCCTGTCCACTGTAATATCTGCTTCCCCCCACCCATCCCTCCCCACCTCTACTCCATTTTTTCCCCCACCTCCCACCCCAGTATAATTAGGTTGGTGGGTCTTCTTGTCCCCTGCCCTTCTGCTTTGAAGCCCTTCCTTCCCCCCTTAACCATGCCCCCCACTGTAACCACGTCTGCTCCGCCTCCTCCCCAGCCTCTGACCCTCTGGAGACCCAGGCAGGGAAGGTGCTGGAGGCTCAGGTGAGATTTGGGGAAGGGTGGAGGGAAGGAGAGAGATGGACTTGTTCCCACACCCCACACTGGGGGGAGGTGGCAGAGGGGAGACAGTCACCCCAGGGCCCTCAGCTCACTGCCCCACTGTCCCTTGCCCCCCCCCCCCGCAACTCCTGCTCAGCCTCCTAGGGAATGGTGGATTCTGGCAATTGTCGGAGCGAGGCGTGCAACCTTAACTGCAGGCCTGCCCTCCCAACCTTTTCTCCTTCCTTGCCCCCTGCCCCGTCCTTTCTGGACCTCATTTATGCTGCGCACGGAAGACACAGGTGTCCAGTTTGATCCCTGAACTCAGATCGCATGGACAAGTGACTAGAAAACGCCCTCCAGGGGGGATTCTAAAAGTAGCTCGAGGCAGAGTAAACCTTGTGGGGCCCCAGGGAGTCCCGCCAGCCCCTTCCCTGGAGGAGCCCGTAGGCTGCGCCAGGCGTCAGACCGGGATACAGACACATCACAGTTAGCGGAGAGTGACTTCGAATTTTCTTAGGCAGTGAGCAATGGCACTCCACGCAGAGGGCACAGCTTGCGCAAAGACCGGGGGCCGCGAAGGGTGTGATGTGGTCAGCAGTCAGGTGCCTGGGGGTGCTTAGCTAATTATATTCGAGGTTAGCATTTATTGAGTACTTATTCCAGCCAGAGTACTTACTGAATACTCTGCTCAGGGCTCTGTGAACATCATCTCATTTCGTCTTCCCAGAATCCCTGTGGGGGAGCAAGGCCCACGGTGGCCATTTTACAGATGCGGCAGAGCTGTTAAGTGACTCATCCTCTGTCCCCCCGGCTAGAAGAGCAGGGACTGCTTTGGATCCCACAGTACCGGGCACGTTGCCTTCCAGACACTTCAGGGAGATGGAGACAGGCCACCTCCCAGAGACTTGAAGGCCCCCCCGAGCGCCTCCAGCTCCCCCTTAGGCCAAGTTGCTCCCACATGCTGGGCGGGGCCCCCCAGCCCTTCCACAGAGCCTCACTGTCCGCCGCCTGAAAAGATGCCAAGCCACCCACAGACGCGAGATCGCTGTTCAGATGTAGGGCAGGCCCGAAGCTGTGAGGCCTAAAGCACCTGACAGATGCGGGCCAGGGCCACGCCGAGGGGGTGAAGGCTTCCTGCCAGGCCCGGGCTTCTCCCCCGCCTGGCTCCCGGGGCCCAACCGCTGCCACAGAAAAAAGGTTTCATGTTCCAGAGGGATCCTCGGTCCCAGAAAGAGAGATTCGGGGACGTAAATTGCAGCATTGTCTGTGACCGGGCAAAACTGGAAACAGCCCAAACGGCTGTCAGCAGACGGGCTCAATGAAGCATAGCTCGTCCTCACAATGCGACACTATGTAGCTTGCTTAAGGAAGGGGCTGGGTCTGTAGTATATTGTTCCGCGGAAACCGCGAGGTGCAGCGTCGTACTATGGTAGGCCCCGTTTCTGGAGAAATAAATGAGTTTTCTATGCAGAGAGAAAAATCTAGAGCGATTGCCATTCTCCTGTTCATAGTGGTTACATTGACCCGGGCTGGGCGAGGGAACTCAGGCAAGCGCCTCAAGTCATGCATTGTCTAATGGCCAGAGTTTTTGCAAAGCTTGTCTTAGAAAGCAATTTTTTAAAAAAAATGTAAATACGTTTGGAAGGGCAGTTCCGATTCAAAAAGGCTTGGGACCAGAGCCGAGAAAGATGGGGGAGGGGGTTGCCAGAGGGGTTTTAAGCAGGAGAGTGAGTTGGTCAGAACCGGGGTTTTGCGAGGTCCATTGCAGGACCCAGCCGTGGTGTAGCGCGTGGCAGGTATCCACTCGTTCAGTGGTGGATGGTTCTGGAGCAACTGCTGGGGGCCAGACCCTGTTGTTGGTGCTGGCATCCAGCGGTGAACACCAAAGGCCCCCGCCATCTTGGAGCTGACATCATGCTGGACTCCATACATGTTGGTGGTCGGATAGTTAGACTGGAGAAGCCAGCAAGAGGGGCTCTTGGAGCCGAGGAGGGGGTGAGCTGACACAGTCAGACCATCGCCCCCAGGGCAGCAGAGTAGATTGGAGGTGGAGGCTGAGGCAGGGAGCTTAGGGAGGAGGCCAGGACAGGGTCCCCAGAGGGAGAACAGGCTGGACCCAGGTGGAGCCCTGGGCTGGGAATGCATCATGCCAGGAGGGCAGGAGGAGGAGACAAAAATTAGGGGACAGAAGCCACACTGAGATGGGACGTAACGTAGGAGGAAGAACAGGTTTGGGGGGGGGGCGAGGCCAGTTTGGAACACGGTGGGAAAGAGAGGCCAGGGGTCACTTGGGGGGAGGCATCCGGGAGACTGTGGGAACCCCGTATCTGGGAACAGAGGGGTAGCACTATCAATGCCTGGGCCAAGGCCATGGCAGCTCGCCCAGGAAAGGTGGAGAGAGGAAGGCCCGGGACAGAGTCTCAGCCCTGCTGTCCGGGAGCCTGACTGAGGGGAGGCGTATATAATGAGACGGAGGGGTCGGAGAGGTGGTGGCCGGGGCTCCCAGCAGGAGCGTCCAGGGCCCCAGGGTGAGGACCGAGGCGTTTCCACCGGCATCAGTCACAGGAGTGACTTGGGTGAGGAGGGCCGCAGGGGTGCAGGGAAGGGCGCCAGGCCTACGTTGCAGGGGACGGGCGGGGCTGCAGGGCGAGGACATGAGACATCAGGGAGTAGTCGGTGCTCCCTGAGCACTCACCCCACCGGCTGCTGCTGGGAGCACCCCTCACCGGTTAACCCATTCCTCTCAGAGAGCCCCCGGAGGCACTGCCCTCTGGGCTCTATTCCAAGATGAGGAGCATCAGGCTCAGAACAGCAGGGACAGTACAGGACACTGTGCCCCTCGGGAGCAGCAGGGCTCCAACGGGGGCAGCCCGGCCCCGAGCCTGCCCCCTGGCCCCCCGCC
>NW_027531899.1:1584644-1595690 GCF_008692635.1 Crocuta crocuta
GGGGCCTGGTCACCCCACCCCCACCCCTTCCAGGACTCAGATTCAGACACTGAGGGAGGAGCGACTGGCGGAGAAGCAGAGAGTGAGTATCTTCCCTGGGAATGGGGTCCTGGGGGAGCCGCTTAAGGCAGGATCCAGTTGCTGCCCTCACCTCCGCCGAAGGTGCCATTCAAAGGACGTAATAATGGGTGCAGAGCCAGCACCTGAGGTCCCTGGCTGTGGGAGGGTAGGGGATCCCCGGTGGGGGGGGGGGGCTGAGCATCCTGACTGAACGCCCACCCTGCACCTCTCTTTCTCTCTCTGCTTTTTTGGCCAGTGGACTTCCTGCGGAATTTCTTCTCCCAGACGCTGGGCCTGGGCACCCAGAAGGAGCGTCTGCTGGACGAGCTGACCCTGGAAGGGGTGACCCGCTACATGCAGAGCGAGCGCTGTAAGACCCGGGCCTGCTGGGCGCCCTGACTTCTCAGCCCCAGCCACTCGACCCCTTCACGCCTCTTGTTTGCAAGGAACAAGATACCCAACTCAAACTGGCTTGCCCCAAAAGAGGAGTGCAGCCCCTCTAACTAAAAGCCAGCACTGAGAGTGGCTGGATTCGTTCCCAGGCTCGCATGTTGTCCAAAACCTGACCGCCCTGGGGCGCTGTTTTTCCGTTCAAGGTCAGAGGGCGGCTCCTGGCAGGCCTGAAGGCCAGGGCTAGCCCCTCCCCCCAAGAGTGCACCTTTCCTCCTGGGGTTCAAGCAAAAGAGCAGAGATTGGCTCCAGTCGGGCCAGGTCGGGTGACACCTCCTACCCCCTGGCCGGACCTGGGCCACACCTCCATCGCTGATTGGCCTGGCCCTGGGTGAAGATGATGCCTATAGGAATTACCTGGTAGGGTCCTTGGGGTGCCCTGAATTGATAGACATGGAACTGCCTGGCCAAGGGCCTGGCACAGAGCAAGATCCGCGGACCCTATGACAATTATTACAGGAAGCGTGTTTTGGGGGGGGTATGTGGGTGCCTCTCTACTAGGTCACCATGTCATTTCTATTTCTCACTGCGGATTGAGGTCACCAGAGTCTGAGAAACCAGGCCCTCAACGAAAACAATGGACCCTTTGAGGGTCCTGAACAGCCTTTTGTTGAGGACGTCTTCGCCGTCTTCTCCCTCTTCCCCATCCTCCGCTGCTGCCAGCGCCCTGCTCAGGCGCCCAGGCTTTCTGCCCTGAGCCCCCCTCTCCCAGGGCAGGCCGGGCAGCCGTCTGCACCCAATTCCTGGCCTGGGTGCCCCCCGAAGAGAACACAGGCAATGGCCACAAAGCTTTTGTTCCTTGCTTCCTCATGCGCTTGGGTGTTAGGACAGCGGCTCATGAGGCTGCCTGTGAGGGGGCAGAGTAAAGGGCAGCAGTTAACTGAGCCCTCACCGTTTGCCAGCAACCGGGCTAAGCACTTGATAGGCGCCCTGTCATTTGGTCTTCCCGTTGTACCTGTGAATGTCAGCATGAGGGTGATCTGGACAGAGGAGGAAGCAGAGGCACAGAGAGGCTGTGACTTGGTGCAGGGTCACACAGCTTGCAAGAGGTCAAGTCAGGACTTGACCCCAGGCCCCCTGAATCCAGACCACGTGCTCCCTCCTGTGTGGCCCCAGCTGGGGCCTGGCCCAGGGGCATCCCCGAGCCGAAGCTGAGGGCATCGTCCCCCTTGCTGTCCTGTGCACAGGACATGCCAGAGGTACCCTGTCCAGGGGCCTCCCACTTGTGTCTGTCTGTCAGCTGATGGGCAGACGCCAGGGTGCCGTGTGCCAGGGCTGTCCGCAGGCCAGCAGCTGACGGGGCAATGGGGCTATTTCTGCACAGCCCCGGGCACTTGTGAAACAATTCAACTCTTACCACGTCTTCCCATTTTCTTTTCTTTTGTTTTTCTTATTTTTAAAGTTTATTTATTTTGAGAGGGGGAGGAGCAGAGAGAGAATGAGAGAGAGAGAGAAAGAGACGGAATACCAAGCAGGCTCCACGCTGTCAGCACAGAGCCCAATAAGGGACATGATCTCACGAACCGTGGAAATCAAGAGTCAGGCACTCAACCGACTGAGCCACCCAGGCGCCCATCTCCATCTTCTTTTCAGACAGCCGGGAAAAAAATGGGGGAACAAAGGACTTACACGTGTACAAATCCTGGGTCTCAAGAAGTACAATTGACTCAAAGAATAATAGCAAACACATTTGTAGTGTTTGCTCGGTGCCGGGCACTGATCTAAGCTTTACATGAATGAATTCGTTCTCTGGATGGCCCCATGAAGTCAGTACTGTAAGTACGGATGCCCATTTTACAGAGCAGGAAGCTGAAGCCCAGAAGGGAGGTCTGAACTAAGACACCTCCCCCTCACTGGCGAGGAGGAGAGCCAGGATTTGAAGCTCTTATCTCCCTGCTTTTCACTGGATGCGGGCCAAGAGTGGCAAAGCTTTGGCCTTCACCAGAAAATCATCAGCCTGATGTTTGGTTGACGACAGAGGAAAGGAATATGCTGCAAGAATGTATATGATATGCTAGAAATAGATGTCATTCAAGACTGTGTCCAAACGGTGAGGCCTGGGGGCGCCTGGGTAGCTCAGTCAGTTAAAGGTCCATCCTCAGCTCAGGTCATGATCTCACGGTTCGTGAGTTCGAGCCCCGCATCGGGCTTTGTGCTGACAGCTCAGAAACGAGCCTGCTTCGGATTCTGGGTCTCCCTCATTCTCTGCCTCTGTTCTGCTCACACTGTGTGTGTCTCTCTCTGCCTCTCCCCTGTTTGTGTTCTCTCTTTCTCAAAAATNGGTTAAAGGTCCATCCTCAGCTCAGGTCATGATCTCACAGTTCGTGAGTTCGAGCCCCGCATCGGGCTTTGTGCTGACAGCTCAGAAACGAGCCTGCTTCGGATTCTGGGTCTCCCTCATTCTCTGCCTCTGTTCTGCTCACACTGTGTGTGTCTCTCTCTGCCTCTCCCCTGTTTGTGTTCTCTCTTTCTCAAAAATCAATAAAGAGTTAAGGGAGGAAAAAAGTGAAGAGTGGCCAGAGATTTTTACAATAACCTGTAGCTCTTCCAGAAGACACCTGTGGCCCCCAGCCTTCTCACTAAGATCTGCACTTTCTCTAGAACTAGTCAGGAGGAGAAACTTCCCTCCACGTGCCCTTTTCTCGAATCTAAGTTGGCATAATTTCAAACTATAGATTCCTTGTCCCCATCCTGGCTTTGCAACCCGTTGACTGTGTGACCCTTCCTCTCCCTGAGCCTTGGTTTCCTCGTCTGTGAAATGGGGGTGTTAACTCCACCCACCTTGAGATGTTCGGGAAGACCATTCATGCATTTGAAATGTCTGCCCCAGGGCCTGGCCCTGAGCCAACAGTCTGGGGGGCTGTGATGTTCTTTTGGGGCCGAGCCCACTGTCACCTGATGCCTCAATTCCTCTCCTCCAGGTCGCAGGGTGATCTGTTTGGTGGGAGCTGGGATCTCCACATGTAAGTGCCTCCTCTCCCCCAGTAGCCATCGTCACATTGGGGGACCCCCTTTCAGAGGCTGGGGGGAGCCACTTCTGGGCCCTTGATGGGGGAGGAAGGATGGGGTATAGATGGGGCCCAGGTCCCTGACCCGTGCTCCCTGCCCCTCCTCCCCCAGCTGCGGGCATCCCTGACTTCCGCTCCCCATCCACGGGCCTCTACGCCAACCTAGAGAAATACCATCTTCCCTACCCGGAAGCCATCTTTGAGATTGGCTACTTCAAGGTTTGTACTCCCCAGGGGGGAGTGTCCGTAACGGTGGGGGGATGGGATCGCCCGACTGCAGGTCTCAGCTCACCATCGGGATGCCGGTTCTGTCTCCCACAGAAACATCCAGAGCCCTTCTTTGCTCTCGCCAAGGAACTCTATCCTGGGCAGTTCAAGGTGAGCTCTCTTTTCTCTGGTGGACAGGAAACTCGGGGCGGGTGGGGGCATGGAAAAGCTTCTTCCTCTGGGGCCTTTCAGACAAATGCCGCATGGGCCCAGGGCTGCCTGGGTCCAACCCCTGGTCCCTCATTTTCTGCCATTGAAGAAAATGAGCCTTGAGCCTCAGTTTTGTTATCTGTAAGATGAAGCTGATGATAGCCTATGGGACTTCTTGGAAGGCCTCCCTGAGTTAACAGTCCATGTAAGACCCCAGACGGGAGCCAGGCTGCTTTTGGGCAGACCCCAGCTCTGCACCTGTGTGATTTTGTAAACCAGTTCACCTCCTGTGCCTCAGTTTCCTCATCCGTGAAATGGGGCTAGCGCCACCCAACCCCCGCCCCAGACCGATGTGTGATGATTCCGTGAGGCAGAACAGCCAGGGCGCCTAGAAAAGTGCCTGGCTCACTGCGACCCGCAGCCAACGTGCTCTGTCATTATCACAATGTTGGGATTGCTCCCCTCCAGCCCACCGTCTGCCACTACTTCATCCGCCTGCTGAAGGAGAAAGGGCTGCTGCTGCGCTGCTACACGCAGGTAGGGGCCGCGGGGGGCAACCCCGGGCAGAGGGCAGAGGGGGACCTGCCGGGGGTGTCCTCAGCCTCGGGCCCGGCCCAGTTCCTTGCCACGTGACCCGCAGTGAGACCCCTCCCCCCTCTCAGCCTCAGTCTCCCCTTCTGTAAAGCAGAGGCCAGAACGGTTTGGCCCTTGGCCCTTCGGGTCCCTGGTGGCTCGGCAGCGAGCTCCTCTGGGAGCCATCCTGTGCATGGCGACAAAGGACCTCACACCTGAGGGGCCGCTCCAGGCACTGTGGATTTCACATTTGGTTAGGAGTTTCTGTACATGGCCACAGAGTGACTCGATCTAACCAAATCGGTACATTTTGACCATTTGCCAGCTGCTGAGCACGGAGCCTAAAGGAAGGGGGGGCTTTAAATAGTGTGCCCTGAGGCGGGGTAGTGCGGGGGCCATGGCTCCTGCGTGGCAGGTGCTTAGCCGAGGCCTGGCCCTGGGGTTCCCTGGCAAGGACAGCTCCCATAGTTGGCTTCTAGATGAGTCAGCAAGGTGCTTCTGGGGTCTCACACCCCTAGCGGTAAAAACTGCGCCTCTACCTTTGTTTTATGAGTTTGTGTTTTATGAACGCGTGTGAATACGCATTGGAGTGACGTAGCGCAGGGCGCCTGGGTGGCTCAGTGGTTAAGCATCAGACTTCGGCTTAGGGCGTGATCTCCCGGTTCGTGGGTTGGAGCCCCGTGTGGGGCTCTGTGCCGGAGCCTGCTTCGGATTCTGTGTCTCCCTTTCTCCCTGTCCCTCCTGTGTCTGCTTTCACTCGGTCTCTATCTCTCTTTCTCAAAAATAAATAAACAGTAAAAAAAAAACTGAAAAGAAATTACGTGATGAACAGGAAGAGTGATATCACACTCTACGTGAGACTCAAAAACCCAAACCCAAAATTAGAAGAGAGAGAGAATACTTGAGCGTAAACAGGTGTCCTAACTCTCTCTTCCTGCATCTGCAGCCCACGAGGCTGCCACGGNGATGGGGTCAGGCGCTCCTGCCTAGCTGGCTCGGGCCGGTGGTGGCAGCTGGGGAAGGGACAGCTGCCTCCTTCCAGGAGGACACCCCGTCCCCCGGCTCAGGAAAAACCCCACCTTTCTTCCCAGAGTCAGTTTCATCCACGGGACGTGGCTCAGACAGGCTACAAACCGCTTGCTTGAAACCCAGTGCCTTCCAGGCATGACTTCCTGAAATTTCCATCACAGCCCTGGTCATCTTCCGTCAGGGGTGTTTACTGAGCGCAGGCCTGGTGCCAGGCCCTGCTGGCAGCGACGTCCCCGCCCCCCTAGGGCCACTAGTCTCCTGCAGGGACAGAGACATACTGGGCAAGATGGATAAGGACAGCTTGTCAACAAGATGTCAGGGAAGACCTCACTGAGAAGGGGACTTTTAGACAAAGACCTGGAGCCGGGGGAAGGGGGGATGATCTTGGGGGGGAGTGTGTTCCAGGCAAAGGGGACAGCCAGGGCAAAGGTCCTGAGGTGAGAGCGTATTTGGCGTGTTCGAGAAGCTGGATCTGAGTGAGCAGAGAGAATGGCAGTAGAGAATGGAGGAGACGAGCTCAGGGAGGTGACGGGCAGATCGCGGGGTGGGGGTGGGTTCTTGGGGCCACAGGAAGGGCTTTGTCCTTTAGGCCGCCACTGAGTAGGACGGTGCTGCAGGGGAGGGGATGTGACCTGACCCAGGTGTCCCTCTGGCTGCGGAGGGGACAGAGCGAGGAGGAGGCCAGGAGGAGGCCGCTGTGACAGTCCCAGCAGGAGAAGGGGCCAATGAGGGGAGAAGTGTTTCTCCAAAACAGATTGGTTTTGAAGGTGGAGCCTGGTTGTGTGCGCAGCGGAGCCCCCCTAGCCCCTCCCTCAGGAGCAAGCGGGCTCTGGTACTTGGAAGCCGCATAAATCCCTGCTGGGTTGGGGGGGGTGGGGAGGGGGGAGGCGCAGGCAGTGCTCGCCTACTTCCCACGCTCTGTGTGCGATTCCACTGCACCTGCGGCCCTAGAACGCCGGTGACCGAAAACAGATAAACGTGGAAAAACACGTTCCACTCTCATCTGTCAAGAAACTTTTTTTTCACACTTGCCACCCTCTCCATCAACCTCGGCCACTTTTTGAGTCACTGACCCCGTTTTCTGGAACACATTGCCTTCACTGCTTTCTGAATTGCGATGAGACAGCACTTTTGGAGCTCCGTGGGATGCTATTTTTATCTCAAGATACAAGTATCCGTTCGTGAGAACGCGCCCTGTTCGCTCAAGCCACCGTGAGGCCGCAGCAAAGCGGCTTCGGGTTCCTTTCAAATGCGTCCAGGCCATTTACACTGCACACATTTACACTGCACATAGGGCTGGGACTTGGCGTGTTTTCATTTCCTGTGTGGAAGACTCTTCCGTATCCACCTCTTTGTTTCTTTCTTTTCTTTCTTTCTTTTTTCTTTCCTTTCTTTCTATTTTATTTTTAAGGAATCTCTACACCCAGCATGAGAACTCGAACTCACAACCCCGAGATCAAGAGTTGCACGCTACCCCAGCTGAGCCAGCCAGGCGCCACCGCCCCCTCCCCCCTCCCATCTTTCAAAGCTGCCATTTCCATCATGTCCAGCAGGGGGACGTGGTGTTTTGAAACAAGAAGGGAGCCAAGGTTTAAAAAGCAAGAGATTTCAGATGCAAATCCAGACTTCAGGGGCGCTTGGGTGGCTCAGTCGGTGGCTTGAGCATCCAGCTTCGGCTCCGGTCATGATCTCTCTGGTTTGTGGGTTCGAGCCCCGCATCAGGCTCTGTGCTGACAGCTCGGAACCTGGAGGCGGCTTCGGGTTCTGACTTTCCCTCTCTTTGTCCCTCCTCCGCTCGTACTCTGTCACTCTCTTTCTCAAAAATAAAAAATGTTTAAAAAAAAAAAAAAGGAAAAGAAATGAAAAGCCAGACTTGAGGCTCATCTTGAAACTTGAGAAGAGCCGGCTGTCCCCTGGGTGGCTTTCCCAGGGGGAGCTCTTGGCTGGAGCTGAGTGGCCACTGCCCACCGTTACCCCTGTCCTCACTGTGCTCTGCTTCTTGCTTCACACCCAGGCCACATGTCGCATGCTGTATACCATCATGCTGTCATCATTAATCGCTGCTAATCCTTGAGGGGAGGGCTTCCTGGGGCCGTACCCCCCAGCCTCCTGCTTCCCTCCCTCGCGACCCCTGCTGTTGCTGATTTCTCCTATCACCTTTAAAAATATTCTATATGTGGGACTCCGGGGGGGGCTCAGTTGGTTGAGCATCTGACTCTGGATTTCGACTCAGGTCACGATCTCACAGTTCATGAGTTCGAGCCCCACGTCGGGCTCTGTACTGACAGTGTGGGGCCTGCTTGGGATTCTCTCTCTCTCTCTCTCTCTCTCTCTCTCTCTCCCCCCCCTCTTTACCCCCCCCCCGCTCCCTCTCTCTCAAANCTCTCTCTCTCTCTCTCTCCCCCCCCTCTTTACCCCTCCCCTGCTCCCTCTCTCTCAAAATAAATGAATGAACTTAAAAAAAAATTCCATACGAAGGTCAAACAAACAGGCACATGTTCCCACAGCCTTTGTTCCTCTGTGCCTTTTAACATCTTGGAGAGATTATTTCAATATCAGTGCATACAGGTCAGCCTCAGTCTTTTCTTGTTTGTGGTTTCTCTCTCACAAGTGGCCTCAGAGAATAACAGAGGCATTTAAGTAGTTCTTTTACGTGCCCGTTATTTATTTGCGCGCACGCTGCTGGCGCGCGTGTGAGCGAGGCAGTAGACTGAGTCAAGTAACAAAGGCAGAAACTAACGCAGGGGGAGGGGCAAGGCCGCCAAGCGAGCGTCTGGGAACAGTGGCTCTTGTCTGCGCATTTGGGGAACAGGCTGATTGCTGGCAGGGAGCAGGGAGCGCGGCTGGGGCCGTCTGCCCTTGAAAGAGAATCCTCTGGGTTGTTCACAGCATCTCAGCTGTAGGCCGCACGTGACCGGCCGTCTCTGTGTGGCAGCGGCTGGTGTGCTCTGTCAGCACCTGCCTCTACAGCATTTCTCGCGGGCAAACAAAAGCTGCTCCCAAGGGGCTGCGTGCTTTAAGCAAAATGAGAGCACACGTGTCTATGTGGAAGAGAAGAATAGCTAGCGGAAAAGACCTGAGTCTTAAAAGAACACAAGTTAATGTGCCATCTCTGAAACAGCCCCCCCCACATAAGAAACCTGACTGCTAAGTAGGAAAATAGGGATGGAGAAAACCAAATAAACCCTCCTGATTCCTTTATTTATGTTAATGCTTGGCCAGGGCTGCCACATACAGCTGTGCAGGTTGGGCACTGCACAAGGATGCCACATCTGAGGGGGCTGTATTTACCACGGAGGCATTGTAGGTTTGTATGTTAATTTTGACACATTTCTGGCAGGCGGCACTAACCAAACAACTTTTCTGAGAAATGCTAAGGTGTCTGAATGTGCAGGAAAACTCCATATGGGCTGACGGTGGCAGTGGACCTGGGCTCACAGACACAAGTTTGGGCCCCACCTTGAATCATCTGGCGCTTCCACACGGTCGGGGGCCACTATCGGGGTGGAGAGAGCAGTTTATAGGCACACCCCGCCCCGTGCTTGCTTTTCTTGGCAACTCCCTGCGCCGCTGCCCGGACGGGTGTGCCGCACCGCTGAGCCTCTTCCCCGCCCCCCCAGAACATCGACACCCTGGAGCGAGTGGCGGGGCTGGAGCCCGAGGACCTGGTGGAGGCCCACGGCACCTTCTATACGTCCCACTGCACCAGCGCCCTCTGCCGACGGGAGTACACGCTCAGCTGGATGAAAGGTGAGGCGCAGGAGGCTGTCCCCAAGGGCAGGGCCCCCACGCCGTGGACACCCATTCTGTCCTGCTCAGTAGATGATGGCAGCACCCCAAGATTGGAGGGGGCAGCGGGGTTTCATTGCTGCCAACACCGCCTCACAAGCAGGTTATGACGGAAGCAAGCTCCAGACCAAATTCGGTCCCATGGCCGCCTCAGGCTGTTCTCTGAGGTCACGACACCCTAGCTCTTTGCCCTTTGAGGGGCTCCCTTCTTACCTTACACGAGGGGCCCATGATGGCAAACTCAACGACCTTCTGAAAAGAGCAGAACTATCTGACAGAACTTTCGGAGAGGAGGGAAATATTCCCTGTCTGCACTATCCAGTATGGCAGCCAACGCTCAGGTGGTCGTTGAGCACTTGAAAATGTGACCGATGAATGGAATTTGTCGTTTTGGGGTCATTTTTATGAGTGTAAATGTTGAAAGCCATGACCATGGCCGCCTTATCCGACAGCACTGTTCTAGAGGCACGGGATCCAATAACCCATTAGTCTGGGTCAGGCAAGCGGATCCCATGGGGTGCCGGGCGTGGCCAAGGACGCAGACTGGGGGGCCGTCCCTAGGGACAGGCTATAGGGCTTGCTGAAGTCAGAGTCCCTGTTCACGGAAGGGCAAAGTGTCAAAAAAAAAAAAAAAGGGCAAAAAATTCAGCCGGCCCACGTTTCTTGAATGCCAGCGAGAGCCTTTGCCTGACACCCATTGTGCAGCTAAGAAGCCACACATTTCCCCCATGGAAAGCCATCTCTGACGCTCTTTATGCTGATCTCACAAAGCCCCTGGTGTCCGCGTGAGAAGCGACAGCTGCATATTTGCTGTGGGGCCCCCGGAGCACGAAATGCCAGCTGACCGCCCCTGGGGCCAGGAGTCTTGAATAGCCCCCGTGCGCGCAGCTGGGGGCAGGGTACGGAGGCACACGACCCCCTTCCGCCTCGACGCCAGCAGTAGCCCCCGCAGCCGCCCCCCCCCCAGAACTTCACGCTGTCACCTCCGACGTTCCTAAGAAAAAACGGTGCTCTGTCAATATTCGTCGAAGGAACGAAGAGTTGAACAAATCAGCTAGGGTTCTGGGACTTGCAAGCGACAGAGTGCGTTCAAGCTTCCTTAATCGATAAGCAGTAGGGAGCGTGATGGTTATAAGGCTGGGGGGAGGGGGGTGTCCCCATCCCACGGTCATGGACACACTAGGCCTCTCGCCCAGGATAAACTAGGGCTCCCCTCAAAGCCGCGCTCGGAGAGCTTTATTGTCCAGGTGGGGGTGGCGGGATCGTGTGGCATCTGAGGGGCAGCGTCTGCGCGTTCACCGTTCTGGTGTTAATTCTTTAATTCCGGAGCCACCCCGGAATCCTGGGGGGCGGGGCAGGTGGGGGCAGCTCCCTAAGCAGGNGCCCTGGGGACAGCCTCCTGCTCCCGCCCCTTCCCTCCCTCCCTCTTCCTCTCTCCCCCTTTCTGTCTCTCTCTCTGTCCCTGTCTCTGCCTCCCGTTTCACCTTCCCTTTCCGTCTCTGTTTCTGTCTCTGTGTCTGTGTCCATCCAACTCTGCCTCAGACATCGTGTTCTTCGGTGAGAACCTCCCGGCAAGGTTCTTCTCCTGCATGCAGTCAGTAAGTGCCCCCCCACGCCCCGCCCCTCCCTCCCCTGCATGCAGTCAGTAAGTGCCCCCCCACGCCCCGCCCCTCCCTCCCCTGCATGCAGTCAGTAAGTGCCCCCCCACGCCCCGCCCCTC
>NW_027531899.1:1595724-1597645 GCF_008692635.1 Crocuta crocuta
ACCCCATGCTCCCCTGCATGCAGTCAGTAAGTGCCCCCCGCCCCCACCCCATGCTCCCCTGCATGCAGTCAGTAAGTAGCCCCCCACCCCATGCTCCCCGAAGTTGGGGCAGCCAGGGCTGTGCCCTGGGCAGGTGGCTTCCCCAACTAGCTGCAGGTGGAGGATGGGAGGAGGCGGCCGGGCCTCCGTTGAGCCTCCGGAGCCCTCACTGGCTGCCCCTCTTCACAGGACTTCCTGAAGGTGGACCTCCTCATCATCATGGGCACCTCCCTGCAGGTGCAGCCCTTTGCGTCCCTCATCAGCAAGTAGGTTGGGAGCCTGGGACCGCGGGGGTGCTGCTGGGATCTGGGGGGGCCGGAACAGGTGCTTACCACTCAACTCGCCATCCCCCAGGGCACCCCTGTCCACCCCGCGCCTGCTCATCAACAAGGAGAAGACTGGGCAGGTGAGTTGGCTCCCTGTGGAGGCCCCTCTGTGTTCCCCTCCCCCTCCTCCCCGGGTCCCACCTGCCCTTTCACTGGCTTCCTGGAGATCTGGGCCCCTCAGCTCAGAGCCAGGAGCTCCAGAATCCGGGGGGGTCAGATGCCAGGCCACCCGGCCTCTAAGATCCTACAGGTACTCTGGGTCACTCGGGACTCTCTGAACAAGTGACAGATTCCAACTCAGAGCAACTTCAGCCATAACGGGAAGGCCATGCCTTCTGCAAGTGAAGAGTCGGGCAGGTTGGCCCGGAGCCCGCAGCACTGTGCGGGGAGGCGCCCACTCCCCCTTCCAGCTCTTTTCCTGCCGTGGCCGCCCTCCCTCATCCCTGGGGAGGCTGGTTCCTCGAGCAGCCCCAACATTCCCTGTGCCAGATGCTGTCCTGAGCACTTTCTTAGCAGACTCCACACCCAATGTGGGGCTTGAACTCACCACCCTGAGATTAAGAGTTGTGTGCTCTCGGGGCGCCTGGGCAGCTCAGTCAGGCGCCCCCTAAATACTTTCTAAGTAGTAACCTGCTGCCGGTACAATGCTAGGAGTGGCTTGGTGGTTGCCCCCACTCTACAGATGAGGAAACTGAGGTTCAGAGAGGTCAAGTCACTTGAGCAAAGTCACAGAGCAGGGAACGAGCCCAGGCCACCCGGCTCCAGGGTCTGTGCTCTGAGCGCCCCTCTCCCCCGCAGACCGACCCTTTCCTGGGGATGATGATGGGCCTTGGAGGAGGCATGGACTTCGACTCCAAGAAGGCCTACAGGTGAGTCCTGGGCCTGTGTGGGTCAGGGCCAAGGTGTGAAGGAGGGTGTGAAGGCACCCGGACTGGAAGAGCGGGCAGGGGCCTGGGACGTGCCTGGGACCAGCTCTGACTGTCCCACCCACAGGGACGTGGCCTGGCTGGGTGACTGTGACCAGGGCTGCCTGGCCCTTGCCGACCTCCTCGGATGGAAGGTAAGGTGTGGGGCCACCTTGGCCCGGCCTGACCCCAGTCCCTAGACCCCTGCCCCACGGGTCCTCTGACCCCAGGATGCACGGTGACCTCTGACCTTGGTGAACTTCACCCCCAACCCCGCAGAAGGAGCTGGAAGACCTTGTCCGGAAAGAGCACGCCAGCATAGACGCCCAGCAGGCGGGGGCGGGGAACCCTAACCCCAACCCTTCAGCTTCGCCCAGGAAGTCCCCACCTCCCAGCAAGGAGGAGGCCCGAACCACGGAGGGAGAGAAACCCCAGTGACAGCGTGTCTCCGGGGCAGGACCCGCCCCCCCGCGCCCGCGGGCCAGCAGAGCCCCACAGCCCTGGGCCCCTCTAACTTGCCGCTCTCGTGTGGGGAGCTCAGAACCTCATCCTGGCCTCTTAACTGCTCCCTCTCAAAACTGGGTTCCCAGCCTCTCCTCCCCCAGCCCCCCCACCCCTCACCTCTGATCCTGGCTGGTCTCTGACAGCTCC
>NW_027531899.1:1597711-1598237 GCF_008692635.1 Crocuta crocuta
CCGAGGCGGTCTCTAACCACCCGCAGGGCCGCAAGGCAGCCCCCCCTAACCTCTAACTGCTCCCCGGGCCTGGGCCACCTCTAAACTCCTAACTACTCTGGACCCGGGCCCCAGGGCTCCCGGGGCTCCCCGTGCCCTCCACGGCTCCTGGGGGCCCGGGGCCAGGTAGACGCGGTGCCGCAAGCGCGGGTGCCTCAAACACCCCCCTGTCTGTGGGGAGCCGAGCCCGAAGGCCTCCCGAGTGTGTACCTCCGACTCCCGAAGCGGGTGCGATGCCGTCCCCTTCCCTTGGGACCCGCTGCCCACGCAGGGAGGGGCAGACAGTGTTGCTCACTGGAGACAAATTAAAAACAAAAACAACTAACAATCAGGTGTCGGCCTCCCTGTTCCTTGCGCGGGCACATCAGGAAGCGCGGCGGAGAAACAGCAGAGGGGACTCCGCAGCCTGCGAGAGCCCGGGGCTCTTCCCCCCCCACCCCTGGGCCCCCAGGCGGCCCCAGTCCCTTCCTCCAAAGCCTAGTTACCA
>NW_027531899.1:1598594-1604063 GCF_008692635.1 Crocuta crocuta
TTCAGGTTGCCGGCCCCATCCTGCCCTGCCCAGCACCACCGGCCTCCTCTTCCTCCTGTCAGTCCTATCCTGCGACCCAGGCGAGCATCTGCCTCCCGGCCCCCACCCCTGCTGCCGGCTCTCCCCCGGACGGGGCGCCCACTCACTGTCCCCACCCTTCCCCAAAGCCTGGTGTCTGGTCAGCAAGCCGAGTGATTCGTTAAGCTACTCATTACCCGTCTCCTATACCACCCCAAGCAAGAATGGAGGCCCCTGAGAGCAGGGGCCTGTCCTGTCCACCGCCTTCCCCCCGGGGACTGGCACCTCACTCTGGGCTGTACTTCTTCAGTGTTTGTGCACAGACGAATGGCCCCAGCCGTCTCACTCCCCGGACGGCCGGGGGGAAAATAGTCCAAAAATGCCCACCTCGAAGCATAACCAACCCACTCTAGCTAGGGCTGTGTGCTGGCTTTAAGAGTTGAGGCCCAGGGGCGCCTGGGGGCTCAGTCAGTTAAGCATCCAATTCTGGCTCAGGTCACGATCTCACAGTTTGTGAGTTCAAGCCCTGTGTTGGGCTCTGTGCTGACAGCTCAGAGCCTGGAGCCTGCTTCGGATTCTGTGTCTCCCTCTCCCCCTCCGGCCCTACCCCCACTCACGTTTTGTCTCTCTCTCAAAAATAAATAAATGTTAAAAAAAAGAGAGAGAGACCGGGGCGCCTGGGTGGCTTAGTCGGTTAAGCGTCCGACTTTCGCTTAGGTCATGATCTCGCGGTTCGTGGGTTCGAGCCTCGCGTCGGGCTCTGTGCTGACTGCCAGCTCAGAGCCTGGAGCCTGTTTCAGTCTGTGACTCCCTCTCTCTCTGACCCTCCCCTGCTCACGCTGTCTCTCTCTCTCTCTCCTAGAAATAAATAAAAATATTTAAAAAAAAAAAAAAAGAGAGAGAGAGAGAGAGACAGAGAAAGTTGAGGCCTGGTGGGGGCACCTGGTTGGCCCAGCCATAGAGCATACGACTCTTGATCTCAGGGCCGTGAGTTCAAACCCCAGATTGGACGTGGAGCTCACTTAAAATTAAAAAAAATCTTTTTTGGGGGCTCCTGGGTGGCTGTCGGTTAAGCATCTGACTTCGGCTCAGGTCATGATCTCATGGTTTGTGAGTTCGAGTCCCGCGTCGGGCTCTGTGCTGACGGCTAGCTCAGAGCCTGGCGCCTGCTTTGGATTCTGTGTCTCCCTCTCTCTCTGACCCTCCCTTGCTCACGCTGTCTCTCTCCGAAACAAATAAAACATTAAACAAATAGCTTGTTTTAAAATTTTAAGGGTTGAGGTCTAATAGAGGGGACAGATGCATTACAAAGCAAAAAGTGGCAACTATAAAATCTAGGTAGTGAGTACATGAATGTTTCCTGTAAAATTCTCTCCTTTTTTCTGAACGTTTGAAAACCTTCACAATAGAATGTTGCGGGGTGGGGGTGGGGGGTAGGAATACTTGAGGGCCCTTCTGTGGTCTGGGAAGAGAGGCAGAGAGGGTGTCGTATAACATAATGGCACCTTGACGAAGTGCCCACATTTATGGGCCGACCACTTGCCCAGACACTACGCTGTTCGGAATCTGAAGCGTGTCCATATCGCTTGGTGAACAGCGGTCAGTTTGGGTCCTCCCCTGTCCCCTCCCCGCCAGGACCCACTGGCCTTCCTTCTGGAGTCCCCAGATCTCTCCACTGTCCAGCCACTGAAGAATTGACACCCAGCCCAGCAAGGGAGCCTTGGGTCCATTCTGACTGGCCAGAGTCTCTGCTATATTGATTGTAAATACTTTGCCTATTACCCCTGGATTGGAGCAGCCTTGAACCTCACCTTCCCGCCAGAGGACAGACCATGGCTTGCTGGACTCCCAGATCCTGAAGATGGCCCGGCCAGAGGACAAGGCCTCTGCAGGCCTCATCAACGGGGAGAGGTGAGGGTTGCGGGGGCTGGGGTGTCCGGCTCCTGCCCCCAGGTTCCAAAGGCACTTCCACCGAGTACCCACCTCCCAGAGGACCCTGAATCTCCTCTCACCCCTGGGCTGCCCCATCCCGCACCTTGGACCCCACTGTAGCGTCCAGCTGCCCACCTGTAACCTCTCATCTGCTGGCCCCTGCACGTCCCAGGCCGGTCCCACCACAGGTGAATGGAGCAAGTGAGACCCCCTTAGGGGTCCTCGGGACCACAGAGCCACTCCTTTGCCTGCGCAGGACACGGGGGGTGTGGCAGATCCCAGAGCTGGACGCTCTGCATGCAGAAGCCCTTCTTGAGTCGTGGCCACCGGGGGTGAGTATTCACAGCCAGGAACCTTCTCTGACCCTCCCCATGACACCGTGGGTCACTCAGGACTCTGCCGCCTGCTGGTGACAAGCAGCACAAACTGGGCAAACCAAAAAGTGCCACTTTACTGATTCAGATGACAGAACCCCCCAGAAGTAAAGGGAATTTCGGGAATGTCTGGATCCTGAGCATTAGACCGCTTACAAAGTTCCCTTCGGCCCATGTCTGGGCTCCGCTTTAGACTGTGGGGAAAGCCGAACATTTGGGGCTTCAGGGAGCAAACGCAGTCATTCCATACGGTAGGGTAGGCAAACAGGCACTTCTCTTTGTACCAGAAAGGCCGCTGCAGGTTCTAGTTCAGCAGCTTGAGTGACATCAAGGCCAGCTTTTGCAATTCTCTTGGAATTCCTCCGCAGTTGCCCGGTGGCTGCCCCGGGTCCAAGCACATGTGTGTGCTCCAGTCAGGGAGAAGAGAAGAAAGGAAGCACCCGTTATATCTGTTTCTTTTAACAGGAAAACCAACATCCTTCACAATCGATTCAAAACATACAGGGGGTGGGGGGCAGGTAGCAATATATTTTTTAAATTATTTTTATTATTTGTTTTATAATATATTTTTTAAAGCTTGCCTGGGAATTATAAAGCCAGAGGTGAGAAACACTGCCTACATCATTATCCTTCTTCTCCAGCCGGGCAGATTAGGCCCTAAGCACCCTGCAGTTCTGCAAGGGATAGGGAGTGGACTTGCATAAGGCAACTGTGGGATGTACACAGCTTCCTTCTCAAGAGGGCTCTCTCCTTGTGGTGGCTGAGATGGCCGTCCCCAGCTTAGGGCCACATCTCACAAGTTTAGTAATCTCAGAGTGAAAAAAGGCCTCAAGCCAAAGAGTTCCAGCAAAAACCTCGTGGAAGGTTTCCATTGGCTAGACTTACTTCACATGCCCACGTCTGAACCAATCACAGCGGTTAGAAAGCACTGTCATCCTATTGGCTAGGTCAGGTCACAGACCACCTCTAGGGCTTGGATGGAGTTAGTCCCACCCACAGGGACTCAGGGAGGGAGTGGGTTTCTTTAAAGGAAATTTGGCATGTGGAATGAAACATATGGGAGAGGGATGATGGGCAGACAAAAGTAACAGACATCTGCACAAATCCTCTCCAAGATGACTTTTGCCTCCACCCCCACCCCCAACCCAGAGTTTCCTGGTCACAGGACACGACCCCAGCCAGGTCCTGGTGTTGAGGACAGGAGCTTCACCAGGAGAAGTCCGCACCTACCAGATCCAGAAGCTCCCTGGAGGTAAGGAGCCTACTCCTGAGTTTCCAGTCTACAGCAAATTTGGTGAGCTTTGCTTCCAAAATAATCACCCAAGTCCTATTTGGTGGCATAAGTGGGATGCAAGCCTAAAAACACAGGAAAAGATGGGGACTTCAAGGGGTAGAAATTTCCCTGTTTTGAAGGGCTGTCGGGGGACTGCAGAACTGAGAAAGAGGGAGTCCCAGCAGGTGAGGTTGCCACCCTTCAACTTTTCTTCCTTGCCCTTTGTTGCCCCACCCCTCAGGTGTGTCTCTGGAATATTCTAACCTCTGTATGCCAGACCTGCCCCACCTCCTGGCTTTCCTGTCAGCCAGCAGGTACAAGTTACCCATCAAAAGGGCTAAGGGGATCCATCTCTAAGACACTCCACCCACTGCAGCTTCCCTTTATCTTTTCTCAGGGATGTTTTGCCCAGAACACTGCTCTTGCCCCCTCCCGCACTAAGGCTGGGAGACCAACAAACAGGTGAGAGGCCACCTTCCAGGCTCGTTGGTCCAGGAGGATGGCACTTCAGGGACCAGACTTCCAGAGATAGAATGGGGGCCTGAGAGAGTTGTGGGAGGCTTGACTCCTGGGCCTGAGTGACAGGGGCCAGGCACCAAGCCTCAGGCCCTTCAGTAATGAGGCTGGGAATTAAGTCTCCTGGTACCCTGAAGGAACCAGGGCTGGCGCCTTGGACATCTGGGACACCTCGGTTATGCTGGCTCCCAGGTCTTCCACACACTGGCAGGGTCCAACTCAACATCTCGGAGAAGGTGCTCTCCGTGGTGAACAAGCTTTACCTGGAGACCCACAGAGGGTGCGGTTTGGAGCAGATCACCCTACAGACACCTCCAGGGACTGCAGAAGGACACAATTCAGGTCAGCGGGGCGGGGCCCTGGGCCCCTGAAGGATGAGGGAGCTGCTCCTGCTGTTCTGTGGGGCCGAACCCTCTCCTCACATCCAGCCCCCAGGAATCCTGCCCCTCACCGGGTCTCCTGGGTTGAAGGCCCGCTCAGCCCGGAGGTATACCATGCTGGGCCAACTCTAGCCAGCCTGGTGGAGGAGAAAGAGGGGGATGACGAGGAGGAGGACGGAGATGAGGACACCTACAAAGATGAAGAGAAAGGACCCGACGATGTCCTCACCCATCACATCCAGGCTCTGGCCAGGGCCCGGAGCAGCTACGTGGGCAGACAGTTCCAGAGCCTCAGAGCGCGCCTCACCTCCAATGCCAGAGGCCCCCACAGGCCCGGCGACCCAGCCACAGAGCTGCTCCAGGATGTGCGGCACCTCCTCACTGACCTCCAGGATCACTTGTCAAAGGACCCCGATGTCAGGGCTGTCTTTGGGAGCAGGGGGCCTGGGGTCCCCCCGAAGGATGAGGACCTTGGTAAGAAGGAGGACCGGGAGGGAATTTACGGCCATGCCCCAAACCTCGTTTGCCATCTCTGGGCCTTACATATGTGTTTGCACCCAACTTCACTCTCTCCATCCGTGTGCACCTGTTTGCTTTTGCACTCACGTTGCTTTGTCCTCCATATGGGAACACCTCTTCCGTTCCTAGCTGCTCCATCTCTCACGTGGGTGACAGCCATACGCCACACCCAGGCTCCCTCTTCCACCCGTGTTCTCACCCATGTCTACACTTGTGGACGGCCAGAAGCTAGGGAGGGGTGGGAGTCGGGGAGGGGGGTACGGTCAAGTGGAGTGAGAGGGCGGACACGGGTCAGACTAGCGGCCCTTCGCCCACCCACCTCAACCCCTCTCAGGCGCCGCGGTGGAGGCGGCCCTGTGCCAGGCGGTGCTGGCGCCCCTGAAGCCCGCCCTGTGGACGCGACTCCGCACGCTGCGAGCCAGGGAGCTGCGGCGACTGCAGCAGCGACAGATAGCCC
>NW_027531899.1:1604154-1628368 GCF_008692635.1 Crocuta crocuta
GAGGCGGGGCCTGAGGGGCAGGGCCCCGCCCCCGCCCTGCGGAGCCGCATCCACGCGCGCCTGGAGCACCTGCACGGCGCCTGCGCCCCACGCCGCAAGGTGGCGCTGCTGCTGGCGGTGTGCAGTGACGTTTACGCGGGCCTGGCTCAGGGCGAGAACCAAGGTAAGGGAGGCTTCCCTGCGTCTACTCGGATGGGCGGTAGCTGGAGCGGTGCAGGAGTGAGGCGGGAGTGAGGCGGGAGGCGCCCGTGTGCACGTCGAGGGGAGAGGGTGACGCGCCCTAGCAGGGGGCGTCTACGCGGGCCTGGGGATCCACTAAGGGGCGTTTGCATGCCCAGCGAGGTGGAAGGGCGGCCAGCGCTCGTGGTTCTGGGGATCGGATGGAGGTGTCTGCACCCCCTCCCCCATCCACCTCGGAGCCTGTCCTCCTCCCCCAGAGCCCCTGGGCGCCGACGCCTTCCTGCCCGCGCTGACGGAAGAACTCATCTGGAGCCCGCACATCGGGGAGACGCAGCTGGACGTGGAGTTTCTCATGGAGCTCTTGGATCCCGACGAGCTGCGGGGAGAGGGTGAGCCCCCACCCCGGAACGCCGGGTCCCGACAGGGGCCGCCCTGGGGCCGAACGGCCTCGCCCTGCGGCAGGGGTTAAAGGCGGGCAAACCGCAGGGAGACCGAGGGCCACCAGGGCATCCAGAGAGCTGCGCTGACCACCCCTCCTGTCCCTAGCGGGGTACTACCTGACCACGTGGTTTGGGGCGCTGCACCACATTGCTCACTACCAGCCCGACGTGGGCCGCGCACCCCAGGGGCTCAGCTCGGAGGCCCGTGCCTCCCTGCGCCAGTGGCACAGCCGGCGAACCCTGCACAGGCCAGACAGACAGGACCGCGGAGACCAGGTGATCGCCCCTCCGGACTGCGGGTGGCGGGGAGCGCCGGACCCACGGCCCTTCTGACCCAGGCCCCTGCCCCTCCCCACAGGTCCAGCTGCCCTTTGAGGAGCCATGGGCAAGTGACACCGTGCCCGGAGACCAACTATGATAAGGGGTCCCTACACCCTCCTGATCCTCAGGCAAGATTCGGGGGGCACCAGAACAGCACCGATTTCTGACCCCTTGCTGGTTTCGGTGCAAGGAGGAGGCGAGGTTCCCCGGTATAGACGCACCTCTGGGCCTTTGCACTGGCTACCCCGTTCTCTAGTAGTTATAGCGCTCCTTCCCTCCATTCCTTCAGGTCTTCAGGCAGGTGTCCCCTTCTCAGTGAGGCTCTCAAGGTCGCCCGTGTAAAACAGCATCTCCTCTGGTTTGAGCCTCCCAGGGGAGGGCAGAATAAGGCACCCCCCCCCCAAGATATCCACCTCCTGATCCCCAGGCATCTGTGACTATGTTACCTTACATGGTCAAAGAGACTTTACGTATGTGACCAAATTAAGGACCTTGACATGGGGAAATTATTTGGGATCATCCTGTTGGACCGCATCATCAGGAGTCCTTTCTTCAAGGGGGGAGGCGAGAGGGTCAGAGTCAGAGGAGATGTGATTTTGCAAGCAGAGGTCAGAGTGATGTGGCCAGGAGCCAAGGCATGTCGAGAAGCTGAAAAAGACAGGGAATGGAAACTTCAGAAGGACCTCAGCCTTCGATTTTAGCCCCTAAGACCTGTTTCGGACTTCCGACCTTTAGAACGGCAAGATAATAAATGTGTGGGTTTTGAACCACTGCATTTGTGGTAATTTGTTACAGCAGCAACAGGAAGTTACTATACTCTCTTACCCTGATCTTTTTTTTTTTTCCATAGAAATTCGCACTTCCAAACATACCATGAAATGTACATACTGATTGTGGTAATTATCCATGGTCTTCCCACCCCTTAGAACAGCACAGCACCTCCCAACAGAAATACCGTGCAAGCTAGATATGTCCTTTTAAGTATTCTAGGAGCTACATTGCAGAAAACTAAAAAAAATCAAGTGAAATTAACTTTTTAATAATCGGTTTGATTTTACCCAATATATCCAAAATGTGATCACCCCAACATGTAATCAGCATCCAAAAATTAGGGGTACCTGGCTGGCTGTCAGGGGAGCGTGGGACTCTTGATCTCGGGGTTGTGGGCTTGAGCCCCACATTAGGTGTAGAGATTACTTAAAAATAAAGAAAAATATTGGGGTGCCTGGGTGGCTCAGTTGGTTAAGTGTCCAAATTCAGCTCAGGTCATGATCTCACAGTTTGTAAGCTTGAGCCCCACGTCCAGCTCTGTGCTGACAGCTCCGAGCCTGGAGCCTTCTGCGGATTCTGTGTCTGTGTCTCTCTCTCTGACCCTCCCCTGCTCATGCTCTCGCTCTCTCTCTCTCTCTCTCTCTCTCTCTCTCTCTCTCTCTCTCTCTCTCTCTCTCTCTCTCTCTCTCTCTCTCTCTCTCTCTCTCTCTCTCTCTCTCTCTCTCTCTCTCTCTCTCTCTCTCTCTCTCTCTCTCTCTCTCTCTCTCTCTCTCTCTCTCTCTCTCTCTCTCTCTCTCTCTCTCTCTCTCTCTCTCTCTCTCTCTCTCTCTCTCTCTCTCTCTCTCTCTCTCTCTCTCTCTCTCTCTCTCTCTCTCTCTCTCTCTCTCTCTCTCTCTCTCTCTCTCTCTCTCTCTCTCTCTCTCTCTCTCTCTCTCTCTCTCTCTCTCTCTCTCTCTCTCTCTCTCTCTCTCTCTCTCTCTCTCTCTCTCTCTCTCTCTCTCTCTCTCTCTCTCTCTCTCTCTCTCTCTCTCTCTCTCTCTCTCTCTCTCTCTCTCTCTCTCTCTCTCTCTCTCTCTCTCTCTCTCTCTCTCTCTCTCTCTCTCTCTCTCTCTCTCTCTCTCTCTCTCTCTCTCTCTCTCTCTCTCTCTCTCTCTCTCTCTCTCTCTCTCTCTCTCTCTCTCTCTCTCTCTCTCTCTCTCTCTCTCTCTCTCTCTCTCTCTCTCTCTCTCTCTCTCTCTCTCTCTCTCTCTCTCTCTCTCTCTCTCTCTCTCTCTCTCTCTCTCTCTCTCTCTCTCTCTCTCTCTCTCTCTCTCTCTCTCTCTCTCTCTCTCTCTCTCTCTCTCTCTCTCTCTCTCTCTCTCTCTCTCTCTCTCTCTCTCTCTCTCTCTCTCTCTCTCTCTCTCTCTCTCTCTCTCTCTCTCTCTCTCTCTCTCTCTCTCTCTCTCTCTCTCTCTCTCTCTCTCTCTCTCTCTCTCTCTCTCTCTCTCTCTCTCTCTCTCTCTCTCTCTCTCTCTCTCTCTCTCTCTCTCTCTCTCTCTCTCTCTCTCTCTCTCTCTCTCTCTCTCTCTCTCTCTCTCTCTCTCTCTCTCTCTCTCTCTCTCTCTCTCTCTCTCTCTCTCTCTCTCTCTCTCTCTCTCTCTCTCTCTCTCTCTCTCTCTCTCTCTCTCTCTCTCTCTCTCTCTCTCTCTCTCTCTCAGAAATAAATAAAACGTTAAAAAAAATTTTTTTTAACGTTTTATTTATTTCTGAGAGAGAGAGAGCGAGAGCATGAGCAGGGGAGGGTCAGAGAGAGAGACACATACACAGAATCTGAAACAGGCCCCAGGCTCTGAGCTGTCAGCACAGAGCCAGACGCGGGACTCGAACTCACAGACTGTGAGATCACCCCCTGCGCTGAAGTCAGACGCTTAACCGACTGAGCCCCCCAGGCTCCTTGTCAGGCTCTTCTTATAAGAACACCTTCTTAGTGCATCACGGCCACCCATGTGACTTCGTTTTAACTTAATTAGCTCTCTACAGAGCCTTGCTCCATACACAGCCATATTCTGAGGAACTGGGGGTTTGAACTTCAACATATGAATTTTGTGGGGCGCCTGGGGCCTGGGTGGCTCCATCAGTTAAGCGTTCAACTCTTGATTTCAGCTCAGGTCATGATCTCATGTGAGTTCGAGCCCCGCTTCGGGCTCTCTGCTGGCAGTGCAGGGTGTGCTTGGGATTCTCTCTCTCTCTCTCTCTCTCTCTCTCTCTCTCTCTCTGTTCCTCCCTCACTTGTACTCGTTCTCTCTCTCAAAATAAATAAAATTTAAAAAAAAAATTTTTTTAAACATGTGGATTTGGGCGGGTGGGTGTCACAATTCTGCCCATACCAGGAAGTGACTGCCAGTTCTCTCCTCCTCTGAATTATGATGTCATCCGTGGGCGATACTTTGAGACCCTGTGAAGAATGTGTCCCCGGCTGCCTTTCACCCAAAGCTTTCGGTACCTCTTCTTGTTCCTTGCTGAGTCGTCAGATATATTCTTGCTGCCGGATTCTATTTATGACAGTTGATACTGGTTTTCCACCTCCTAGATTGAAATGATATTTCCTGTATTTTATTTCATTTTATTATTTTATTTTTCTACATCTTATTGTTAAGTAATCTCCACACCCAACACGGGGCCCAAACTCACAACCCTGAGATCAAGAGTCCCATGTTCTACCAACTGAGCCAGCCAGGCAGCCCTGACATTTCCCATTTAAATAAATGTGTTGAATTAAAAAAAAAAAATCTGTGTGGATTTCAAGGAAGTTACCGGTGAGTGAGGACATGGGTGATGTGTGACTACGTGGTAAGGCATGCGAAAGTGAAACGCACATGGTGGCAGCTTTGGGTGCCCCTGGTTGAGGGCGCTGGAGGCACACCCAGTGCCTTGTTCCTTCTGGAGCTCCGGGCTTTGTGCTGGACGCCTGCTCTTGGGGTCCCACTCCCCCGATGTCCCAAACCGGCCACAGCGTCTCCCCCAAACTGGCTCCTCCTCCTAGGCCCCATTACAGGGGCCCCTCGTGATCCCCCAGTCCCTGGACTAGAGCCCCCATCCTCATTCTGGACACCTCCCTCTCCTCCTCCTACGCACCCCAGCCCCCCCTTCCATCGCCCCCCATCCTGGTCTAGCCCAGCCCCTGCTGTCTCCTGGCTCCTCCCAGTCCAGAGGATCCCCTCCAACTCCCCCCCACGTGGCAGCCAGAAGGCAATTTTAAAAATAAATCATAGAGGGGCGCCTGGGTGGCTTAGTCGGTTAAGCGTCCGACTTTCGCTCAGGTCATGATCTCGCGGTTCGTGGGTTCGAGCCCCGCGTCGGGCTCTGTGCTGACTGCCAGCTCAGAGCCTGGAGCCTATTTCAGAGTCTGTGACTCCCTCTCTCTCTGACCCTCCCCTGCTCATGCTGTCTCTCTCTGTCTCCTAGAAATAAATAAAACATTTTAAAAAAATAAAAAATAAAAATAAAAATAAATCATAGATTCACCTCTCAAGTGGGAATTTAGGTTTGCAAGAGACACAGTTTTTTATTTCTTTAATTTTTTATTTTTTGATATCTAACTGGAGCCCTGGTCCCACCACGGGGGGAGGAAAGGTTAACCTGGGAGAAAAACGTAACCGTTTGTAACAGGCCTCCTCGCTGTTCCCGGCCCCTGCCAGGCACATACCCACCCCAGGACCTTTGCACAGCTTTCCTCTCTGCCCCGAACAGCTTCCCCAGATGCGTGCCTCTGACTCTCTTGCTTCTGGCAAAGTTTTGTTCAGGTGTCACCCTCTCTGTGGCTTCTCAACAAGTATCACCACCCTTCCTGTTTTTTTTTAAATCTGATACTTTATATGCATTTCAGCAGTTCTCCAGCAGCAACTTGTTAAAAGCACAAATTCTAAAAATAAACCCTTGCACATAAGGTCAAACGATTTTCGACAAGGGTGCCCAGCTCATTCGATGGGAAAAGAACAGCCTTCTCCCCTGCGAAGGCGTGAAGTGCGACTCTTATCTAGCAACATAGACAAAAATGGACCTGAAACGAATCAAAGACCTAACTGGGGGAAGACCCTGAGAATAACAAAAGAGGGGAAAGCTTCGTGACATGGGATTTGGCAACGATTTCTCGGATATGACATCAGAAGACCAGGCGACAAAAGAAAAACGAAATTGGATGACAGCATAATGAAAAACGTGGGGCGCCTGGCTGGCTCAGTCAGGGGAGCCTGTGGCTCTTGATCCCGGGGTAGTGAGTTCAAATCCCACGCTGGGGGTAGAGACTACTTACAAATAAATTAAAACAAAACAAAGAATTTAATATTAGAGACATCTGCGCATCAAAAGAAACCATCAACAGCGTGAAAAAGCAGCCCGTCCAATGGGAGACAATATTTGCAAGTCACACGGGGTTAATATCCAGAATATACACAGAATTCCTAAAACTCAGCAACAAGAAGACACTCCACTTAAGAATGGGCAAAGGGGGTGCCTGGGGGGCTCCTTCGGTTAAGAGTCCGACTTCGCCTCAGGTCATGATCTTGCGATTCGTGGGTTCGAGCCCCGCGTGGGGCTTTGTGCTGACAGCTCAGAGCCTGGAGCCTGCTTCGGATTCTGTGTCTGCCTCTCTCTCTGCCTCAATAGATATTCCTCCAAAGAAGATATATGAATGGCTAATAGGCACATGAGAAAATGTCATTTCTCACCAATCTTTCAGGGAATGCAAACCAAAATCACAGTGAGCATCCCACCTCATCAAGGAACACCCGTGTTCTGCCTGTACAGCCTCTGGCTGCCCCGATGTGATAATGGCTGACGCGTCGTGGCTTGTATGCCTGTTTTAGGATGTCGTCAAGAGAACATGACCGCTGGGTGACCCATGATCTGGACTTGAGCAATCAGAGGCTCCTCCCTCCCTCCCCTGACCATGGAATGTACTTCTGCCCACTGTTCCCGCAGTGGGAGCTGTTCCAAGGATGTGGCCTTGACAGAGTAAGGTGTTGCTGAGCCCATGTGGCTGGTATCCGTGAGTCCAGTTAAGGTCTCTGTAGAAACTCAGATTCTGGTGGGTGGGTAGGTGGGGAGATCTACTCATCTTGTGGTGCCCAAGACAAGCCTTGTAAGTAAGTTCCCTTGCTTATTAAGCCTGCCACCTACCCACCTGGAGGGTCCACCTCTTTCTTTGGCCTCCCCTTGTCTTCTGTGTACGAGGCCAGTTCGCAAACCAGCAATTAACGAGGGGCGCCTGGGTGATTCAGTTGGTTAAGCGTCCAAATTCCGCTCAGGTCATGATCTCACAGCTCGTGAGTTCGAGCCCCGCATCAGGTTCTGTGCTGACAGTCCCAAGCCTGGAGCCTGCTTCGGATTCTGTATGTCTCTCTTTGCCCTTCCCCCACGCACGATCTGTCTCTCTCTCTCTCTCAAAAATAAACATTAAAAAGGAAAAAAAAAAAAAAGCACAGGGACTGGACCCTTGGGCAGGAAGAGGTGCCCTGGGGTTGTGACTGGTGATGATTAAATACCTTTGAGTCGGGAGGGGATTAGGGACAGCATAGCTCTCTGAGGAATTTTGGAAGCAAGTTTCTAGGGCCTTGAGGGGGCTAGCTGTTCTTAGGAAAAGGTCATTTATTGCTGTCCAGTAAAACCTGAGGCATGAGACCCTTTCTGATGTATATCAGTGCCCCCTAAGATTTGAGGATGGTTGCTAACCTATCTCGGGAGGGAAGATACGGGAAGTTTCCAAAGATTTTTATATGTCAGGGGCTCCTGGGCGGCTCAGTCGGTTAAGCATCCGACTTCAGCTCAGGTCATGATCTCACAGGTCATGGGGTTCAAGCCCCGCGTCAGTCTCTGTGCTGACAGCCAGCTCAGAGCCTGGCGCCTGCCTCGGATTCTGTATCTCCCTCTCTCTCTGACCCTCCCCTGCTCACACTGTCTCTCTCTCTCTCTCTCTCTCTCAGAAATAAATAAAACGTTAAAAAAAATTTTTTTTAAAGATTTTTATATGTTAACGTAGACTTACAGGATCCTGGGGGTGGAAGTGGGGTCAGGCTAAGATCTCATTTTGCCTTTAGCTAAGTGTCAACGTTGCGGCAGCTGAGATCCTAGAGGAAGGTCACTCGGCCCGGGTCAAGGACTGTCAATGGGCTTGTAGCTTGCAAGGAATTTTAATTTTTTTTTCTTTTCTTTGTTCCCACATCACAGAGCCTGCAGAGCTGCCGCGGGGGGCTGGCCGCTACCCTGGGCAGTTTGCTGGCCACCAGTGCGCACCAGAGGCTGAAGTTTGGGTTGGAAAGTTGGAAGAAGAGCTGAAGTTAGGAAGGGCAGGCGGTTGTCTGCTAGCTTCAGGACTCGCAGCTCGGCGGGAGAACAAAATAATAATAAATTGCAGACCTTAGCATGTGCCGTGGGGCAAAGCTAGAAGGGTGCAAGCTGCCCCAGATTAACATCTGAGCACTTGCGCAAAGCCTGATTAGGATGCTAAGAGGCATAATCCCAGGGCACCTGGGTGGCTCAGAGAGTTAATCGTCCACCTTCAGCTCAGGTCACGATCTCACAGTTTGTGGGTTCGAGCCCCGCATGGGGCTCTGTGCTGACAGCTCAGAGCCTGGAGCCTGCTTCAGATTTTGTGTCTCCCTCTCTCTCTGCCTCTCCTCTGCTCGTGTTCTGTCTCTCTCTCTCTCTCAAAAGTGAATAAACATTTAAAAAATGTTTTTTAAGAGGTACAATTCCCGGGAAAGTGAGGAGAGGAAAGGGGAGGGTGTTGTGGTCCCTGACAAGGAGATGGACCCCATGCCCCATAACGTTGGAGCCTTAAAACAAAGGAAATATGTAAATAGCAAGTCCCCGAGACTGCTGACAATAGAGAAATATGTCTCAGAACTACTAGGAGAAAACTTGGCAATTCTTTCTCTGTCCCTTGAAGATGTAAATCTTATCATGCCTTTGCCATGTAAGCACTGCCCAGAACGGTGTGAGGCTGAGGGGAAAAGAGGCTTTTTAAAATAGAGTCTGCTGGGGGCACCTGAGTGGCTTAGTCGGTTAAGCGTCCGACTTTCGCTTAGGTCATGATCTCGCGGTTCATGGGTTCGGGCCCCGCGTCGGGCTCTGTGCTGACTGCCAGCTCAGAGCCTGGAGCCTGTTTCAGAGTCTGTGACTCCCTCTCTCTCTGACCCTCCCCTGCTCACGCTGTCTCTCTCTCTCCTAGAAATAAATAAAAATATTTAAAAAAAAATAGAGTCTGCTGGGGTGGGGGTGGGGGGCTTTTTAAAATACAGTCGCCTGTCTGGCTCTGGTGGAGTAAGCAACTCCGGGTTATAGGTTCAAGCCCCACCTTGGGTGTGGAGATCATCTAAAAAGAAAATCTTTAAAACTAACTAACTAAATAAAATACAGACGGGGCGCCAGGGTGGCTCAGTCAGTTAAGCGTCCGACTTCAGCTCAAGTCATGATCTCGCGGTTCGTGGGTTTGAGCCCCGCGTTGGGCTCTGTGCTGACAGCTCAGAGCCTGGAGCCTGCGCCGGATTCTGTGTGTGTGTCTCTCTCTCTGCCCCTCCCTTGCTTGTATTCTGTCTCTTTCTGTCTCAAAAAGAAATAAGCATTAAAAAACTTTTTTAAATAAAATAGAATAGACTGCTGTAGAAGCTTCCTCGCTAGTCCACAGCCTCCAGAAGATTACCAGTCAAGGGCTGAGGCTCTGGAATGATAGACAGAATGGGGTCTCTGTCTACGTGTTTATGCACCTCTATAGATGTATGTTATATAGATGTGCCTTTCCTATCTCCACGGGAGATTTCCAGAATTAATTTGTAAAAGAGCTCTATTTAATTGGCTTAAAGAAAAATAAGCTTCAGTATAAGTCGTGTCCTTACATAAAAGTAAAATGTGATTTTCTTTCTGCTAAAAGGACTGTGTTCTTGGACCGGTGCTCTGATCATAGAAGGTTTTTCTTCACTGAGGTTATCTGCCTGGAAAACGGATTCCGAGTCTTCTCAAAAGAATCTCCTGTGTTTCCTGTTGTCTTTTTCGGGTCTTTGATAACTTAAAGAAAGCAGATCCTTCTCTATTAAAAGAACTGTTTTTGCAATATGTAACTTACTGTATTTGCCTGAGAAGTCTTTCATTGTCACACCGGTTAAATGAGTAACTAAGGATTGTTTCGCAGTGATCTATGATCCTATTGAATCACGTCTTTTAAACCTTTTGATATTTTAAACAATCGTTCCCCAAATCATTTCCAAATCCAAGTTTTGTTAACCTTGAGCTAACTCTGGGATTTTCCAGATGGTCCCTGGAACATCTCAAAAGGTCCCTGGTCCCTGTGTTCTCTCTCCTTATAAAAGAGAGATATTAAACTAATTAGGTTTATTTTGTGTTTTTTTTAAATTTTTTAATCTTTATTTATTTTGGAGAGAGAGAGAGAGACAGAGGGCAAGTCAGGGAGGAACAGAGAGAGAGGGAGACAGAATCCGAAGCAGGCTCCAGGCTCTGAGCTGTCAGCACAGAACCCGACGCGGGGCTCGAACCCACAAACGGCAAGATCATGACCTGAGCCAAAGTCAGACACTTAACCAACTGAGCCACCCAGGCGCCCCATATTTTGTGTTTTAAATTATGTGGGAGGGGCGCCTGGTTGGCTCAGTCACTAGGACATGTGATTCTTGATCTCAGGGTTGTGAGTGTAGAGATTACTTAAAAATAAAATCTTTAGGGGCGCCTGGGTGGCTTAGTNAAATAAAAATAAATTACACGGGAAACAGTGCAATAGGAAGTGATGCTAAACTCTCTTTGTATTTGTAGGAAATTCCTAAAAATCTGATATGTCCTCGTGTAGTGTTCTCAGTCAGAATTGTAAAATGTATGCCACAGGGGCGCCCGGTTGGCTCAGTTGGTTAAGCGTTCAAGTCTTGATCTCAACTCAGGTCATGATCTCACAGTTCATGAGTTCGAGTCCTTTGTCGGGCTCTGTGCTGTCAGTGCAGAGTCGCCTTGGAATTCTCACTCCCTCTCTCTCTCTCTCTCTGCCCCTTCCTTGCGCTCGCTCCCTCTTTCTTTCAAAATAAATAACCTGAAAAAAAATGTGTTTAAATCATTAAACAATAGAGAGGGAGTCGGGCAAATTCCCCAGGGCTGCCTGGTGTACAGATGGCTGCAATGGAGAACAAACTACAGCCACTGGTCGACTGAACTGAGTGGTTTGGCTGATGATCTCGCATGAGCCCCGACCACAGCCCCTTTGCACCGGCAGTTGGGCTATTCTAAAAGCACAATAGGGAGCCGAGGGGTGGATAACCATGAGTTAGCCACGTGGGGGCAGGATATGTGGAAAGAGACTTGGGTTTATCTGCAAAAGCCTGCAGTGTCCTCACTGCCTTCCTGCGGGCTGGCTCCTAAGCCCCTGATGCTCCTGGGCATTCCGGAAGCAGAGACAGGGCGACCACCAGGGGCGCCTGGGTGGCTCCGTCGGTTAAGCGGCCACCTCTTGACTAGCTCGTATCAGGATCTCAAGGTTCATGGGCTCTGGCCCCACGTGGGGCTCAGGGCTGCTGGCACGGTGCCTGCTGGGGATTCTTTCTCTATCCTTCTATCTCTGCCCTTCCCCTGATCACTCTCTCTCTCAAATAAATAAATAAACAANAGCTGCTGGCACGGTGCCTGCTGGGGATTCTCTCTATCCTTCTATCTCTGCCCTTCCCCTGATCACTCTCTCTCTCAAATAAATAAATAAACAAAAACAGAAAGGCAAGCAAGCGTGACCACCACAGTGCCCAGGCGGAAGGCGTATCGCCAGCCTTCCAGACTGCCCTTGAAATGACAATGACTTGGTAAATGCTGTAAAAGCATGTCGTGTGCGTTCTAAATAATGCCCAGGGGTTCCCGGGTGGCTCAGTCAGGTAAGCATCTGACTATCCGGCTTGGGTCATGATCTCACAATTCATGAGTTCGAGCCCAGCATCAGGCTCACTGCTCTCCGTGCAGAGCCTACGTCAGATCCTCTGTCCGTTTCTCTCTGCCCCTCTCCCCGCTTGTGTGCTCACTCACATGCATGCACCCTCTTTCTCTCTCTCTCTCAAAAATAAATATTTAAAAAACAGGAGATTTTAAAAAGTAATAAATAAATAACACCCAAAGCAAGTGCCCAAAGGAGTCTGGGGTCATCCACCAGAGTCCCCAGCTAGTGAGGGGTTGGCAAATTGATAATACTGACCTCCTTCGTCTGGGCGAGGCTTTTTTTTTTTTTAATGTCTTATTTATTTCTGAGAGAGAGAGAGAGAGCGTGCGTGTGCGCGAGCAGAGGAGGGTCAGAGAGAGAGGGAGACATAGAATCAGAAGCAGGCTCCAGGCTCTGAGCCAGCTGTCAGCGCAGAGCCCGATGCAGGGCTCGAACCCACGAACCATGAGATCATGACCTGAGCCAAAGTCGGACGCTTAACCGACTGAGCCACCCAGGTGCCGCTGGGTGAGGCTTTCTAACAATGCCCTGGTCTGTGTGGACACTGCATCTGGCCTAACCCTCAAGCGAACCCTTATTGCTGTGCAAACCACGCAGCCACCATTAGGGGATTAGAGAAGCTGGGTACCACATGCAGACACCCTTGTCGACTAAGCAGTGCTCAGGAGTCACGTTTCAAAGATGGTGGAATACAAGATAGAGCCAAAGCCAAAGAACATGACATTGAACGGAGGTCCCCTTTCCCTCGTAACCGGCAGCAGCAGGGTTAGTGGACAAGGAAAAGTTGAATATTAAAACCAGAGATTAGGGGCGCCTGGGTGGCTCAGTCGGTTAAGCATGTGACTTCAGCTCAGGTCATGCTCTCGAGGTTCTTGGGTTCGAGCCCCAGGTTAGGCTCTTGTGCTAACAGCTCAGAGCCTGAAGCCGGCTTTGGATTCTGTGTTTTCCTCTCTCTCTGCTCCTCCCCGACTCATGCTCTCTCTCTTTCTCAAAAATAAACAAACATAAAGAAAAAACCCCAGGGGCGCCTGGGTGGCTTAGTCGGTTAAGCGTCCGACTTTCGCTTGGGTCATGATCTCGCGGTTCGTGGGTTCGAGCCCCGCGTCGGGCTCTGTGCTGACTGCCAGCTCAGAGCCTAGAGGCTGTTTCAGAGTCTGTGACTCCCTCTCTCTCTGACCCTCCCCTGCTCACGCTGTCTCTCTCTCTCCTAGAAATAAATAAAACATTTAAAAAAAAAAAAAGAAAAAGAAAAAACCCCAGCAGATTAAATCACTAACAGGTAAAACCACCCTGGCAGGGTGAACGAAAGCACCCTCCCCAGGCTTTCATACATTTGAACGATCAACCGCACACCATGCGGCATGGAGGTCATGAGGAACAGCCAATGTCCCAATTCTCACTCTAGGTCCACATGCTTTGCTGCTGAGAACACCAAACCCTATTACACTGGAGAAAGGCGTTCTCTACGTTATCTACTAGAATTTTCGATGGGACATCCTGTCAGGATGGATGAGTTACTTCGAACCCTGAGTGAGGGCGGAGCTCCTCAGTCTCCACTGGGCCCCACGCACCTGCTGCAGGCGAGACCTGTTGAAACCTGTTATACCTGAAATGAAATATGTACCACTGAGGGAAGGGAAGGTGGGGGGGGTCCTGGTCTGGCCCACCTGGCCCCCAGTCCGTCTCCTCACACCTGATAGTGCTGCCTCCCCCTGGTGTGTACCACCAGGCCAAGTTCCTAAAACTGCCAAACTCCGTCTCCTCAAGGCCAGGTAGGAAATGTTCTTTCCACTGGTACCATTGTTGGACGGCCATCTTTGTTCCCTCTGTTGGGCAGGAGGACATTTTTTTTAATGTTTATTTTAATTTTTACTATTTTGAGAGAGAGAGAGACAGAGCATGAATGGGGAGGGCCAGAGAGAGAGGGAGACACAGAATCCGAGGCAGGCTCCAGGCTCTGAGCTGTCAGCACAGAGCCCGATGCCGGGCTCAAACCCCTGACCTGAGTCGATGTCAGACGCTCAACTGACTGAGCCACCCAGGTGCCCCTGGTCAGAAGGACATTATAGCACACACAGAAGCCCTTACTAAAGTCACCCAGCAAGGGGCGCCTGGGTGGCTTAGTCAGTTAAGCGTCCGACTTTCACTTAGGTCATGATCTCGTGGTTCGTGGGTTCGAGCCCCGCGTCGGGCTCTGTGCTGACTGCCAGCTCAGAGCCTGGAGCCTGTTTCAGTCTGTGACTCCCTCTCTCTCTGACCCTCCCCTGTTCACGCTGTCTCTCTCTCTCCTAGAAATAAATAAAAAAACAAAATAAATAAATAAAGTCACCCAGCAAATCTTGAATGATACCCAAAATGTTCCTAATGAGGAAAGCTGTCCCCCAAAGTAGAATGACCTTGGGCATTATTACTACTTGGCAAGGAGACACCTGTGTCATTATCCAAACAGAACGTCGTGTGTTCCCACCTGATGAGGCAGCTCGTGCATCATCTTTATTAAATCACACGGGGACACAGGGGAGCACCTTCGGCAATCTGACCCCCGGCCTAGGAGGCTTAATAAATCAGTGGTTCGGATCATGGAACTCTTGGTGGAAACACTGTTAGTTATTTTAGGAATCATTTGTTTTCTCTTGCCTGAACCCGTATTGCTGCTGTACTAGGTGCTGTCAAACGAGCCACCTCAGTGTTAGTAAAACTCCATGCTGTCCACTCAGGGCACTTTTTAGAAGGGGGTGTGTCTGGGGTGTCTTGGTGGCTCCGTCGATTAAACATCTGACTTTGGCTCAGGTCATGATCTTGCGGTTGGGGAGTTTGAGCCCCGCGTTGGGCTCTGTGCTGACAGCTCAGAGCCTGGAGCCTGCTTCAGATTCTGTGTCTCCCTCTCCCTCTGCCCCTCCCCCACTTATACTGTCTCTCTCTCTCAAAAAACAAATAAACATAGAAGAAGAAGAAGAAGAAGGGGTTTTTTGTAAGATTGTAAGAAGTGGTCGTGAGGTATTGGGTATTGGGGGAAGTCACACAGAGAACATGACCGCTGGGTGATCCACGATCTGGACTTGAGCAATCAGAGGCTCCTCCCTCCCTCCCCTGACCATGGAATGTACTTCTGCCCACTGTTCCCGCAGTGGGAGCTGTTCCAAGGATGTGGCCTTGACAGAGTAAGGTGTTGCTGAGCCCATGTGGACGTTATCCATGAGTCCAGTTAAGGTCTCTGTAGAAACTCAGATTCTGGTGGGTGGGTAGGTGGGGAGATCTACTCATCTTGTGGCGCCCAAGACAAGCCTTGTAAGTAAGTTCCCTTGCTTATTAAGCCTGCCACCTACCCACCTGGAGGGTCCACCTCTTTCTTTGGCCTCCCCTTGTCTTCTGTGTACGAGGCCAGTTCGCAAACCAGCAATGCCACACCTCAGGTGGTGAAGACTCCATAATCTCCAATCCCTTTTTACCGGGCAAGACTCAGAGCTAGGAGGCTTTGCCCAAGGCCACACAGCTAGGAAATGGCAGGACCCAGATGCAGACCCAGGCCATCTGTCTCCTGAGTACCTATGTGCTCCCCACCTCTACACCGTATCACCTGTGCTGAGAGGGGATCTAAGTCAACCATCTGCTCCCCCCCACACACACCAAGGACAATGCAGTACCCAATAAATACTTGTTAAAGGAAGGCATGAGCACATTCAAAAAAAAGACTCATTTTCTCCAGCTGATGATGATGGTAGTGGTGGTGGTGGCGGTGATGAAGAATCAATGACGCAGGGTACAATCCCTTTGGAAACTTGATGGCAGTTTCCTAAAAAGTTGAACACATAACTCCCATATATGACCCAGGCATTCCGCTCCCAGGTATATATGCCGGACAAATGACAGCAAATGTTCACACAAACACTTGGACACCAAGTGTTCAAAGCACTTCTGTTTGTAATTGGCCCAACCTGGAAACAACCCAAATGTTTGCCAGCAGGTGACTCAATAAACCAACTGGGGTGACTTAAACTGTTCCACGCAATGGCCTAGTTCAGCATGCATGGATCTCAAAACAATCATGTTGAGTGAAAAAAAGCCAGACGTGGGAATACATACCATATAAATTGCATTCCAGAAAATTCAAACTAAGCAATGGTGACAGAACATAGATCTTTCTTTGTGTGTAGGAGGGGTGAGGCATGGAGGGTTAACCAAGAGGCATGAAGAAAATCAGGAATGATGGATGTGTTCATTCTCACTGTCATGACCTTTTTTTTTTTTTTTTAATGTTTTTAGGTTTTAAGAGACAGAGAGCAGGGAGGGGCAGAGAGAGAGGGAGACATGGAATCCAAAGACAGGCTCCAGGCTCGAACCCACGAACACAAGGTCATGACCTGAGCCGAAGTTGGACACTTAACCGACTGAGACACCCAGGTGCCCCTTCACTGTCATGATCTTGGTTGTGGTGGTAGCTTTACAGGTGGGGTTTTTTTATGTTTATTTATTTGAGGGAAAGAGAGAAGAGAGAGAGAGCAGGGGAGGGGCAGACAGAGAATCCCAAGCAGGTTTCATGCTCTCAGCACACAGCCCAACAGCGGGCTCGATCCCACAGACTATGAGATCATGACCTGAGCCAAAATGAGGAGACAGACACTTAAGCAACTGAGCCACCCAGGTGCCTCTCACAGCTCTCTATATAAGCCAACTCTCATCAACTTATATGCTTTAAATACATGTGCTTTCTTGGGTGTCACTGATAAGTGTGGGGGGGGGAACGGGGGAGTGTCACAACTGTTTAACGTAACAGAATTTTTCCTCTACTGGACTGGCTTCACTCATCAGCCCCTGAGGGCATCAGAACTTTCAATCTGAAGCCCAACAGACCATGAAGCTACTTCTGCTTAGAGACCCGAAGAGGCTTAAAAAAAAAGAAAAGAAAGCTGACCTAGTTCTGTTCTGGGTCCTGTCACTTTTCTCTCTGGAGCCCCGGAGCCCACAGGGGACCCATTTCTTGAATGGGGGAAGAGAAAAATAAGACTATGCATGGGGGGGAAAGGAAGGCCAGCAGATGGGAACATGGTTGGCTCTGCCTCCCCCACCTCGGTAGAGGGGGATGGTGGAGGAGGGTGGAGGGAAGATGCNGGGGGGGGGCACGGTGGGAAGGTGGCTGTGGTTACTCAGGGAGGGACGTCACTGCTGAGAGTGAGGATGAGGAAGGAGGTCTTGGGGGTTTGAGGAGAAGAGACAAAGGCACTGGGACACAGATTTGCTGAGCAGCACTGTGGGTTCACTCCAAGTGGCTGAGCATGAATCTAAGGCAAGGCCATGGGACGCCTGGGTGGCTTGGTGGGTTAAGCATCCGACTTCGGCTCAGGTCATGATCTCACAGCTTGTGGGTTCGAGCCCCGCGTCGGGCTCTGCACTGACAGCTCGGAGCCTGGAGCCCGCTTCCGATTCTGTGTCTCCCTCTCTCCTGGCCCCTCCCCCGTTCATCCTGTCTCTCTCAGAAATAATAAACATTAAAAAAAGTATTTTAAGGCAAGGCCAGTTATCATGGTTGTATACATTTATCCACCCACATTCAGACATGCAGGTCGAGGCTTAGATCTAATAAGGAATGTGGTTTTACCAGCCAGGTATGGTGAAGCAGAGAGGTGTGCAGTGAACGTGTGTGAGGGGGCGATCACACGATGGTCGGTCAAGGGATCGAATCTGTGTGAGGACGTGATGGGGTTGAGGGGTAGAGGAAAGGCGGGGAAGGTGGTAGGGTCAGCGAGCTATTGGAGTTGAGGTTTTGGAGGGAATGAACTAGAAAGACAGGCTACAATGGACGGTGAGTGGGATGCGTGAAGCTGAGGTTCTAAGAGGCTTCGGTTACTGAGACCAGGTGTAGGTGTGTCCATGGTGGGAGGGGCTGGAGGAGGACAAGTTCACAGGAGAAGACGAGGTCTAGGCGCCCAGAGGCCAGGATGGTCCGAGGGTCACCTACGCGGGTATAGAAATCACGAAGAATGATGAGAGGCTGCTTGGAAGACAGTGAGCTGGGAGCGGAAGTCATGGAGAATCTGTATTCAACTGATGAATACGAATGTGGTATGTCCACACGGTGGAATATTACTTGGCCACAAAAAGGGAAGGAGGACATTCCGTAACATAGGTGAAGCCTGAGCACAACAGGTCACATATTTTATGATTCCATTTATATGGCAAATCCAGAGAGACAGAAAGCAGGTTAGTGGTTGCTATGGGCTGAAGGCAGGTGACTGCTAAAAAATACGGAATTTCTCTGGGGAGTGATCAAAAAGTTCTGGAATTAGACAGTGGTGATCATTGCCCAACCTCGTGAATAAAAGCCACTAAGTTGTATTCTCTAAAAGAGTGAATATATCTCAATAAAATTTTTTTTTTAATCTGATCTTGTTCTGGTTTTTTTTTTCATTCTCGATCAAAACGCTTTGACTTACAACTTTAATGTAACTATGAAGTTTGTAATTAAAAAAAATTTTTTTTAACGTTTATGTACTTTTGAGAGTAAAAGACAGCGTGAGAGGGAGAGGGGCAGAGAGAGAGGGAGACTCAGAATGGGAAGCAGGCTCCAGGCTCTGAGCCGTCAGCACAGAGTCCGAGGCGGGGCTTGAACTCCCGAGAGGTGAGATCATGACCTGAGCAGAAGTTGGACGCTTAACTGACGGAGCCCCTCAGGCCCCCTGAAGTTTGTAATTTCTTGAAATTCTCACCTGGCTCTTGGAAAAAGTTGGGTCTACATTCTTGGTCTTTGTCAGCAGGAAGGATACCGAATTCTGCAGCTACCCACTGGAAAGGACATGAGTATAGAAGGGCTCAGCACAGCCTCTGAGTCCTGCCTAAAGCACTAGAGAATCCAGAACAATATAGTTGCGCCGAAGAACGCAGCCCAAATCACCTGGGATCGGTTGGCTGGGGAAACCGCACAGGGCTTCATATGCACAGCACTGCCCGCAGGACAGAGTCCACTGCCTCCAGGCGCCCGTGTGCCATGTCCTCGGAACAAGCCATCTCCAACGGGAACCCAAGGCACCAGCCACATCAGGGTGACCATGCCAGCCCCTGTCACTCTGGGGGGACCCTCTCATGGTTTTGTTTTTTTTTTTAATGTTTTATTTATTTCTAGGAGAGAGAGAGAGACAGCGTGAGCAGGGGAGGGTCAGAGAGAGAGGGAGTCACAGACTGAAACAGGCTCCAGGCTCTGAGCTGGCAGTCAGCACAGAGCCCGATGCGGGGCTCGAACCCATGAACCGCGAGATCATGACCTAAGCGAAAGTTGGACGCTTAACTGACTAAGCCACCCAGGCACCCCACATGGTTTTTTTTTTTAAGCCAGAGTCTGCATAGCCGCCATGTCCCACTGGATGCCACACACCTGTCCCCATCACCTCTCTGAACTCATCTCCTCTCACACATGCCACTGCTGTTCAACTGAGTCACACTTCAGTTCTCTCTTCACGGCTTTTGCGTTTGCTGTTCCCTCTGCCTGGAATGTTTTTCCTCCCCAGCGGTTCCAATGGCATGTGAACACACACACACACACACACACACACACACACACACACGACTCACTTCCAATAAGATAAAGTAAATGTAGGGGCGCCTGGGTGGCTCAGTTGGTTAAGCATCTGACTTCGGCTCAGGTCATGATCTCACAGTTCGTGGGTTCTGTGCTGATGGCTCAGAGCCTGGAGCCTGCTTTGGATTCTGGGTCTCCCTCTCTCTCTGCCCCTCCCCTGTTCACACTCTGTCTCACTCTCTCTCAAAAATGAATAAATGTTTAAAAAAAATTTAAAGAGAAAATAAATGTAAATTAAAACTAGCTTTTACTAAAAACAGAAACAAACCGGCCTTTACTGCTTAGGTTGTTAAAAATGCAAATGTAAAAAAACTTTTGCAGTGTTTCTGAGTGGCAAGACAGGTGTTTTTATATAATAATGATGGGAACTCAAATTGCTATGGTGTTAATAAAGGGTAATTTGGAGAAGTCTTACAAAATGTAAAATGTGTCTACTGGCAACTATCTTATTTTTTAAATATTTTTTTAGGGGCGCCTGGGTGGTTCAGTTGGTTAAGCATCAGACTTCGGCTCAGGTCATGATCTCACGGTTCGTGGGTTCGAGCCCTGCATCGGGCTCTATGCTGACTGCCAGCTCAGAGCCTGGAACCTGGTTCGGATTCTGTGTCTCGCTCTCTCTCTGACCCTCCCCTGCTCAGGCTGTTTGTCTCTGTCTCTCTCAGAAATAAATAAAATATTAAAATTAAAAAAATATATATTTTTTAATGTTTATTTGTTTTTGAGGAGAGTGAGTGTGGGAGGGGCAGAGTGAGGGGGACAGAGGATCCCAAACACACTCCACACTGACAGCAAGGAGCCCAATGTGGGGCTCAAACTCACACTGAGATCATGACCTGAGCTGAAGTCGGATGCTTAACCAACTGACCGCGCCACCTAGGCACCCTACTGGCAACTATTTTAGCAATCAACAACAAAAAGATAACTGGAAACCCTATCTGCTTGTGAGAAATTAGGATGGAAATTATAAAACATTTAAAACTGGAGGATGCAGCTAAATCAGCATGGAGAAGGGAAGTCATAGCNGGTGCAAAAAGGTGGTTTTATTAAAGCATGAGGACAGGACCCATGGGCAAAAAGAGCTGCACTGGGGGGATGAAGAGTGGCTCATTATATACTACGAAGTTGGGGAGATAAAGTCAAAACGGAGGCCTCCAGAGGGACTTTGATATGTAAAGAGGACTCTTCAGATACCTGAGGCCTTGCTATTATTAGGCTAATGTTGTTTTCCTCTAGTAAGGCATTAATATTAGGACAGGACAGTAGGGGATTCCTGGAGAAATGTTCTACCCTCTATTTGCCTAAGTATTTGTCAATGGCCTGCAGGCCATGAGGAAATTTAACTTTACCTGCCATTTCATTCCTGCCTTCATTCCCCACATCACTAAGGAGGGCTGATGTTGGGGCTCAAGGAAACTGAGTCAATAGGTACCTGGAGATTAGGCTGTTGGTAAGATCGCCTTTTTTTTTAATGCTTTTTATTTATTTATGAGAGAGAGAGAGACAGCGTGAGCAGGGGAGGGTCAGAGAGAGAGGGAGACACAGAATCTGAAGCAGGATACAGGCTCTGAGCTGTTAGCACAGGGCCCGACGCGGGGCTTGAACCCACAAACCATGAGATCATGACCTGAATCGAAGTCGGATGCTCAACCCACTGAGCCATCCAGGCGCTCTAGGATCGCCTTTTTCTTGTAAATTACCAAGACATTTGTAGACTGACACCCATATCCTGTATGACTGAGATCTTTATCCGTTAGCCATTTGTTTTCTTTCCTTTCCTTTGTCCATAGGCAGCCAGGAGCTGCAGAAGAATATCACACACACCCCGCCTGGGGCAAGGGGGGTATGCTAGCTTCTACTTTGTCCTCAGCCGGCCCCACGCTCCCTCATCATCCCCAAATGCTTATATTGGAAAAGAAGAAAAACTTTGCATTAATGAGCTTTCCCAGCATAAGAAGTTTTGACAGAGAACAGCAGAAGAAACCCAAAGAAAGAAGGACATAATAAACATAATCATAGAGTAATCAATACAATACAATGTACATTCTCTTGGAGACAGCACTTCCAGGCAGATATCAGAGAGACGTTGCCTCTGTGGAAACAAACGTATCCCCCGGAGGGTGGTCATTACGGCAGTATTGGTGGTAACAGAAGCCTGGGAACAAATTCAGTGCTTATTCATTTGACAGCTTACGGGACATCCACCCGAGGAAACCTCTCCAGACGTTAAAAAGAATGAGCCCCTCTCCTCTACCGCTAGCAGGAATAGATAGCACAGAGTGTGTCCAAAACAATTTGACATTATCCAATAATGTTGGCGGAAGGTGAACATGTGAGCCAACGATCCCCCTCTTATAAGCCCTGGAAACTCGCACCTATTTGCATAAGACAACACTAGAAGGTTAAAGTCTTGCTTTTTTTCTTTTTCTTTTTTTTTCTTCTTCACAGTACCCCCCACCCCCCAAACCTGTACTTCCTTTACAAAAGAAACGGCCCTGCTAGAAGGAACTCGATCATTACGGGTGAAAGGCTAGCTTTAGGACATCTGAAAATCATGGCTTGGGTGAAAATGCTAGTTCTGGGCACCTCAGACAAGTCTCAACTTTGACACTGTGTCTCTGCATGTTCTAATTTTATCCCTCCTTATTTTTAACAGCACTGACAGCCCTAACATCACTGATTTTTACCAAGGAGATAGGTTAAGAAGCTTGGTCAGCCCAGGAAAGACTTAGGTCTTGGAGGCCATGTCTGGTGGGAGCCAAGTTCTAGAAAAATGTGTCACATTCAATCCTTGTTTTCTGTTCTTTTACGATTTATTTTATAGTGGAAGAAAGAGACCGCCAACGCAAGAAAGGGGGATCCGCGGGGAGTGTCTCCCAGTGGCTAGATTACGATTTCAAAGTGGGTAAGGTCTGTGAGAAATCAACACGGTGACAAGTCAGAACCAAAAAGGCACTTCCCGGGCCATCACAGTCCCCCTACATCATCACGAAGGGGTGAAATGGCTTCCAGGGGAGCAACTCTGTAGGCCGATGGCAACAGTCCTTCTCAGCTTTGGTCATGGCTGACCTCTGTCCCAAATACCACTCTGCCTTTGTCTTGACGTAGCTAGACCAAGCATTTCTTCCTTAGAAACAAATATTGAGGAGCCACCCAAATGCCTGCTATCAGTAATTGATAAATTGTGGTACATCCATACAATGGAATATTACACAGCAATGAATTAACTGAGAGGTATTTGGGGGGACGCCTGGGTGGCCTCAGTCGGTTGAGCATCCGACTCCTGATTTCAGCTCAAGTCCTGATCCCAGGGTCGTGGCATCGAGTCCCACATCGGGCTCTGCACTGAGCGTGGAGCCTGCTTAAGATTCTCTCTCTCCCTCTGCCCCTCTCCCCAACTCACCCTCTCTCTCGCTCTAAAAAAGAAAGAACAAAAGAAAGTATTCTTATCATCACAGATGAGTCTCAAAAATATACTACTGGGAGATACAAAGTTGGAAAATAGAACAATAGATTGCTCTGGAATACGTAAAATCAGAAGTTAAAGCAAGAACATTATAAAGACAAAATTCAGGATAGCAGTTATGTCTGAGTGCAGAGATGGTGATGTGGTTGAATAGGGACATGGAGAGCACCCCAAGATGCTGTTGATATTTTATTGGTTAAGCTGGGTGCTATCTCGGTATTTTATTACAAGTTTTAAGCAAAGTTACACATGTTATCTCATAAAACTGCTAGAAGCAAAAACAGAAAACAGTGAAACAGCTCTTTATATATATGAATAGGAAATGATCTTCATAAAAAGGGCAAAAAGAGGCACCTGGATGGCTCAGTCAGTTAAGCTTCAGACTTCGGCTCAGGTCACGAGCTCGCTGTTTGTGGATTCGAGCCCTGTGTCTGGCAGGCTCTGTGCTGACAGCTCCGAGCCTGGAACCTGTTTCAGATTCTGTGTCTCGCGCCCTCCCTGCCCCTCCTGGGCTCACACTCTGTCTCCCCAAAATAAAAAACATTAAAAAAAAAAAAGAGGGAGATAAATGGGGAGCCATGGTTTTAACAGCCTATGGCTGCTAATGCTGGAAGTGACGTTTGAGCCACAGGCTGTCTGATGAGGAGCAAAGATCTGGGAGAATATTCTAGGCAGAGGGAGGAGCCGGTACAAAGTCAGGAATGAGCTCTGAGCATTTGATGAACAGAAAGAATCAAGAACAGGTGGAAAAAGCACGGATGGGCCTAAGAGGGTCAGATTACTTCTTGTGGGAGTTAAGGGAGTGACTATATTCCTTGTGTATTTCAACTAGTGTTTCCCGTCCCTGAGCCTCAATTTACCTCATCTGTGTAATGGGGGTAGGCCTGCGGCCCCTCTGCTTCCAGGCATTCTCACCATTCCTCAAGACCACCCTAGTAGGCAGGTGCTATTACCACTGGATCAGAAAAGAGAGGCCCCAAAAGGCTAAATTACTTTCCCAAGGCCACAAGAGTTGTAAGGGCAGCCTCCATCTTTGAGGTGAGCAGTCTGGCCCCGGCGCCTGTGCCCTTAAACGCCACTGCATATTGCAGCCCCCAGAACCACAACAGGTACTGCAGTGCGGTGGTTACTCGTCTTTAGCGGCAGGCAAAGCCCGCTAGGACCATCTACAAGCGGGAGGGTTTCTGGATTAGTCGCTGGCGTCCTCTGAGCTCATTTCCCCAACTGTACAGTGGGCGCCCCAACATTAACCTCAACTAACACAACACTTGGCTGACCAGGAGGAATGAGGCGTCACTGCCAAACAACTGCGTGACTTTCCGCGATGGAAGGTGGAGGGGGCGATAAGGGGTTTGGGTGTTTGGGGAAGACGGGACGCGAAGCCGTAACCTGTGAGGGCTCATAACATAAGTCTTTCCATTCCTTTCTGGCGTCGTTCCCACCATTCAACCGCGAAGCAACTCTCGATCTCTCCCCCCGCCCCCACCCCGTTTCTTTTTTTTTTCAGGCTGAAAAGA
>NW_027531899.1:1628526-1656525 GCF_008692635.1 Crocuta crocuta
CCGCCCTTCGGTGGGACCCGCCCCGCCTCGCTCCCTTCGCGCGGATCACGTGTCGGAGGAGCTGCGCCGCCCCCCGGTGTGCTCGGCTGGCCGTTTCGGAGCTTCCCGGTGTGACCGGGAACTGATTTAGACCCCATCAGCCCACTCCCAACTTTATCTTCCCAAACCCGCGGACCCACCAGTCCTGTCTCACTCTCCTAGTGCCACTGATCCTATTTCAAACTTAGTTTCCACGAGGGCTCCTATTTCGGGAACCCTCTTTCACCCACTGGGAATGTTCCGAAGCATCTTTGGGGCAGTCGCCCGTACTTCCACGACTCAGTCCTGTGTAAGCGCAGCGTCTCCCACCTGCAGCAGTCAGCCCCGTAACATTAGAGCCTTAGGCGCGATCCCGGCTCAGCCTCCGGCCCTGCCCCTAAGTTCCGGCTCGGGGTCTCCCTACCCCGTCTCCAAGGAAGGAAGAGACGCGTAGAACCTCAGGACGCCCCAAGGACCTGGCTCACCCTTGCCCCGCACGACTTCCACGCAGGAAGAGTCCCCAGATTGTTGCAAGCCAGGGAGGTCAGGACTGTCGCGTGGAAACCACTGGCCTGAGTGGTCAGGGGTTGTCACACGGCAGGCCCGGAGGCAGGGCTGGTGTGGACTAGGAACGCCTTTCAGAGCGGAGACTGCCGCACGGACAAGAGGAGTGATCCCTTCGGCAGGACTAGTGGGCAAAGTGTTCTAGAGGGAAGGACGTGCACGGGCAGAGGTCGAAAGGTGCGCAAACGGAAAGGCACCGTTGTGGCCGAATATAGAGGTGGAGCGGTGGAATGAACCCGCGAACTTGACAGGGTCCTAAGACAGTCAGCAGTAGCAAATGGTTTTCTCCTGCAAAGGTTAAGTTTGGGTTATGGCAATTCCTCTGGGACTGTGAAGGTTCGAGGTGGAGAGTAGTAAGGTAGTGGCGGGGACAGAGCTGCACTGGCAGCTGCCCCTCTGTCTCGATCTAGGCTTCGGGCGCTACCCACCCGCGGCATGTTAATCAATACTTGGGGTGGTCAGAGGCCTTCGCCGGTTGAGAGGGTCGCCCCGCCTCCAGAGACGTCAGAAAGCCTGTTCGCGCTTGCGCTCTCGCTTCGGATCCTTTCCTTGACTGCGCCAAAGAGCGCCTACCGGCCTGGGGAGGGCTTCCCTTTTTCACCCAATCAAAGCCCACCGGTGGTCCTACTGTCTAGTGAGGGGACCCTTTCATTGACTAATCGAGTAGAGACGAAGAAGATGGGCACCTGCAGTAACCACTGGAGAGTGGCAAAAGGGAGGGGTTTCCTTTTCTCCATGCCAAGTGGCGCGGGAAGGTAGTCGCTGGGACTGGAAGACTAAGACGTTTCGGTTTGAGGGATTAGCGAAGAAGCCAATGAAAGTGGAAAGAAGGCGGGGCTGTTCAGGCGAGTGGGGAGCGCCGTTCCTATCAGGTGCTCCAAAGGAGGGCAGGCCGTGCCAGAAATCCGACCTATCAAATTGGAGTTTATTTTAAGGCGGCGGGGTTGGCGAAATGACTGGCAGAAAGCGCTAGCCTATAAGGAGTGTCCCAGACAAACGAGGGCGGGCCCTCCTGCAGAACGGCGTGGGCTGCATCCAATAGGCGTGCAAGGCGTGCAGAGGCTTCCCCTCCCCCCTTGGCGGGACCAGTGGCTCCCCCTATCGGGTGGGGGCGGCGGGTGACAGGCGTGTCCCTCCCCCAATGAGAGGCGGGGGGAGGCGGGTTCTGCGCCNCAGCCGTTTTTTTTTTTTCCCTCCCCCTTTATCGTTTAATTCAAGGTCCTCATGCGCAAGCGCACTTCTTCTGCTTGGGCCTCGTGGGCGGGGTGGCACCGCGTGAGCGGGAATGGGTGGGCGGTGGCCTTTTCCGCGCTTGAGTGGGGAATTCTGCCCGATCACTGTTGAATCCATATAGTGTCATAGTTGGTCTCAGCAGAGCAGTTGATTTTATTTGAGGCTCTTCCCCCAGAACAGAATGTGTCCCCATTTTTGTGGGCGGTGAACACCGGAAGAAAAGCTCGTGAAAGGTCTTTTTAGCCGTCTGGGAATTAAATAAGCTTTGGAACCGCCACAAGTTAGCTTACAATTTCCGGGAGTTAACTGGATGCAGTTAGGGTTGGATTTGGTGAACCAAAGTGGTCCCTGAGGGTGAGAGTTAAGTTTTCGGTCTCGTAGTCGGAAAGGACCACCATTTGTTCCTCCTGGCTTGGAGCCCAGTTCCTCCCTGCAAGTTCCTGAAGCCCTCTCCCGTTCGGCCATTTGCAGGGTTTTCCAGGCTCTCATGGTGATCTGTAGCTGTGATTTCCTAGTGGTTTAATCTGTGCCTGGCCCCTTTTCACGCATTTAAAAAAATTCCTTAATTAAATCTTCAAGACCTCGGTATGAGGTAACAGGGCGGTATTACATTTCTGGACTTGTAAAGATGAGGTGAATTTGTGTAGATCCTGTAGCTGGGAGGGTGGGGAGGGGGGGCTAGGATTCGAATTTCCAGGCTGTGGAACTGCACACTGCTGAGCTGGTAGCCATCATCAGGCGGGTGTGCCTCCTGTGGTCTGTGTGGTTCATTCCTGAAATAGGATCCAATTCTGCCCCTGTTCAGGGGCTTCTGCTTGGCAGTGCCCAGACAGGAGTTTGGGCCCAGAGCCCAGGAGACACGGGGAAAGTTACTTTTCTTATGATTCCCAGCGGCTTCTCTCTGTGTGTGGGTGGAAAGATAGTTCTTGGAAGGGAATGATCTTGGTTTATAGCCATGTGGGTTGGAGTTTCTTTTTCTTTCAGAGGGACCTTTTTTGTCTTGTTTTTCTTGAGGCTGGCCTAGGCAGTGTTTTCCAACACAAATTTTGGTGGGTTATTAAAGAATTGAGGCAGTCGAGATTGCCCTGGCGTTCACAGCTCCTGGGTTACGGGCTGTTGTGCTGTGACTGAACCTGGGGGTGAGTGTGGGGAGCAGTGATGCATGGCTGAGCAATGCGTTTCACTGGGGAAAGGGCAGAGAGACCATCAGGCGCAGAGGGGGTGTTCTGATTCTGGTTGTGGCAGAGGACCCTTGGAGCGCTTCTTGCAACTGCTGTCCCTCTCCACCCCAGTCCTTCCCCTGTTTTCTTGGCCCCTGGGAAGAGAAGTTCTAGGAGGAAGGTAAGGTAGGGGACATGCTTCATTTTCCATTTGCAGTAGGAGCCATAGGGAAGTGGCCACCCCCTGGGGCCTGTACTTAGCCGGCACCAAACCCTTTTTTGGGCCGATCTGTGCAGTGCCATCCTTTGTTGTCTGCCGTGCGATGACACTTAAGCGTTTCATCGATTGCGGCCCCAGCAGCACCCACGGCAGCGGGCCACTATCTCGTACAGCAGGAAACAAAGTTACGTTCTTGCTTCCTTTCTCAGGAGAACTACGATGACCCCCACAAAACCCCTGCCTCCCCAGTTGTCCACATCAGGGGCCTGATCGACGGAGTGGTGGAAGCTGACCTTGTGGAGGCCTTGCAGGAATTTGGACCCATCAGGTACTGTGCTCAGAGGCCAGGGGTGGACATAGAGGAGTCAACTTCTTAGCTTCCTGTGCGTTCTTAGTTTTCGGTTGGAAGGGGTGTGGCCAGTTTGGCCCAGGGTCCTTTGGCTATGTCCTGGTGCCCCCTCTGCTTTTGGGTTTGGCTGTCCTAGTTGGGGCCAGATTTTTAGTAAGTTTCATGTCCCCCCCCCACTTTATAGTTTCTAGAGTTTCTAGTCCGCATTCTCTCATTCAGCGAATAGTTACTAAGTGTATTTGTCACACCTTAGGTGCTGGAAATAGAGTAGCAAATGAGATTGTTTTTGGCCTCTCCCAGACAGCCACCTACCCAGAGTGGTCAGCACTGTGATAGGAAAGTCCAGGAGTCCGTAGAAGGCAGCTGCCTCAGTCAAGGGAGGAGGCTTCAGGAAGGCAGGCTTCTCAGAGGAGGTGATGCGGGCTCTTTCATCTGTTGTGCCACTTCGGGTGTTGGGTGTTCAGGTCAGGAAAACGTGATGGAGGTACAGAGGAGTCGTGAGAGAGGAGTCAGTTCACAGAAAGTGGAACATCTTCCTCTTGTCTGCCTTCTGGAAGGACTGAAACCTGTGTTCTCTCTGCCAGTTATGTGGTAGTAATGCCGAAAAAGAGACAAGCGTTGGTGGAGTTTGAAGATGTTCTAGGGGCTTGCAACGCCGTGAACTACGCAGCCGACAACCAGATCTACATCGCTGGCCACCCGGCTTTCGTCAATTACTCTACCAGCCAGAAGATCTCCCGCCCCGGGGACTCGGATGACTCCCGGAGCGTCAACAGCGTGCTTCTCTTTACCATCCTGAACCCGATCTATTCGATCACCACGGTGCGTGTCAGCGAGCCTTGTTTTAGATGCTTCTGTCAGATCGTCCTTTTTTCCTTCCTGTCCCCTTGTCTGAGGCAGATTGACCTACCGGTGCCCTTTCATCTTGCCCATGTACTTCTTACAGGATGTTCTTTACACTATCTGCAATCCTTGTGGCCCCGTCCAGAGAATTGTTATTTTCCGGAAGAATGGCGTCCAGGCCATGGTGGAATATCCTTTGCTGGGAGAGGGGGGTTTTTTGAGGTGGATGTTCTGTCTTTTCAACCAGCATGGAACTTCTTGAGTGCCTGCTGTTTGCCACATTCCTTCAGAGCGTGCCCAGTCTGATGGGAGGGGTCGTTCATAAGCAGTCTGTGACGTACGTGAAAGCTCACGGTCAAGTGCTGTGGGGGAGAAGTGGGGTGCAGGGAGTGACCAGGACACCTGACAGGGTGTATCTAATTCTGTGAGGAGGTAGGAGCTGGTGTTCCAAGACATGAACTGGTTCGTGCAGAGGTGCTCAGGTGGGCAGGAGCTTGGTGCAGGCGGAAGCAGAAGGTTCCTGCAGGCCTTGGAAGAGGTCAGCAGGGCGTCTACGCAGTGGGAAGCCGCTGATGGAGTCCCGAGGCGGGAGCATCATCTGGTTGATGTGTTAAGATCGGCTTTGATCACAGCACGTGGCATAAGAGGGAGAGGACTGGGCTAAAAAAGAAAGTGGCTTAGCCTGGGGCGGTGGCAGTGGGGGCTGCCAGCCACTCTGGGCTGGGAGTGCAGACGACAGGGGAACTCAGGACAGTGGCCACTCGCCCAGGCAGCCCTCCAGCCCGTCTCCGTGCAGGCGGCTAGTGACCGGGCAGGGAGCACACGTGTAGAGCGCATGTGCAATGTGGTCTTTCAGTGCTCCTTGTCCTCCCTTCCTGGGCCAGCTTGCAGCCCTTCCCAGAGAGCACCCATCCCAGGGCTTTCCTTAACTTTACTCACATTTGATTCTGTGCAGAGTGCCCAGCGGGCCAAAGCCTCACTCAATGGGGCTGACATTTACTCGGGCTGCTGCACTCTGAAGATCGAATATGCAAAGGTAGGTCCTGGAAATGACTGCCCCTTGTCGGCCTCCGGGGGAGCCGGGGCCTGGCTAATTTCAAGCTGTGTCTTGTCCCTGCAGCCTACACGCTTGAATGTATTCAAGAACGATCAGGACACTTGGGACTACACAAACCCCAATCTCAGTGGACAAGGTAATCCTGATGGCCACTTTGTTCTAAACACACCCGCCTTGCCTTCACTTGACTAGTGCACTTCATAGACCCGGGCTCAGGGTTATGTAATGCCATTGGGCTCCCTGTGGACATGGGAGGGCCTGGGGGGGCGATCAGGTCTTGGAAAAGACACCCCAGTGGGAGACAGTGAATGAAGGGGCCTCTGTAGGTTCTAGCCGCTGCTGGGGGCCCTTTGATGTGGCTGAGGGTGCAGAGCCAAGGCAGAGGCTTGGACGGGGTGGGGAGCAGGTCCTCAGCTGAGCACAGGGCAAGGCGGCGGCTTATAAACTGGCGGCAGCTCCCAGATGGATTCTGCTGCTTCCCTTCTGGGACCTGCTCAGGGTCATCAGCTCTCCATTCTCACTGGGCCAGGACGGCTTCTCTTGCTCTCCGCTATGGAGAGGGCCTGCTGGGGGAGGCGGGGGGAGCAGACCCGGGAGGCCATGAGGGTTCGTTCCTGGGCCCTTGGAGCAGAGCCTTTGAGCAAGCTGACCTTGTGGAGGTGAGACACCCTGGATTGGAGCAGGGCGGACATGCCTCACCTCACTTGTAGAGGGGACTCAACATCTCTGCGGGGGGCCCAAATGGACAACCCCCTTTCTAGAATCTGTCAAGAATGGTCTGCCTTGGATAGGAGGGAGAGGTGGAGGAGTGCCTTTGAAAACCAGCCGCACCCCCTCAGCGGGACCGTCCGTCTCTGTGTGTCCTGGTCTGCTACGTCGGACTAGGCTGCGGGCTGAGGGAGGAGGCTGGTCGCTGACCTCCCACAGGCTCTGGGAGGCCAAAGGCCCCCATTCCCAGGCAGGCCCGTCTTGCTCGCCCTCGCAGCTGGGAAGCAATGGGCAGGGTGGGCTAGACTCTCCCCAGGACCCTCACAATGGGCGCTGTGGGCATGGCTGCCCCTCCAGAGATCAGAGGCAAATTGGTGACCGAGTGAATGTACCAGAGCGGGCAATGGCATTACATGACCGCTAACAGAAACATGGCAACCAACCATTTCTTCTCCAAGGAACACAAATAGAAGATGTGCAGACCGGCAGGGGCTAGTGGCAGGGGCCGGCTGTGCATTGGTTTCGATGCCTCTCCGCTTTGGCCGCCCCGAGGCTGGGGGCCAAACACGAGAGCCGATGAGGGGACCTGGAGTGAGGCGGTGCTTCGCCACCCCTCGGGAACCGTACTTCAGCGGCTCCGCCTCTGCACATTGCCCACCAACACACAGGGTAGGAACCACTAGCTCTTCCTGGAGAGAACAGAACACGCAGCCTCCACCACGTCCCCAGAAACAGCCGCAGACTTGAGCTCACTACATCAAGAACACCACACCGTGCTCCACGGAACAGCTCCAAGCACAGAGACAGAGGCAGACAGAGACAAAGAGAGAAAGAGACGCAACATGGCAGCAGACACTGCTTTTTTATTAAACATTAAAAAAAAAAAAGGCAAAATCCAAGCAAACTTGAACCCGAGAATGTACACAGAAGTAGGAAACACAGAGAACAGAGCTCTCCCAGCCAGCCAGCGGCGCTCTTTTCGGAGAACGTTTCATAGACTGAAGTAGATTCCATGGGCCTCCAAGACAATAGGATCCTCTCTCCATTCCTCGCCATGTGGGTTGTTTTTTGTTTTTGTTTTTTTTAAGTCCTTTGGTTTGGGGAGGGCCTTTTTTTTTTCTTTTCTGTTTTGATATTTTTATTTTTTCCGCAGTCATCGGCTGCCAACATAATCTGCACCAACTGGAGATCAGAAACCAAAAAAAAAAAAAACTTAACAACAACAACAGCAACAAAAAAAAAAATCAAAAAAAAAAAAAAAAAACAGACCTAAAACCAGACAGCCAAACAGCTCAGAGGTACACAGTTACCTGCTGGCGGGTAACCGGGCGCGCTCCCGAGGCCACAGCGCGGGCGTAGTGGGGCCCCCGGCACACTTCACAACCAGGAGACACGCACACGGAGCGCCACACAGCCAGAAGCACCGCACCACCGCACTGCAGCACACAATGTGAGGAGGTGACAACACGGAGGGACACTACCCACTTCATACACCTTTATTTTCCACTTTTCTGGTATCTTCTGAGGAGAGAACATCTGTGAGCCATTTTTGATTAAAAGCATTGACTTTAAAAAAAAAAACAATTCTTAAAGAAAAGATTTGTAGCGGATGTGTGCCGTAACTTGTATTTATGACTGTAAAACCATGTGATGCAGGGTCGCAGTGTATGTTTGATGGGACGCCATCTTTCAGAACTGTGCTAACTCACTGTTGAAGCGTCCAATGGTAAGAGAAAATACAGATTTGTTTTTTGTGACAAATGGACATTGTACTCTGTACTTCTGCTGTAAGTAGCCCTTTTCCATCTTTGTAATGACTGATTGTGGAAAACGAAACCCAGGCTGGGTGGCAGGAAAGGGCAGTGGTCTCGATGCGTGGGTGTTGGAGTCTGCCAGACCTGGGTTCAAATCCTGGCTCAGCTGCTAACTTGCTTTGTGACCTTGGGCCAGCTTGTGTCTCTTAACTGCTCAGTTAAAAGTTAAGTGCTCGGGTTCCTTATCTGTAAAATGGGGCTGCACCAGCACCTACCTCATAGGGTTGTTGTGAGGAATTTCAGAAGCGGCGATGTCTGTAAAGCGCTCAGCACAGTGTCCGGCACTCGAGCGCTCAAGTCACGTGGCGACTCTGAAGTGCAGAGGGCTCTGGGGTGGATCTGCGCCATTGTCCGGGTCTGAGAATGTCGATGCCTTGTATGCGACTGCTCAACTGAACTGGTTCTCCTATTGCCCTGCTTGTCCTTGCCTACGGCCCCTCTCCTGGGGTCCGATGTGACGGGGTGGGGTGGAGGGGGGAGAGGGCTGTGGGCAGACCAGGGTCGAGGAAGGTGGGCCTAGAGAGCTGGGTGGGCCTAGAGCTTCTAGAACCTTGGGACTTTGGGGGCCGGATTTTACCTTCCTTCTGACCTGCCCTTCCTCGGTTGTCTTCCTGCTCTTCGCTCCCCTCCCTTCAGCGGGAGTTGCTGCAGAGATCCGTTGTCGGCCTCCGTGACTTAACAGCTTCCATAGCCTCTGCAGGGCTTCCCAGGGGACCCGAGAGCCGGGCCTCCCATTCGGGCCGGGGCAAGGGAGAGCGAGCCCAGAAGCGGGCCGCCTCTTTCCCAGAGAGAGGAAACCAGCTGCGTGGTACGGGCTGGGGACGGGAAGTGGGCCCCAGCCTGGAGCCTTGGGCTTCAGGCCCACCCAGGGTCAGGCCGCAGGAAGGGGGCCCCAGCAGCTCAAGGAAGGGAGGCTTTGCCTAAGGCTTGCAGCACCTGGAGGTCTTCGAGGTTAGCCTCTAGTCAGGAGGGAAGACCCCCTTTGTGCCCAGTTCGGCTCTAACTGTTTTCTCTGTCCGCAGGTGACCCTGGCAGCAACCCTAACAAACGCCAGAGACAGCCCCCTCTCCTGGGAGACCACCCCGCAGAATATGGTGAGGGCAGGGGGTTCCCCTCCGTGGACTCCCGTGGCTCATGCGCCCCTGCCCGCCGCCCGCCGCGNGCTTGGACCAGTCTAAGATGAACTGTGATCGGGTCTTCAATGTCTTCTGCTTGTATGGCAACGTGGAGAAGGTGAGTCGCGTGCAGCGCGTGGCTTCCCTGTAGACCTGCCGGGCCCAAGCTCTTACGGGGGGAGACGGAGCCTGGCTAGGGGCCAGCTGGTTCCGAGAGGGGAGCTCAGTTGAGCAGGGGACCAGCTGCAGACATTTTGTTTGGCCCTCTCTGTGTGGGGGTGTTAACTCCAGGACTTTTTAAACACAGAAGCACTGCTACTCAATATTACATGAGCGTGATTTATAAAACTTCATGTAGTTAGAGATCACCATGTGAGGATTCTCTCTAGAAAACTTAGGATGATCTGGCAGTACCGGGCCTTCCTGCCTTGCCTGTGTACCAGGCGGTTCACGTCTGACCAGCTGGCTTCGTGCCTCTGCCTGAGCCTGCAGCGCGGCCTAGCCCACACATCAAAGCAGCAGCGGCTGGTGCAGGCTGAGCATTCCTCCTGTGTGTCAGGCACTATTAAAAATGCTCAGCATGTAGTAACTTGCATTTCACTGGAATCATCAATTAGACGAAGAAGGGAATGAAGGCACGGAGGGTGAATAACTTGCCCAGGTTCACAGACCTTCACATGGGAGCAGGGCTCAGAGCCTGGGAACAGAACTGGGCTTCAGTGCCTGTTCTGTTTTACTGTCTTCAGTGCTGTCACACACACACAGAAACGGTTTCTTTTTTTTTTTTTTTGCCCCTCAAGGTTGTTTTGTTTTTGTTAACGTTTATTTTTGAGAGAGGGAAAGAGCAAGAACGGGAGGGGCAGAGAGAGGGAGACACACAGAATCTGAGGCAGGCCCCAGTTTGACACGGGGCTCGAACTCACGAACTGTGAGATCATGAGCTGAACCAAAGTCAGACACTCAACCGAGCCATCCAGGTGTCCAATTTTAAGTATTTTTGAGACAGTGTGCGCTCATGCGTGAGCAGGGAATGGGGAGGGGCGGGGTGGGGGAACAGGATCAGAAGCTGGGTCTCTGCTGAGAGCCAGGAGCCTGACGTTTTATTTTCTCGCCATGTCCCCTGGCTTTTGTCGTGCTTCGTTAAGTGATAGGCCCAGGGACCATCTCCTGACTGACGTTAGAAACGCGCTGTTGAGCTGAGCACTTCCTGTGGGTCAGACCCGCTGCTCAGTTCTCCCGAAACCTTATTCCTAAGTGAGGAGATGGAAGCCTCGTTCCGGAGCCGGGAGTTATGGCGTTTAAGTGACTCAGAACAGGTGGGACCGGGGTGGGGGTCCCTGGAGGTTGGCTGATGGCGCTGATCATGGTTGCCGTCCTCCAGGTGAAATTTATGAAAAGCAAGCCGGGGGCCGCCATGGTGGAAATGGCTGATGGCTATGCCGTGGACCGGGCCATCACTCACCTCAACAACAACTTCATGTTCGGGCAGAAGCTGAACGTCTGGTAGGTGCCTCGCCCCGCGGGCTCAGGAGTGTCGGAGAGGAGCTGCGAAGGAGGGAAGCGGGACGGGCCGCTTGGGAGAGGGCCGGCTGCGTGTCCAGGCAGGAGTGGGGTGTGGTGGGAATGCTCCCTGGGGCTCAGCTGAAGCAGTGAGGGGGGAAAGCGCGCCGGCCTCGCCTCGGCTGTGGAGCGAGGCCCCCATGCGGGGCTCGGGGGCTGACCGAGGGCTCCCTTCGGCGCTGCAGCGTCTCCAAGCAGCCGGCCATCATGCCCGGGCAGTCATACGGGCTGGAAGACGGGTCGTGCAGTTACAAAGACTTCAGCGAGTCCAGGAACAATCGGTTCTCCACTCCGGAGCAGGCGGCCAAGAACCGCATCCAGCACCCGAGCAACGTGCTGCACTTCTTCAACGCCCCTCTGGAGGTGACCGAGGAGAACTTCTTTGAGGTGGGTGCTGTGCCACGGCCGTCCAAACGGGCTCTTTGTTTCAGACTTTCAGCAGGTCTCCGTGGAGGCCCCGCGCTCTGCCAGGCCCCAGCTTGGGTACCAGGGTCACGGCAGGGACCAGGATAGACGGGCCGAGGAGGACACCAGACTCCGTGTGCAGTTTTGACAGGCAGGGGTGGGCGGCAGCTTCTCTGGAAGTTTCCTCCTCCGAGTGACACCGTGCAGTGGTCAGAGTCCAGCCTCAAATATCCACCCTGTCAGGCCCTTCGGGACCCAGATAACACTGGAGGGGAGCTCTCGTGTGAGGGCCGGGCCTGAGGAAACCGGGCCGGGAGGGGCGCGAGGCTGAGCGGCAGACGGACTTCAGACCCTGCCCTGGCCTCACGCGTGGCCGTTCGGTTCAGCAAACATTTGCTTAGTGCCGCCCGAGTGGCCGTAGATGGGGATTTTAAAAAGCGGTTTCTCCATTGTTTGGTAACGTAACAGTAACACTGTAATGATGATGGTTAACTCTGGTAAAAACGGAGGCTGAGGAGTGGGTCTTCGCCTTATTTGGGCCACGGGGCCACTTCAGAGCGTGTTGTGTGATGAAAGCTTAGAAACGCTTCAGTCGGAGTGTAAGCGCTCCCCTTCCGGGCCGCTTGCGCCTTGCCGTGTGGCCCTCCTGTGTCCCAACGGGGTTTGCATCTCTGCAGATCTGCGACGAGCTGGGGGTGAAGCGACCGTCTTCTGTGAAAGTGTTCTCAGGCAAAAGTGAGTACCGGTCCGTCCTCGCCCCCGGGCCTGGGCTGCGGGTGGGCGGGCGGCCGGCCGGCCCCTGCCTCCTGCCCGGCCTAAAACCTCTGCCCCGTGAGCAGGTGAGCGCAGCTCCTCCGGGCTGCTGGAGTGGGAGTCTAAGAGCGACGCCCTGGAGACTCTGGGCTTCCTGAATCACTACCAGATGAAGAACCCCAGTGAGTACCTGCGTGTCCGGCAGCCGGCCCCTCCAGGCTGACGGTGGGCCGGCTTCAGGCCAGAGCCGCCCTTCCCGCCACCGACATCGGGCCCCAGAAATCTCTTCACCGTTCCTGACACGGGCAGGGGAACCTGGTCGCCAGGAGATTGGCCCGATGGTCCCCGTGGGAGGGCCAGCCTGGCTGTTGGCCGCCACCCGCCCTGCCAGCCTGGCGCTGAACCCCGACTATCCCCTCGGGAGTGGCACTCTGTGCATCAGAAGCTGCCGGTAAACAGCCAGCAGTGTCTGTCGCTGGAGCTGGCTCAGTACCCAGGAAGGGGACTGCTCTGGCCCGCGGGTGAAAAGCGGCCGTGACCGTGACCGGTCCCGCTGCAGTGGTGGGGGCGGGGCGGGGCTGGGCCGTCCCGTCAGAGCCCTGGAGAGGGGTCCCCACAAGTGTCTCTGTTCTCTCTCTCTCTCTCGCGCAGATGGGCCGTACCCTTACACCCTGAAGTTGTGTTTCTCCACCGCTCAGCACGCCTCCTAATAGGTGCCTCAGAAGAGTCCCATCTGAGCAGGAAAACGTTTCTTTCCTTTATGCTGTTTGTTTTGGTTTTTGTTTTGTTTTGGGGTTTTTGTTTTTGTTTTTGTTTTTTTGCAAAAGTTCCTGTTTTCCTTTTTTTAAATGCTAGGTTAGTAGGCTTAAGCATAATGGAAGCGCTGGAAGTCTGGAGGGGGAGGGAAGGGGAACTGAGATCTCCCAAGATTAACCTTCACTTTTTAAAAAATTATTGTACATGTGATTTTTTTTTTCCTGTTCATACATTTGTGCTGCCTGTGTACTCTTGGCGCATTTCAATAAAATTGTTTGGAAAATACACAGTGTGCTTCCTGGCATTCCAGGGTGTGTCTGCTTCCCTCCCGCCTGGCCCTCTGCTGGGGTCCGGAACCGGAAGGCCGCGGGGGTCTGGTCCACCAAGGAATGGGGGCCCCCGGGGGAGCCCGGGGGAGCCGGGCAGCAGGCGGCCGTCTGCCAGGGCCCTGCCCACACAAGCCCACAAGCCGAATCTGGTTGGAGAGTCCCTTAAAATGTAAATGTTGCCCAGGNTGCGGGGGTCTGGTCCACCAAGGAATGGGGGCCCCCGGGGGAGCCGGGCAGCAGGCGGCCGTCTGCCAGGGCCCTGCCCACACAAGCCCACAAGCCGAATCTGGTTGGAGAGTCCCTTAAAATGTAAATGTTGCCCAGGGGCACCTACCTGAGTGGCTCAGTCGGTTAAGCGTCCGACTTCCGTCTCAGGTCATGATCTCAGTTTGTGGGTTCAAGCCCTGCGTCGGGCTCTGTGCTAACAGCTAGCTCAGAGCCTGGAGCCTGCTTCAGATTCTGTGTCTCCCTCTCTCTCTGACCCTCCCCTGATCACGCTCTCTCTCATAAATAAATAAAAACACTTAAGAAATTAAAAAAAAAGTAAGTGTTGCCGAAAAACTTCAAAACGTTGAGAAAAACAAACCAAAAACCTTAATCCTGCCAAGTGGCAACTTGTTTTTATAAGGTTGGAAATGAAGACCTGAGAAAGATCAAAGGTGAAAGTCTCCCCAGTCCCTTCAATGAGTTTGGGTCTTTTTTCTTTCCCTCCTAAAATGTGGCGTCTGAACGGTTTGCTGCTTTCAGAGCAGGAGTTGGGGAGGGGCAGTGAGGGGGACGGGGACATGAAGCGGGCCTAGGGGACAGCACAGCCCAGCTCACAAGCGTGACATCATGACCTGAGCCACCCAGGCGTCCGAGTGTTGCTTGTAAGGAAATGCCCCGTGCAATGCAGCGCTGTGTGCCGCACCGCACCCACAGCTGCCGCCTCTGCCCCTTGCGTGCCAGCTAGGGACGTGTCCTGATTTACCTGCTTTTAAAGGTAAAATCTAATTTTTAGCTACTGTAAACAATGCCATGTGATGGGCGCTCTGCAATTGTGGATTGGAGCGTTGGGGGGGCGTGGCAGGCAGTAGGGTGGGAGGGACCTTGACTCACAGTGGAGGGAAGAAGTTGTCATCTTAGAAGAACAAGTAAAAAGCACAGTCAGTTGTGCCTTGTTCATGCACATGCCCTTGAAAATGAACCCACTGGGGCACCGGGCGGCCTCCTTTGGAAGAGAGTGCAACTCTTGATCTTGGGTTCTAAGTTTGAGGCCCACATTTGGCGTCGAGATTACTTAAAATCTTGGAGGCACCTGGGGGGCTCAGTTGGTTGAACATCCGACTTCAGCTCAGGTCATGATCTCCCAGCTCAGGAGTTCAAGCCCTGCATCGGAGCCTGCTTCGGATTCTGTGTCTCCTCTCTCTGCCTCTCCCCAATTCTCTCTCTCAAAAATAAATAAAATTTGAGGTTATTAAAAAAAAATCCAAAGTCGGATGATTAACCGACTGAGCCACCCAGGCTCCCGAGGGATTTACTGTGAAGTTTTTTTTTTGAACGCTTTTTTAAAATTTATTTTTGAGAGAGACAGCATGAGTAGAGGAGGGTCAGAGAGAGAGAGATACAGAATCCAAAGACAGTCTCCAAGCTCTGAGCTAGCTGTCAGCACAGAGCCCGACACGGGGCTCGAACCCATGAACTGTGAGATCATGACCTGAGCTGAAGTTGCACGCCCAACTGACTGAGCCACCCAGGAGCCCCTTGTTTTGTTTTTAAGAGCGCATAAGTGAGCAAGGGACAGAGGGAAAGAGACGCAGGGCTTGTGTTTACTTGAAGCAGAGCTCATGTTCACCTGATGTGGGGCTGGAGCTCACCCGATACAGGACTTGAACTCATGAACCATGAGATCATGATCTGAGCTGAAATCAGATGCTTAACCAACTGAGCCACCAAGGCACCCTACTGTGAAGTTTTAAAACATTATTAATGGGGCACTTGGGTGGCTCAGTCGTTTGTCCAACTTTGGCTCAAGTCATGATCTCACAGTTTGTGAGTTCAAGCCCCACATTGGGCTCTGTGCTGACAGCTCAGAGCCTGGAGCCTGCTTCAGATTCTGTGTCTCCTCTCTCTGCTCCTCTCCTGCTCATGCTCTCGTCTCTCTCAAAAAAATAAACATTAAAAATTAAAAAAAGAAAAGAGAGATTGTTAACATCTGAAGTCCCATGGCATTTATGGGATGAACAACCTGCTTCACCAGGGTGTTTCAGACAACATCTGGAAAGGGGAAACTACAGTCACCTTGCAGCCATAAACTTCTTTTAAAATTTCTTTTTGATGTTTATTTATTTTTGAGAGAGAGAGACAGTGTGTGAGCAGGAAAGAGGCAGAGAGAGAGGGAGACAGAATCTGAAGCAGGCTCCAGGCTCTGAGCTGTCAACACAGAGCCCGATGTGGGGCTCAAACTCACAAAGCTCGAGATCATGACCTGAGCCCATGTTGGATGCTTAACTGATTAAGCCATCCAGGAGCCCCATAAACTTCTAAATCCTCTAGGATTTGTTTTCAAGGCAATCAAAGGGGTAAAAAGTAAATTTTCCTGTCTTGTCTCCCAGCACGCAGTTTTTATCCCTTGTCAGCAATTTTTGAATCTGCTTTCAGAGATACTCTATGTATGTACTATAGCCTATGCACAAACAGACATGTATAACCATCTTTTTTATACCAATTGATCATGCTGAGTATCGTACATGTTTAAATTGTTTCTCTTGGGGGAGCATAGCTGCCTCAGCAGTTAGAGCGTGCAACTTGATTTCAGGATTGTGAGTTTGAACCCCATGTGGAGTATAGAATTTTTATTTATTTATTTAAATTTTATTTTTAAATATTTTTATTTTTTATTTTTGAGAGACAGAGAGCACGAGTGGGGAAGGGGCAGAGAGAGAGGGAGACACAGAAAGAATCTGAAGCAGGCTCCAGGCTCTGAGCTGTCAGCACAGAGCCTGATGCGGGGCTCCAGCGGGGCTCGAACTCATGAACGCGAGATCATGACCTGAGCCGAAGTCAGACACTTAACCCGCTGAGCCACCCAGGCACCCCTTTATTTAATTTTTTAAATGTTTGTTTATTTTTGAGACTGCCAGAGATAGTGCACAAGTGGGGGAGGGATAGAGAAAGGGAGAGACACAGAATCCAAAGCAGGCTCCAGGCTCTGAGCAGTCAGCACAGAGCCTAAGGTGGGGCTTGAACCCACAGACTGAGAGATCATGACCTGAGCCAATGCTGGACGCTCACCTGACTGAGCCACCCAGCCACCCCTAGTTGGTCTTATTTTTTAAAGAAATTATTTTAAGAATATGAACTTCAAAGCCACTTTGATCCCCTCTTTACTCCTAAAGCCCAGATAACCTTGAACTAGGAACTTTCCCTTCCCCCAAGCTCCAGTTCCCTTTGTGTACAATGAAAAATAGTGTGTGTGAGAGCTCAAAGAGATACACAGACGGCCCCTTCTTGGCCAGTCTATTGTCTATATTTTCATTCCCTTGTGTGGGTTATGCTCGGTACTAGATTACTTTTTTCTTTTCCGTTAACACGGTACAAGGGCATGATTACAAAGTTGCAGGGCCACGGTTATTCTGCCATTATGTCCTTGAACATTTCAGCTGTTTCCGATGTTTCCATCATTATACAACAGCGCCCTAATGAACTATCCGGCAGCAACAGGCCAGGTTCCTACTGGGGCAAAGGTCTCATTTCTAAACTGTAATCGGCGGACTAAGAAAGCGATTTCCGGATGCCCTTAGTAAAGATGGCGGAGAAACTGGCGTCACCGCCAGCCAGGCTGCGTCGTCGGTGCCCTCGCCAAACATGGTAGCCTCGTGCCCGCCCCCTTGATTTCCTCCAGTCGGTCATTCCCACCAGCAACTCAGTGGCAGAGGCGGCAGAGATGGCGGCTTCTCTCAGATTCCGAGATCTGCTGATGCGGAGTGAGTCACCTCGACCTCCGGGAGTCCCTAGCGCTGTCGTGCTGTCGTAGCCACCGTAGGATGGGGAAGCCTGTCCCGGGTCCCGGTTGGAGCGCTTTAAACACAGGGGAGCACGTGCTCCCAACGAAAAAGCTCCCTAATTTTGTAGGCCTGTGGCTTGCAATTGGGTGACTGACAGCTTAGTGTTCCCAATCTGGGGTCCCTCCTTCCCATGATCAAGGGTCTGAAGTAGTGGACTGGGGCCACTGACAAGTGCACCTAATCTTAAAGGGGTGTGTGTGTGTGTGTGTGTGTGTGTAACTTTATTTGTTTTGAGAGAGACAGAGAGTGAGCAGGAGTGAGGTGGCGTGGGGGAGGCGGGGGCGAGGTTGTGCAAGGAGAGAGAGAAAATCCAGTTTGGGGCTCGAATTCATGAATGGTGAGATCATGACCTGAGCCCAACCAAGAGCCTGAGGGTTAACCGACTGAGCCACCCAGGCACCCCTGCCCTTAGATTTCATAGGGGCCTGTGCTCCCCAATCTAACATCAGTGGGATGTAATGTGTCCTCTTTGCCCTTGAAGGAGCTGTGACCCCAACGTGGGGTCATCAAAGGCTCTTCTTTCCTTTGCCTCCCCAGGACTGATGGCTCCCACTCCTCAGGGTCCCAGCCTTTGCCTTCGCCTCATGAGCTCCTCTGCACAAGAAGAGGTCCCCAAAGAAGCCCCAGACCACAGCTACGAGTCCCTCCGAGTGACCGCTGCTCAGAAGCACATTCTGCATGTGCAGTTAAACCGGCCTGAGAAGAGAAATGCCATCAACAAGGCCTGCTGGAGGTAGGGCCTGCAGATCACTGAGGCCTGCCTGCAGGAGGAAGCAAGGGCTGAGGGAGTGGGCAGGGGTGAGGTGTGGGGGTCGGGGGACAAGAGGGCAGGGGATACCCTCCCAAGACTCAGCCCTTCTCTCCTTGCCCCTCCACAGAGAGATGCTGGAGTGCTTCAACAAGATAGCACAAGACCCTGACTGCCGGGCAGTGGTGATCTCTGGGGCAGGAAAAGTGTTCACTTCAGGTACCCGGTGCTCTCCACCCCCCACCCCTGCCAATCTCTCCTGCTCCTGGCAATAGAACAATGTTTATTTGGTTTTCTTAATGTGTATTTATTTTTGAGAAAGACACACACACACAGAACGCAAGTGGGGGAAGGGCAGAGAGAGAGAGAGGGAGACACAATCCAAAGCAGGCTCCAGGCTCCAAGCTGTTGGCACAGAGCTCAACACAGGGCTCGAAGCCATGACCCGTGAGATCATGACCTGAGCCGAAGTCAGACGCTTCATCATCGACTTAGCCACTCAGGTGCCCTGAACAATGCTTCTTAATTAGGGTTTTAACCAGCTTCTAACTTCTACTTTTATCTTTCTTTTTCCTTTAATTTAAAACATTCAAAGCCCAAATTTAGTCCAGCAGAATATGACAGGATGGGTGTTGAAGTCTGATCTTTTTTTTTTATGTTTATTTATTCTTGAAAGAGAGACAAAGTATGAGCAGGGGAGGGGCAGAGAGAGAGGGAGACACAGAATCCAAAGCAGGTTCCAGGCTCTGAGCTACCTGTCTGCACAGAGCCTGATGTGGGGCTCGAACCCATGAACCGTGAGATCATGACCTGAGCCGAAGTTGGACACTTAACCAACTAAGCCACCCAGGTGCCCTTGAAGTCTGATCTTGACCAAGGACCTTAACCTCTCAGTCTGTTGTTGTTTCTTTTAATGTCACTAAAGTGTATTATAATAACATGCTTTCATGTAATTATTCAACACATACAAACTGATTTCCAATTACACGTCTGTTAGAACTTTTAATTGTGCCACAGGCCTGTTCTTCAGACCGGATAATTTCCACTGGCCACATTCACCACGACCACATTCATCATGACCTTTGTCATCTCTATTCTGCTGTGAAGCCCATCCAGTGATCTTGTAAAAAATTTCGGACACTGTAGTTTTCGGTGCTCAAATTTCCATTTGGTTCTTTTTTATATTTGCCATTTCTCCACAGAAGTTTCGTATCTCACTATTTGTCACAAGCACGGTTTTCTTTGTACCTTCGATCATAGTTAGAACCACTGCTTTAAAACTCGCTAAGGTTTATTTATTTATTTTGGGAGAGCAAGAGAGAGAGAAGGAGCAGGGGAGGGGCAGAGAGAGAGGGAGAGAGAGAAAGAATCCCAAGCAGGCCCCGCACTGTCAGCACAGAGCCCCATGCGGGACTCGATCTCATGGACCATGAGATCGTGATCTGAGCCAAAATCAAGAGCTGGCACTTAACTGACCGAGGCACCCAGGTACCTGTTTCCTGATTCCAGCATCCGGGTCACTTTGGGGTCAATCCCTGTCCATTGTCTTTTGTCCTGAACAGCTGGGTCTCATCCTTTTTATCTGCATTTGGGATAAGTTTGGATTGTATCCTGGATACTGGAATATGGAAAGATGTGGGAACTGTGGATGCTGGAATTCTCGACCTGGAGAGAAGGTCCAGTTTCCTGCGTGAGCGGCCGAGTTGGAATCAGTTTTGTTTTTTGTTTTTTTTAATTTTTTTTCTTTTATTTATTTATTTTTTTAATAGTTTATTGTCAAATTAGTTTCCACATAACACTCAGTGCTCATCCCCACAAGTGTCCTCCTCCATGCCCATCCCCCCCCCACATCCATCAGTCCTCAGTTTTTGTCAGCATTCAAGAGTCTCTCATGGTTTGCCTCTCTCCCTTTCCCCCACCATTTCCGCCCTTCTTCTCCCCCTTGTTCCTCCGTCAAGTTCCTCCTAATCCTCCTTTACGTGCAAACATATGATATTTGTCCTTCTCTGCCTGTGGAATCAGTTTTTAAATCTCTTGTGCCTGAGTGGCTCAGTCGGTTAAGCATCCGACTTCAGCCCAGGTCATGATCTCACAGATCGTGAGTTCGAGCCCCACGTCGGGCTCTGTGCTGACAGCTCGGAGCCTGGAGCCTGCTTCACATTCTGCGTCTCCCTCTCTCTCTGCCCCTCCCCCACTCACACTCTGTCTCTCTCTGAGCTCTGAAGAACTTTCTGGTTCTTCAAGCCTCACTTCCAGCCTCACCTCAGTCTAGAAACTTAAAAAACAGCCAACTCTGGGGCGCCTGGGTGGCTTAGTCGGTTAAGCGTCCGACTTTCGCTTAGGTCATGATCTCGCGGTTCGTGGGTTCGAGCCCCGCGTCAGGCTCTGTGCTGACTGCCAGCTCAGAGCCTGGAGCCTGTTTCAGTCTGTGACTCCCTCTCTCTCTGACCCTCCCCTGCTCACGCTGTCTCTCTCTCTCTCAGAAATAAAAAAAAAACATTAAAAAAAAAAAAAAAAACAGCCAACTCACGTGGTTGCCAGTCCCTTCTTTTAAGTGATAACTTCCTAGGGCGCCTGGGTGGCTCAGTCAGTTGAGTGCCCCGACTCTTGGTCTTGAACTCAGGGTTGTGAGTTCAAGCCTCCACGCTGGGCATGAAGCTCGCTTTAAAATAAAATAAAATAAGATAAAATAAGTGCTAGTGTCTTCCAGCACCTACCCCATGCTGTCGGGGAGTGATTGACGTCTTGTCCACCCGACCCGTGCGGGTAGTTGTCGTCTGGGCCCGGGGCCTGGCCCAGTGCTGGGGACCCAGCGGTGACTGAGGCCGCCCTTGCTAACCTTCTACTGCTGTCTTGGTTCTCCTTCCGTTCCTTTGTTCAGTCCACAACACACAGTCCGGAACCGGCCCCTCCCTGGGTGCCAGGGACCTAGAAACAGGACACAGCCCCCGGTTCTCACGCCTTGTCCTCCGGGAGCTCATGCCGGAGAAGCAAAAGCTGGGCCTTCATCTGTAGCTGTTCCAGGCCCAGCTCCCTCCTCTTTCAACTCCCGGCCGAGTGCAGCTGTCTGGTTCCACTTTGAACAGCAAGAGCCTCCAGGCCAGAAAGGAGAAACTCGATTTAATTAGTAGTTCCAATGGCAGAAGGGAACCACTAATTAAAAAAAAAAAAAAGAGGGAAGGTAGCACCTGCAGAGTGACATCGTATATATATTAATTAATTCTCCCCGCCACCCTTCGGGACAGAGTTCAATTATCATCCCCATTTTATGTGTGAGGAAACTGAGGCTCAGAGGATGGAAGAAACTTGCCTGGTTCTCACAATGTATGGGAAGTGGCAGAGCTGGTCTATTTCTTTCTTTCTTTCTTTCTTTCTTTCTTTCTTTCTTTCTTTCTTTCTTTGAGAGAGAGAGCTTGGGTGAGCAAGGGGCGGAGAGAAAGGGAGAGAGAGGGAGAGAGAGTGGAGAGGCAACGAGGGGCTTAGGCTCACGAACCTGAGATCCTGACCTGAGCCGAAGTCGGACGCTTAACCGACTGAGCCCCCCAGGCGCCCTGAGTAGTTCATACTTCAGAGGGCAGATACCTCATACCACGGTCTGGGGTCCTTTGCTGCAAGGGTTTGGAAAAGCCAGGGTGTGCAGGTCCGGGCGATGCGGGGAAGCCAGAAAAGCCAGTGAAAGGAGGTGCCCCAGGGTGCTGAGCTGGGCCTGCTCTGGGACTCAGCGTGGGTTGTGCTGAGTCACCCGGGCTTCACGGGATGGCGCGGAAGCCAGGGGATGGCCAAGTGGAATGACACAGTAATTGTAACCGTGATGCCTTTACACGACAGGCCCGCTGTAAAGTGCTTCTGGGGCTCTATCACTTTTCATTTTTTTTTTTTTTTTAGGAGGGAGAGAGAGACAGCGTGAGCAGGGGAGGGTCAGAGAGAGAGGGAGTCACAGACTCGGAAACAGGCTCCAGGCTCTGAGCTGGCAGTCAGCATAGAGCCCTACGCGGGGCTCAAACCCACGAACTGCGAGATCATGACCTGAGCGAAAGTCGGACGCCTAACCGACTAAGCCACCCGGGCGCCCCACCATCGCCTTTAATTCTTATGTCCCTCCGCTCTCAGGAGGGTGTTCCCCTCATTTGATTCAGGAGAAACCCGAGGCCCAGAGGATGAAGTGGCCTGGCTGAGGTCACACGAGGGGGAGGGGGTCCCGTCTTACACATATTGAACACGCACAAACTTAGTCCTGCCCTTAGCCGAAGAACTGTCTCAGGTCTCGCTTATTTCAACCAGCTGCGGAGGCAGCAAAGGCCCAGAGGCTGGAGGGTGTGGCCAAATGTGGGAAGGGATTTTCTGGTTTGTCAGATAAGCTTTGTTCAGAGGCAAAAAGCATGAGAAGGATGAACCCCAGGAAGAAGACAGTGAAAGATGATTCTGCTCAGGACCATCTTGCGGCAAGGCCTCACTCAGAGAAAAAGGCAAAGTTTGCCCCCTGGCCGGTGAGGCCCTGTACTGTCTTGCCCCATAAATATCTCCAACCTTGACTCCTCCCCCTTTCCCCTTCACTCACGACACTGCAGTGATAGCGACCTCCCCCATGCTCTTCATACAGACCATTCCTGCCACAGGGCCTTTGCACTGGCCCCTTCTGACATTTGGAGCTCCCTGATCCCAGCTAGGCCCATAGCTCCCTCCCTCTCCTTCCTCAGATCTTTACTCAGAAGTCACTTTTCCAACAAGAGGGTCCATGACCACCCCATTTAATACTGTAACAGCCCTCACTATGCGCACACGCACACACACACACACACACTCCATTCCACTTCCCTGCTGTAATTTCTTTTTAGCACTTAACCACCACCCAACAAAATGTATTTTCTTATGCGTTTGTCTTCCCCACGGAAGGGCAGCTCAGCGAGGGCAAGGACTGTTGTCCCTACTGTTCACTTATTGAATCCCTCTGGGGCCCTTGGCTCCGTTTAGGCGCTGGGGATGTGGGAGTGGACAGGAAGACAAAACCCCTAGCATTCACATCCTGGAAAAGGAGAGAGGCCCTCGCTGAAATAAGCACATGATTATATGATAACAAGAGGGTAGTGTAGGAGATAAGACAGAAAGGAGATGGAGGCTGGCGGGGCTGCTATTTACCCCACGTGGCCGGAAGTGGGCCTCTCTGAGATGACTTTCGAGCTGTGGCCTGGACAGAATGATGGAGTCAGTCGTCGTTGTCTTCTTCTTCTTCTTCTTTTTTAAGTGTATTTATTTAGAGAGAGAGAGAGAAGCAGGGACAGAGAGAGAGGGAGAGAGAGAATCCCAGGCAGGGTCTGCGCTGTCCGTGTGGAGCCCGACACGGGGCTTGAACTCACGAACCGTGAGATCATGACCTGAGCTGAAACCAAGAGTCGGACGCTTAACCAGCTGAGCCACCCAGGCGCCCCTGGAGTCAGTCTCCTGGCCATTATAGGAGGAGAGTCTGTTGTAGGCAGAGAGAGCCCATAGATAACAAAAAATTAAGAAAATAAATTTACAAAGCCCTGGGAAGGGCCGGTGTTGTTGGAACAACGGTTGGGGGCCTGTGTGCCCAAAGGAATGGGCTAGAAACAGTGTTCAGGAGGGTTGAGAAGGTCCTGGCACATACCTGGTATTTTCTTCTAAGTATGTGGGATGGGAGGGAAGAAGGGAAGGGCCCCTGACCTGCTCTCCCGGCTGCGCGTAGGGCACGGTCGGGGCAGACATGGGCACAGGGAGAGCAGGAGAAAGTATTTTAGCCAAAGGAGAGGTCACAAGGAACGATTAGTGGAGCAAAGGTTAGATTCGGGATCGTCTTGCAATTGGAGCCACAAAAATTTGCTCCATCTGGAGTCTTCTGTCGGAGGGAACATTCCCACCCTTGACTCCTGCCAAAACTCTCGTGTCCTGTGCCATCTGGCAGAGCGGTAAAAAGCATGACCTCCGGAGCCAGTGCATGGTCCCCGGCTTAACGTTCCAGGGCCATTACTCACACGCCAGTGTGACCTTGGGCAAGGGACTTCAGTGTCCTGTGCCTCAGTTTCCTCCCAGTAAACTTGGCGATAGTAATAGGAGCCACCTCATAGGGTCACTGTGAGGACAAAGTGAGTCATGGCCCAGAAAATGTCAGCTTTTCTTTATTTCACACCCCATATGCGATCCCTGGCAAAGTGCTGTGTGAGCGGCTTTCTCAAAACACTGGTGGTGGTTTGGGGGTTCACATCTGTCAAANTCATGGACATGGCTTCGGACATCCTTCAGCCCCAAGGAGATGACGTGGCCCGCATCAGCTGGAAGCTCCGTAGCCTCATCCGCAGATACCAAGAGACCTTCAGTGTCATCGAGAAGGTGCTCTGCAGGGCGGGCAGGTTACCACCCCCCACCCCGTCCACCCNTGCCCTAAGCCGGTGATCGCCGCAGTCCACGGTGCCTGTATTGGTGCAGGTGAGTGGGCAGACACCCACGGCACATCTGGGCACTCACGCAGGTCGGGTGCCTATTGGCTGCCTCAGCCAGTGACCACCAGTCTCAGATAGTTGCTCTCTCAACTCGGTCCTGGGTTAGGACCCCGCCACCTGGGAGGAGGGGTTGGTCCTTGTGGTTGCTTAATGCCCCTGGCCTCCACCTCGCAGGCGTGGACCTCATCACTGCTTGTGACATCCGGTACTGTGCCCAGGATGCTTTCTTCCAGGTGAAGGTGAGCCATCCTCCCGTGTTCTTGGGTCCTGCTTAGAGCTGGGCAGGGAGTGGCTGGGTGGGGCCAGAGCAACGACAGGGCAGGCTAAGGGAGTGGGCGCAGAGGAAGAGGAAGAAGGGAGGGCTTGGAGTGAGCCCGGAGGGCTTCGTGGAAGTGTTGATCAGAATTGCACCTTAAGAAGTAACACTTTGGCCACGAAGGAAGTCGAGGGGAGGCCATGCAGTCTACATGGGGTTAGGGGTGAGAAGAGGTACGGGGGTGGGGATGCGGCTGGGGTTGCTGCTGGGATCAGTCCTGGAGAGGAGGCAGACAGGATGGAGCTGTAGAGGCAGGAAGGGGGTCAGATGGGCAGAGTGTGAGGGCTTCCCTCTGGAGATAAGACATGGCCCACCCTAAGGAGTTGGGAGGGCAGAGGAATTGGGAAGTGGGCTGTATTCTAGAAGGAAGTTACCTGGGTGAAAGCACGTGGATGGCAATTAAATGGAGTGGGAGTGGGGAGGGGGCAGTCTCTGAGGTGGGTGTGGAATGAGGCTCTACAGTAAATGGGGAAATTCATGGGCACTGCGGTTTCACAGTGGGGGACAGTATGGGGCACAAGCACTGATACGATGGCCTACCCCAGGAGGTGGACATAGGTTTGGCAGCAGATGTGGGAACGCTGCAGCGGCTGCCCAAGGTCATCGGAAACCAGAGGTGAGCGGAGAAGCCGAGGGAGGGCACCACGGGCATCTCCCGGGCCCGGGATGAGTGCCGTCCCCTGACAGGCCCTGCTTTCTCGCAGCCTGGTCAGCGAGCTGGCCCTCACTTCCCGCAAGATGATGGCTGATGAGGCCCTGGACAGTGGGCTGGTCAGGTAGGGGCCGAGGCCTCGGCTGGTTGAAGGCTCAGGTGCAATCTGGGCGAGGCTCTGGGGTCCCCGGGTTATCTTCACGGATTCCACATGGCTTCCTGTCTCTGGGTGGTCACTTCTTTATTCTGGTGTCCGGTGCCCTGCTCTGATTCGTCTATTTCACTGGGCGGTTTTCCGATTTCCACAGTGGTTGGTCAATTCCTCATCCATGGGGACTCTGCAGAACTCCCCCTCCCCAACCACCCACACACCCCCATTACGGATTCCCTTCATCCGCAGTCGGGTGTTCCCAAACAAGGAGGACGTGCTCGAGGCGGCCTTCACCCTGGCGGCAGAGATTTCCACCAAGAGCCCTGTGGCAGCGCAGAGCACCAAAATCAACCTGATCTACTCCCGCAACCATTCCGTGGCTGAGAGTCTCAACTACATGGTAAGGCTTTCTGTTCAACCAATCACAGCCCTTCTCTGATCCCAGAGCGGCCAATCAGGGCCTCTGCAAACAGGCCTTGTCCTCTGATTGGTGCGCTGCCTCTTCCCTGTTTTTCATTGGCCCGACTCCAATCCTCCCTCCCATTGTGCTCCACCCTCTTCATCCAGGCCACCTGGAACATGAGCATGCTACAAACCGAGGACATCGTGAAGTCTGTCCAGGCTGCGATGGAGAAGAAGGACCTGAAGAGCGTGAACTTCTCCAAGCTCTGAGAGCCGCCCAGGACCAGGCTCAGGCCCTGGCCTGGGGGTCTGGCCTTGTCCCCTTGCCCCACCCCGTGCCGTTTCCTCATCCACAGAGAATTAGGATGAGGGAAGCCGGTCGCCTCCGTGCCTTCATGCCTGATCTCCCAATTTGTTGCTACGACACTGATTTCCTCGTGCCCAGGGCCTCATCTTCACCCAAACAGTAAAGCAGCTTAATGAGCCTGGTGTCCTTATTGGAAAGAGGCGAGGCAGCAAGGAGCCAAGACGCGCCTGCCCCCACGGACCTCAGCTGGGCGGAATGTTGGGGGCGGAGATTTGGCCAATGGGAATGGGAGCCACGCGGGCGATGCCCATTCAGAGCTGGCGATGGGCAGCCCAGGACAACTAGGAAGTCTGGCAGGGGCGGGTCAAGCACAAGTCACGTGCCTTCCGCCCGGAAAGGCCCCAGATGGTGTCCCTGTCCGCTCTAGGCTCCAGAGCGGTGTTCGCCCTGCCTGGCACCCACTCACTGCATAGCGTAGTGGGATCCGACGCTGGAGTCTGGCTGGAGTTCTGTTGCTACCCAGTCTTGGCCCGACTGCCTCAGTTTCGTTAAGCTTCAGGTTTTCGTGTCCATTAGATAAACCCAACCTCCCGGGTTTAGGTTTGGAATGCGTGCAAGAGGCCACGGATTAATTTAATGCCTTCTATATGCCAAGTCCTATTCTGAGCGTTTATTCACTGCGTGAGTCCTTTCAAGGCTTCTGTGAAGTCAATACTACTAATATCCCCATTTTACAGATGGGCAAATGGGGAAATTGAAGTTAACGCCAAACTGATGCAGGACCAAACAGCCAGGAAGTGGCCAGGGCAAGATTTGAACCCAGAGCCTTTGGCTCCAGAAGTCGTGATCTAAGGCACTATCTATGCAGCCTAGAGCACCTGGGTGGCTCAGTCGGTTAGGCAGGGGACTTCAGCTCTTGTGATCTGTGAGTTTGAGCCCTGCGACTGGCTCTGTGCTGACAGCTCAGAGCCTGGAGGTTGCTTGTGATCCTGTGTCTTCCTTTCTCTGTGCCCCTCCCCCCCTCATGCTCTGTCTCTCAAAAATGAGTAAACGCTAAAAAATAAAAACAAAGTTATATGGCATTGGACTGTCAGGCATGCGGTGGGCATGCAAATAAACGTAGGTGCTCCCTGGGGCGCCTGGGTGGCTTAGTCGGTTAAGCGTCCGACTTTCGCTTAGGTCATGATCCCGCGGTTCGTGGGTTCGAGCCCCGCGTCGGGCTCTGTGCTGACTGCCAGCTCAGAGCCTGGAGCCTGTTTCCGTCTGTGACTCCCTCTCTCTCTGACCCTCCCCTGCTCACACTGTCTCTCTCTCTCTCTCCTAGAAATAAATAAAACATTTAAAAAAAAACAAAAAAACGTAGGTGCTCCCACAGTTCCTCCGAGTGTCCAGAGCGCCTAGTTCCTTCCTGCTCCCACTCACCCCCGTTGCCCATCTGTCATGGGCCACACCTGCAGCCTTGCCCTGCCCACCCCTCCTGAACTGTCCCTCTCTCTGCTAACAAAGGTCTGGCCAGGCTTTTATTGACTCTGATAAAGCCCTGGCAGGGCTGAAGTTCACTACACTTCCTCTTTGCGAAAGGGCCTGAAGGAGGCGGCTCTGACCTAAGTCCCCCTGGCCTGACCCAGATGATCTGGGTTCTGGCTGGTTACCAGCGAGACTAGTAAGAGGAGGGACACAAGGGGGCGCCCTAGAAAAAGACGGGAGCGTGGGGTGCCCAGAAGAGGGGCCCTGTGGACCCTGCCCTGCCAGCCCCTCCCCTATCTCAGGTATAAGAGCCACCCCCCTCCTGCCCTCTGCCACCATTCCCCACTTCTGTGCCTCTTCTCACCGGACGACGACGACGGGCCACCAGCCAGCCTCTCAAGATGGCCTATGTTCCTGCTCCCGGATACCAGCCCACCTACAACCCGGTGAGATAGGGGCCCAGGCCCTAACTGCGGGCCCCCGGCCTAGTTTCACCCTGAACCCCGCACACCAGCTTCCTCTCACCCTGATTCCTCAGAGGCACCCCTCCCCCACCCCCACCCCCGAGTCC